>NW_017728886.1:182685670-182690137 GCF_001723895.1 Crocodylus porosus | reverse complement strand
TGGCCAATAGTGTGACATAAATTGTCCAGGAAGTATGTTATCCCAGAAGACATTCTGGGTGAGGCAGTAATAATACTTTATGGTATGGCAAGGCAGCAACATAGGTGGATCTAGGATTTTGAAAAGCAAGGTGCAGGTGATAATGGTGCATCATCACATATAACATGACATATTTTTCTAAGTTAAAAAGAAACTAGAAGCTTTACTAATAAGCTATGGGCCTAGCTCTATGTTATTCAGTTTAAGATCAAAGCAAAAACCAATATGACTACTGGGATGTGAACTCATTTGCTAGATTAAGTTTAAAAAAACACAACAAATTTAGCAAAAAGATATTGTGTCATTAGGCCTGTAGTCATTAGCTAAATGTACAACTCTTCCTGAGATTTGTAAAATCTAACCTTCTTGAACAGCTTGACAGTGCCTCTAATACTCCAGTAGCAGTCATTTCTACACCAGAGTTAATACTACTACACCTAAGTTGAGGTTTTTAGCTAGAGCTAAATACAGCCTGCAGAGCTGTGAAATAAAAGAGGGACAAAGGTTAGTTTGAATAGTGGAACATCAAGACAATTAAGAAAGAGAGAAGATTATTAATATCTCTGGAGTAGAAAGTTTATCAGGAATATGGTAGATGATAATGAGTCATGAAGTTGACTGATCCTTCCAGGCTGCCTGAATAAAAATGCCACTGCCTCTACCAGGCAGTTGGTTTTAAATTTGAGTATAGCAGGTGTAACCTGGGTGGCGGCCCAATAGTTGCCACCCCTGCCCAATATCAGGGATGGTGTGGTGAGAGTGAGGCAGGGCTTTTGGCCAGCACCAATTTACTTTCCAGCTGGCCCCTGCTCCCCACAGAGCAGCCCATGGTCCCCAGAAGGTCTAGCACTTAACTGATTTAACTATTTACACTTTATTTACAAAACAAGAATAATAGGAAAGGTTATTTACAAGTGAACTTAAATGGCATAACCAGAATCACAAAACAAACCAGAATGCATTAGTCAACCCTTGACTCAAGAACTACAGGTAGGTTAACTGGCAGCTTTCAGCCACTGCTGAGATGCTACAGCAAGGAAGCAAGGTGCTCACTCCCAGCAGCTCCCACAGGCTTCCCAATAAGCGACAGACTGCAACAGGTTGAGCTCTTCTGGTCTGCACCAATCAAATTGTATCAAACCCTAACCCCTCAAAGAATCATAGAAGTAGGGTCGGAAGGGACCTTGTAGATCTTCAAGTCCAACCCCCGGCCTGGGCGGGAGAAAGAGCCTGAAGGGCGACCCTCTGCGGCAACCAAAAAGGCAAGCAACAAGGTAGGCTCCTGCAGCAATTGGCGTGACCCAAGCACAAAGCTCAGGGACTCCATCCAATGACAATCAGCTGCAGAATAAAGGACAGGACTGAGTTCCCTCTGGGGCAATCAGTGCCAGAGGGTCAGCAGCTCCCAGGGGTCGCTGCTCTAAACCCCTGCTCCAGATGACTGGCCAGGCACCCCACATGCCTCGCGGCTTGCCAATCCCACTCCGAGTGCCGGCCTGCACCCCGAGCTCCCAGGTACCCTCACCCTGGCGTTCTGCTGCTCCTCAGGATCTGAATGCCTTGCCTGCTTCTGCCCGCTTCCCCAGGGATGGTGAGGGGTTTCCTCAACTCACTGGCCCAGGTCCCTGCTCCAAATAAGGATGCCGCCTGCGCTCCTGGCTGCTGCTTCTTCTCCGCAGTAGAGCAGGGGGCTGGCTGCCACCCCTAGCCTCCAGGCACCAGCTCTCTGCCCCAAGCCCTGGCCGCTGCTCCCTCTCTGCTGCAGGGCTGGAGGCATGGCCGACTGCTGCTGCCTTCTTCTCCCATGGCCTTCAAGGCTCTTCAGAGGGATCTCTCTGCTCCCTCTGCTGGGTCTGCTCACCCCAGCTCTTCTCAGGCCTCCTGCATCATTCCCCAGAGTCCCTGTCAGCAGCCCCCACACGCCAGTTCTGCTGTTGCTTTTATCCCCTCCGGCAGTCCCTCCCTGGCTTGCAAACTGGCCAACCAGGGCTCAGGGTGGTTGGCCCATAATTGAAAACCTGTTCTTTCGATTGGCTTCTCCTTCTCCACAGGGCAGGGCTCCCCTGCTCCACCCTTGGGGTTGCTCAGAGTTCACCTGCACTGTTTCTAGCCCAGGGTAAGTATCTCAAGCCAATCTGGTGGGCCCACATTGGCAGCCTGTTACACAGGAATCAAAGGTGGGGTGTAACTGCACCACTACAACCCCCCTGGATCCACCCCTGGGCAGCAACAAGGTTAGGCCCCAGACTTTTGCAAGGGCAGTTGCAAGACTGTTACTTCTATGTTTCTCCAATTCAAATAGTTGTTTATATAATTCCTGTAAATAATTGAGTGTACTTTCCACACCACAAATCTCATCAAAATACTGCAGCTGCATGAAGCAGCTCACTCATCCTCATCCAGTTCAGTGTCTCTTCAGGCAAAAGCTACTATATTACCAGCATTTGTGAGAGTGTTAGCACTGGATTCTGCTCCTGTTCTTTGCAGCTGCAAGGAGAAGCAAAAACCTTTTTGATTCCCATGAGCCACAGTGTCTGCCTGCTTTCATCTACTCTGCTTCTATTCCAGTGAAGAAAACCACTTTCACTATTAAAGATATACATCCTAATTTTGGAGGGCTTATTTTGGAAGGAAAGGTACATGTGTGGTATGCAAGTGCATCTGAGGATTCCATTGTTTCCAAGATCAGGTATAGGCAAGTTATGCATACATTTAAGGTATATGTTTGAGAATGTTGGAAAGATTCTCCAGACTTCTTATTTTTCCTTTCTCCTAAATTGCTTAGTTTAAAATACTAGGGTATAGGTCCTTGAGATAGCTAGGTAAACAGTTAAAAGCTCCCTTTCCTTTCCTTTCCTTCCCTTTCCTTTCAGTGGTGAAGGGTAGGTTGAGCACTTCTACAAAAATAATTGTTTTAGTCACACAACTGGATGAATGAACTAAATATGAACTCATATCAAGCCCTACTACACTTTCTTCTTCAAAGACAGAAATGCTGCCATTCTAGATACAAGCCTCCATGAGTCAACGCAGAATACTCAATACTGAGGGAGACTAAGGGGGTAATCTGCTGCCCTGACCCCTTAGCCCAGGAAGTCTGCTGCTTCCCAGGGGCCCACATCTGGGACATTGCGGAGAGGATCCCTAAGCTCCTCCAGCTCATAGACAACTATCCCATGCTACTTATTCATGTGGCAACCAATGACATGGCTCACAATGCTCCCAGCCACGTCATGAGGCACTACAGGGATTTAGGATCAGGGCTAAAGGGCCTGGGGACATCGGTGGTGTTCTTTTCAATCCTCCCAGTCTCAGGGTATGGGCTGAGGAGGGAAAGGAGGATTCAGGTAGTTAACCAAAGACTTTGGTGCTGGTGTCATCGGGAAGGCTTTGGCTTCCATGACCACAGCCCACTTTTTGGTGAGAGAGGCAGCGAGCTGCTGGGAAGAGAAGGCCTCCACCTCTCTCCCCTGGGGAGAAGGCTCATCTCAGCCAGACTGGCAGACCTGCTCCACAGGCTTTAAACTAAGCCCGCTGGGGACCGGGAGACTACCACCACTGCTGGCCCACTGAGCAACCCCTGCAAAGCCAGCAGGACAAAGAACTTAAGGGAGCCCACCCCTTCCCCAGCCCTGGTACAATCTGTGGGCAAGGCAAGAGCCCCCAGGGGAACACTTGCCTGCCTGTACTCAAATGACAGGAGCTTGGAGAATAAGCAGGAGGAGCAAGGATAACGGAGACCTGGTGGGACTCCACCCATGACTGGACCACAGGTATAGATGGCTATACCCTGTACAGGAGGGATCATGTAGATAAAAGGGGTGGGGGTGTAGCGCTCTATGTTAAGGAAAGCTATGCATCCCTGCAAAGTGATGTGGACAACTGGACACCCTCTGGGTGAAAATCCATGGGGAACACGGCACAGGGGACACAACAGTGGGAGTCTACTACAGAGCTCCCACCCAAAGTCTTGAGCTTGACCAGGAGCTCACCCATGAACACACTGAGGCCACATGCTCCAGGACCATGGGGAAGGTCTTAGAAAAGTTTATTAAAGAAGCCATCCTTAATGGACTGACCGACGCCAACATCCTAAAGGATAGCCAGCACGGGTTTGTTGCGGGTAGGTCTTGCTTGACCAATCTCATTTCCTTCTACAACCAGGTGACCTATCACCTGGACAAGGGAGAAGAGATTGATGTCATGTATCTTGACTTCAAAAAAGCCTTCAAACTGGTATCCCATGATCAGCTCTTGGCAAAACTGGCCAATTGTGGCCCTGGGTCAGCCATGATCCACTGGCTGGGAAACTGGCTCCATGATCGGACCCAGAGGGTAGTAATTGAAGGAAGTCAATCATCATGGTGTCCTGTGATCAGTGGGGTCCCCTAAGGCTCTGTCCTTGGACCCATATTGTTCAACATCTTC
>NW_017728886.1:182674089-182684967 GCF_001723895.1 Crocodylus porosus | reverse complement strand
TTACTGTCCGAGCCCCCAGGGTCTGGAACAGCCTGCCATCGGAGGTGGTTCAAGCACCTACATTGAACACCTTCAAGAGCAGATTGGATGCTTATCTTGCTGGGATCCTATGACCCCAGCTGACTTCATGTTCTTTGGGCGGGGGGCTGGATTTGATGATCTTCTGAGGTCCCTTCCAGGCCTAATGGCTATGAAATCTTGAAATCTACTTCTAGGCATATTGCAAAAATGCAGCTAACAGTGGTTTTGTAGATAGGCTTTTTTTGTTATACTCAAGTTTCTGTCACCATAGTAATGGGTTGTCAGTCAACTATGTATAGACTATAGGGGTTTCATTAAATCCACCCTGAGGATCAGATCACTACACTTTTATACAACACATTTTACTAAATAAATAACATCCAGTGGTTCTCTGGGCGAGATCCAGCCCACAGGCTGTAGGATGCTGGGCCCTGATCTGCTTTATGCAGTTCCGCTACTGATATTGCTATTACATATTCTAATATTTTAATACCTGTGAAGTCCAAAGGTTAATTTAATAGAAATATTACCTTTAGGAGTGATTTCCATACAAATAGCTTGACCTTCTATTTCTGACTGTTAACAAAAAACAAAACAAACTAGGCTTTATCTTTCTAAAAGATCTTGATGTCTCATATTGGATTATGATTAATGGGTCATACTATTTTTTTGCACATTTCAAGGTAAAGAAGTGAGTGGTAACAGTTGTGGCAATAGGTAATTCTGTAAAGAATCTCTAATGGGAAAAAAATCTTTTTATATATCTTTTTATATGGTTTTAAAATTGCACTACTCATAGGAAGATGAATGTTCATTGTAGTATTTTACCCAAGTTCCAGATATGTTAACTAATTCATGCCTTTGCAATTTCTACCACATTGCTGGATATGTGATTCTTTTACACCAACTCTTTTAGACTCTAGGTAGGCACTTCTCCGTAACTTTTCAGAATTTAGCAGTACCGCATTAAAAAAATACAAATATTGTATAAATATTATAATATAAACATTATAATCATATAGGTAATCAATGTGATATTAATTATATACTATCATACCATATTCACACCTTCAATCCAACAGCAACAAATGCTGCCCTAGCTCTACCTGGCCTTATGCATGTTTATAGACAATGTGACATGTGGCTTCAGGTAACCAAGGCTTCAGGTAACAGTGGATAATTTCTATTCATAGCCCAATTTCTATTCATAGTTACACCAGAGGAATGCACCCTGAATTCCAACCCAGGACCATAATGGACAGTGCCCAGGGACATCTGGCTGCAGGGATGAGGTGCCAGGTTACACACACAATACATGATGGGTGCTGAGGGGTCGAAGGGACAGCAGGGTTTGGTAACAAGACCTAGGAGCAGGAAGGGGCAACCCAAGGGGCGTCAGCCCAGTCACATCAGTGACACTCAGTCGTAACTGACTCAGGAGCCAATCCTGGCAGCATGAGAGGAGCAGGGGGATGAGTTGAGCTAAAAAGTATGGCCCCACATACCCTGCTTGCCTGCAGCAGAGTGTATTTCTCAGAGCATGAGGGTGACTGGGGCAAAGGAACAGCCGTAAGAGTCCCCAAAGAAGCTGCCTTCTTTTTACTGATTGAGCAAGGTGGTATTGATTGCAAGATCTGTCATCTAGTAGCAATGCTACTGCCACAAACACAAACCTGCTCTGGTAGAAGTTTACAGAACTGTTGATGGTGGTCAACAAGAGGGCAGAGGGCCTGTGATCAACTTCCACCACCCTGATACCCAATCTTCCACCTTGCAGCATGACAAATGAAGGCCCGATTTTTTTACCATTTCTGAGAAAGATTGAGAACCCCTTTAGATATTGGTGAACTGCTCCCAATGTGAATAAAGGTTTATTTGTGATTATTTGTATTTGACCTTTCATGATTAGCATCTTTACTGTCAGATATCAATAGTGGTATCTTAGAATCAAATGGCAGTAAAAAATGAATCTTGTTGTATAGTAGACAAGAGTTACCATATTTACCCAAGTCCAAGGTGATTTTGAATTTAAGGTGATCCCCTCCACCCAGTTATTAGATTCCATAAATGGAAAAGTATAAATTTATTATAACTTTCCACGTATGAAATCTAATTATTGGAGGATTATCTTCAATAGCCACTCCCCCAATGCTGTCAGGGAAAGCAGCAGCTGGGGGTGATAGGCTGCTGCACAAGCTGGTTGGTTTTTTTAGATACGCTATTCACCTTTAAGTTCAGCTGGAATGGCAATTGGAATGACAAAGAGAAAACTAGTGACCGAATTAGACTAAATACAATCGTGATGACAAATGACTGCTGTCTACATAGTGTTCAATTTACCTTGAGTCAGCAGCATGAAAAGTGGCAGGACTAATTCACATAGATTCCTCAATAAAATCTCTACTGTGCCTATCAGAAAGACTGTTGTCTTCCCTTAATAAGGAACACAGAATCATAGGAATGTAGGGCTTGAAGGGAACTCATGGTCAGCACCTGAGCATCAGCTGCTAATACTTATCCTCCAATAAAGCTGCTGAGTTAAAGCATGCTATGTGAATGGAATGGTGCCAGAAGGCCATTACTTTTAGTGTCTTTATTATTATTTATTTAACCCTGATTCATTATTAAGTGAAAACATTTAGCAACTGAAGTTATGTCTAAAACAATATCAGAAGTTAACCGCAAATTAAATGGATTTTATGGAGGGTGATTAGTTGTCTCACTCATTTAATGACCATTTAAGATACCATAAAATTATAAAGTACTTTAAAGTTGTAACCAAGTGATGCTAAAAGACATTTTTGCAAATGTACAGGTCATGGAAAACAGCAGAACAAGAACAATATATTATTTAACAAAGTATTTATTATGTTAATAAAGATGTAACTGTTATATTTGCTAAATGCAATAGCTAAACTGAACTGAATATAGTTGTAGGATATACTACAGCTAAGTGTGCAGCCTTTGACACAAAAATTAGCTCTTAATTAAAGCCATAAGTAGGAATTAGTTTCAATGTCCTTTTGTTAAGATCAGAAGGTGACTACTTAGAGGTGAATATAAAGGAGTTCTAGAAGGAACTATTAAAAAAAGATAAGCACAGCTTCAAAGAACAGCTATTTCATTTAGTTGTTTAGGTTCCTAAATCCAAACCAAAAAAGACTTTAAAAGATCAGATAAGCAAAAAGATGTTTCCTTGGAAATGTAATACTCCCCAAAGTGAATAGGCTGTAAGTAGAGAAAAGTACTTATAATGGGTAATGTTGCATTCACATAGTCTTTTATGTGTGTCCTCCTTAAATAACATGTATGACTGATCTTCAAAAAACATTTAGACAAAGTTTGCCTTTTTTTCATTATCATAATCCAAATTACATCTAACCAATATCTGACCTACTAACTTTTTTGCATTAGACCAAGTACACCTGAAAAGGAAATTACTAATTTATTGTGGTCTTATGCACTTCCTGGGCTTTTGTAAAACTGTAAGTTTAAAGAGCAAATTTTCCAAAGCTTGAACCAGTTGTTGGTTTAAATGAGAGCATAACTTTTCAGAGGCATAGCCATCAATTTTGGTGCCCTGGACAGAGAGGTGTGGGGAGGTGGGGGAGCTGAGGAGGAGGAAATGTTGTGCCAAGTGCCAAAAAGCAGGGATTGAGGGGATAGTTTGTTTTAGATGCCATAGCATGGGCTCACTGTACTCTGGCTACTGCTCCTGTAGTGGCAGCATGTGGGCTCAGGGTATTGTGGTTGCAGGAAGGGGTCACACACACACCAGCTGCAGCACGCCCTCTAAATTGGATATTGATAAGAGAAGCCAAAGTAATCGTGAAATATCAATGAATAATAAAATTAAAGCTGGGGTTTTTTTTAAATCATAAGAACAAGAAAAAGCATAGGTCAAATTTAGGCTTATTACTGGATACAGAGGGTAGACTGTAAACAGTTATATACGAAAGGTAAAACCATTCAATGGATATCTCTATTATATACTTTGAATGTCAGATAAATTTATACATCCCACAAATGCTCCTAAAATAGAATTTACTGTCTTTATAAAAATGTGACATGGCATCAGTTAAAATGGAACTTTTTCATAACAACTAATTCAATAACTTGGGGTTAAGTTACATTTTACACTTAGACCATCTTAAGGGTGCTTAAAACATGAGTGTCCACATGTTAAAGCTCATTAACTTATGTTAAGTGTCCTCTGAGAGTCTCAAAATTATGCCACTTCAGATAAGGGTTAGTCCTGAGCCATGCTACCCAGCTCCAGTATTCTGGTAACTTCACTCTACTCCATGGATAAAAGCTAGCAATTTACAGTCCTCCAGCATCCCAGAATGCACCACTTCCAGCCTCCCTCCCCTACCTAAAGCAGAAATAGAGCTCCAGTGTCCTGGTTCCTAGCCAGGCGCCTGCTCACCAGCCCTCTAGTGGCAAGTCAGAGCTGTGTAGGCATCAAATAGTTTTAACCTTTAACATGCAACTGCTTACAATGCTTTCTAACTTTACCATAGCTTAACTTTCCACCGATTTTGCATGGTCTAAGCATAATTTGTAATTTAATCCTTATACTCAACAGCCTTAAAGGAACCAGCTCAAAGCCACTTTAAATCACTAATGTTGGTACTTAGCAAGCCTTGGCAGCTGGAGGAATTGTAAGGGACTATAAGACTGTATAAGTTGTCCCACTGCTTAAATATCATAAAAAGGACAAGTCATGGAACTACAGATAAATTAGTCTGAACTCAAATGGGTAAAATAGTTGAATAGTCAATTTGGATTTTTATCAAATAAGGACTGTGGGCGAGATCCTTTTTCACTCTGCTACCTAAATGGAACACATGCAGTCACATAACTGCAGGTTTTGTTGCTTAGGCAGTTTGCAATTCAGCTCTGCACTCATGAGTATGCACATACCCATTATCCATACTCAGTAAGGATGCATTCCAGTCCGGCAGGTATGCGGTGACATGTGCTTACCCAGATAAGTTCCAAAACTAGACAGAGAAAACCGCATGGCTAATAGGTGTTAGATGAAAGAGAAGGAGGGCAGCCCTCCTGTGTTTCAGCCCAATAGCTTTGTTTGTTTGTTCACTTACCCAGGGAGAAGAAGATCCAGGTTTTAGCACCCCTTTCATCCAGAGAGATCTTGAAGCTGCATCTCCTGCTTTCCAGCAAATTGCTCTAACCCTTACACCCATGGGTTAGGGATTTTCCAGGCCCTTCTTTATCCATCCTCTTAAATCTGACCCACCTTGGTAACAAAGATGGGTCAGAAAGAGGTGTGTGGAATGAAGGAAGAGAAAAAGGCAGAGGTTGTGTGGCTCTGTGAGTTGGATACTCCCTTGCTTTGAAAGATGTCCTAGGTTCTAGTTGCCACTAGGAAAGAAAGTTCCTCAATGCTGTCTGTCTAATGAGTCCTAAACACAATGTCTAGCAGGTCAGCTTCAAGAGGAGGTCTACATAATACCTAGTATCCTGGGCATTAGGCTACTAGGCTAACACATGGAAGGCTCCTCCTTCTCCTTCCTTCCAGCATATACAGATGCAAGGCAAATCTGTTTTCTTGCAGTTATGTATATAGCTGAATGTTTCATTTAGCCATCTAAATTGAAGCAGGATTTAGCCCTTTGCATCTTACATATAATTAATGTTAGCATGGTTTCACAAAGCTGGTTTTCTTGCCTTTTTTGACCAAGTATTTATTTGTTGATATGACATACCTGGTCTTTCCCATACCACATGGCATTTTGATTTTAAAGATTTCATACTATGAACTACAAGGGTACATATTACAAAGATTAAAAAGTGGGGCTCCGTGAAATCTCCCAATGAAGTTTTAATGGAAACATACCTATATGTGGAACTGTTTTGAAGCAGGCACCCCAAAGATAACTTTTTGATCTGACATGATTTAATATTTTTATAAATTATCTAGAATATGGTATAGACTGTCCTTTGATAAGGTGCTCTAATAACAAAAATGATTGGTTGGATGGCAAATAATGAGGGTGACTAGCTACTTTTACAGAGTAATCTGGATGACTTGGTTTAAATGGCCACAATAAAATTGGATGCATTTTAATATATCTAAATGCAGGGTAGTACATTTGGGAACATAGAATTCAGGTTACACTTATAGGATAAGGCACTTAGCAATCATCATATATAATCACCTCAAAATGAGCACTCGTTGCCATGGTTTAGGGGAACCAAGGTAATGAAATCCTGAGATGTATAAAAAGGGAAATATTAATCAGGAAAGTGATCTTGCCTCAGTACACAGCATTGCCAAAACAATACTAGAATATCATCTCTGTGCTGGTGCCCACTCTTTGAGAAGAATGTGGAAATACTTGAGAGAAACCTGTGGAGGGACACCAAAATTATCCAGGGGTTAGAAAATAATCCTTATGGTGAGCTGGACAAGGTTCTTAAATTATTCTGCTCAACACAGAGAAGATTGAGAGAGGAAATTACTGTGGGATATAGGTACTGACATATAGAAAGTAAGTGTGAAAATGTGAGGCTTTTCATCCTTGCTGACAATGGTGGAATTTGAAGTAAGGGAACCTCAACACTAAAATAAGACACAATTTTATATCTGTGAGGGAGATTAAACATCAGGATTGCTTACGAGGAAAGAGAATGGACTCACCATTACTTAATTTTTTTTTATATTTAAGGAAAGAAACAGACACTAAAAAAAAGTGTTGTTCCAGTATTTATCAGTGACCCCCTGTATTGTGTATCGTTGTGTTTGTGGAATGGAGGGGCTTAGTCTAGATGTTTGTGGTGGTCCTTTCTGGCACTGGAATATATGGATCAAAGTCTCACAGGTCTTCCCCTTCCTTTCATGACTGTAAATATGGAGGTCTCCATTAAAAGAATAATCAATATTCATCTGAATTTCAGCTAGTTGCCTGTAGGGGTCAAGGAGGATCCTTCCCCCCCCCCAACTCCCAAAACACAATTTGCAGGGTGCAGGGACAGAAGGGGAGGTTTCTTTGTTTTATAAATGTCAGAGACTGGCCAAACCTGGAGATGGAATATCGATAACAAGCCCTGATTCTCACGGGGGACTTCAATCACTCTGACATCTATTAGGAGGGCAATGCAGCTGTGAACAAAGCAATCCAGAAAGTTTTATGAGAGTGCTGGGGACAATTTCCTGGTACAAGTGTTAGAGAGGCCAACTAGGGGTCATACTCTTCTTGACTTGCCATGCACAGAGAAAGAAGAATTGGTGGGGAATGTAGAAGTGGATAACAAACTGGGCATCAGCAACCACAAAATAATTGAGTTCAGGATCCTGATGAAAGGAAAGAAGGAGAGCAGCAGAGTAAAGAACCCTAGACTTCAGAAAAGCAAACTTTGACTCACTTGGAGAACTGATGGGCAGCATACTCCAACTAGCAAGTATAGCAGAAGACCAGCTTGGCTTAGCACAGAACTCCGCAGTGAGATAAAACACAAGAAGGAAGCTTACAAGAAGTGGAAACTTGAACAAATGACTAGGGAGAAGGATAAAAGTATTACTCAGGCATGCAGGTATGAAACCTCCCCAGGAGCATGGCTACCTCCCCTTGTGGGGTCTGCTCCCTACTGGGGCCTCTGGTGTGCCAGCTGGAGGAGCTCCAGGCCACAGTCCAGAGACTGCGTGCCATCAAGGACTGCGAGCAGGAGATAGGCTTCTACTGCCAGACTCTTCTCCCCCCAGGAGGCGGAAGGTAGACCACGGTGTCCCTCCAGGACAAGGGAGGACTCCAGGACCTCCCATTCTGTCTAGTCAAGGGCATGGACCAAGGTGGTCAAGGGCCCTAAGGCCCGCTGCACCAAGTCCCCGGTTCCCACCAGACCTTAGCAACAGGTACGCACCTCTTGCTACTTCAGCAGAGCCTGCTGAGTTGCCAGCTCCCGCAGGCAACACAGGCTCAACTTCAGCTACCACCCCTTCTCTCTCCAAGGCAAAATGTAAAGTGTTTGTTGTGGGAGACTTCATCCTGAGGGGGACTGAGGGCATAATTTGCCACCCCGACCCCTTTGCCTGGGAAGTCTGCTGCTTCCCAGAGGCCCACATCCAAGACATTGTGGAGAAGATCCCTAAGCTCCTCCAGCACACAGACCACTATCCCATACTCCTTATTTATGTGGGCACCAATGACACAGCTCAGAGTGCTCCTAGCCAGGTCATGAGGTGCTACAGGGATTTGGGAGCGGGGCTAAAAGGTCTGGGGGCACAGGTGGTGTTCTTGTCAATCCTCCCAGTCTCGGGGTATGGGCTGAGGAGGGAGAGGAGGATTCACATAGTTAACCAAAGACTTTGGCGCTGGTGTCATAGGGAAGGCTTTGGCTGCCATGACCACAGCCCGTTCTTTGGCAAGAGAGGCAGCGAGCTGCTGGGAAGAGATGGCCTCCACCTCTCTCCCCTGGGGAGGAGGCTCTTCTCAGCCAGGCTGGCTGACCTGCTCCACCGGGCTTTAAACTAAGTCCACTGGGGGTTGGGAGGGACTACCGCCACTGCTGGCCTACTGAACAACCTTGCAAAGCCAACAGGCCAAGACACTTAAGGGAGCCCACCCCTGCCCCAACCCTGGCACAATCTGTGGGCAAGGCAAGAGCCCCCAAGAAGACACTTGCCTGCCTGTATAAAAATGCTAGGAGCTTGGGAAATAAGCAGGAGGAGCAAGGATAATGGAGATCTGGTGGGACTCCACCCATGATTGGACCACAGGTATAGATGGCTATACCCTGTAGAGGAGGGATCGTGTAGATAAAAGGGGTGGAGTTGTAGCTCTCTATGTTAAGGAAAGTTATGCGTCCCTGCAAGCTTATAATGGCAACCAGAGTGGATGACTGGAGACCCTCTGGGTTAAAATCCATGGGGAACACACAGGGGACACAACGGTGGGCGTCTACTACAGACCTCCCACCCAAAGTCAAGAGCTTGACAAGGAGTTCGTGTGGGAAGTGGATGAGGCCACATGCTCCAGGACCATGGGTGACTTCAATTACCCGGACATCTCATGGGAGGATCACTCAGCAAAATCCAGGTGTTCGCTAAGCTTCCTCTTCTGCGTGGATGACCTCTACCTGACTCAAGAAGTCTACGGGCCAACGAGAGGTAAAGCGCTGCTCGACTTGGTACTGGCTCCTGGGGATGACCTAATCGGTAACCTAGTGATTGATGGGAAGCTGGGTGACAGCGACCATGAGCTGATAACCTTCACCATCCACCATAAAGCTGGCAAGTCAGTCAGCAACACAGAAATCCTTGACTTCAGAAAAGCTGACATTGACCAGTTCAAGAGGCTTGTCAGTGAGGTCCTAAGGGACGACAACCCCAGGGAGAGGGGAGTTCAGGAGGAGTGGTAGCTCCTCAAGGGAGTGATCCTCAATGCACAAGCTAATTTGATTCCATCTTGGAGGAACGGCAGCAAGAGGTTACAGCAGCCCCCCTGGATCTCCAGGGATCTAGCAGACCTTCTGAGACTAAAAAAAAGGCCTACAAAGGATGGAGGATGGGATTCACCTCCAAGAAGTAATATTCTGCACTGGTCTGCTCCTGGAGGGAGCAAACCAGGAAAGCCAAGGCTGCAACTGAACTCCAACTAGCTTCTAGCATCAAGGACAATAAAAAGTCCTTTTTCAGATATGTAGAGAGCTGGAGAATAAGCAAGGGCAACACTGGGCCCCTGCTGAACCAGATGGGGCAACTGACAACTGACACCCAGGAAAAAGCCCACCTATTCAATGGGTACTTTGCATCGGTCTTTCATCAGTCCCATGGGATGCCTATGCCCACCATGGGACAGGGAGGTCTGGGTGAGGGAGATCCCCTGCCCTCCATTAATGTTGACCTCATGAAGGAACATCTTGAGAGGCTGGATACCTTCAAGTCCACTGGCCCTGACAATCTACACCCCAGGGTACTCAAGGAGTTGGAGACCATCATAGTCCAGGCTCTGGCATGGATCTTTGAAAACTCCTGGCACTCTGGTGAAGTGCCCAAAGACTGGAAGAAGGCCAATGTGGTGCCGATCTTCAAGAAAGGGAGGCAAGTGGATCCAGCTAACTATAGGCCTATCAGCCTGACTCCTATCCCAGGGAAGAACTTAGAAAAGTTTATTAAAGAGGCCATCCTTAATGGACTGACCAATGCCAACATCCTAAGGTTTGTTGCGGGTAGATCTTGCTTGACTAATCTTGTTTCCTTCTACGACCAGGTGACCTATCACCTGGACAAGGGAAAAGTGATTGCTCTCATATACCTTGACTTCAAAAAAGCCTTCGATCTGGTATCCCGCGACCACCTCCTGGCAAAACTGGCCAATTTTGGCCTTGGGTCCACCACAATCCGCTGGCTGGGAAATTGGCTCCGTGGTCAGACCCAGAGGGTGGTAATTGACAGAAGTCAATCATCATGGTGCCCTGTGACCAGTGGGGTCCCCCATGGCTCTGTATTTGGACCCATATTGTTCAACATCTTCATTAATGATCTGGACATTGGAGTCAGAAGTGGACTGGCCAAGTTTACCGATGACACTAAACTCTGGGGCAAAGCATCCACACCTGAAGACAGGAGAGCTATCCAGCCTGACCTGGACAGGTTCAGCAAATGGGCAGATGAGAACCTGATGGTGTTTAACACTGAAAAATGCAAGGTTCTCCACTTTGGGAGGCAAAACCTGCAGCACCCTTATAGGTTCAGCAGTGCTACGCTGGCTAGCACTACGGAAGAAAGAGACTTGGGGATCATCATTGACCACAAGATGAACATGAGACTTCAGTGTGATGCTGCAGCTAGTAAAGCAAGCAAAACACTGGCTTGCATCCATAGATGCTTCT
>NW_017728886.1:182665313-182674078 GCF_001723895.1 Crocodylus porosus | reverse complement strand
CCACTTTCTGCCAGCCTTTCCCCCACTGGTCCAGGGTGGCCTGCCTCTGCTTTGGGGGAACAGGGACTTTGGTGCGAGGGGGGTATTTTTGGGGGGCATGCTCCCACTGGTGCCAGGCTAAGGATGAACAAGGGAGCAGGGTGGTGCCTGTGGAGATGCATCTTCGTGGTGTTCATGTGTTTTGTTCCCTTGCCGTGGCTGGCTTTGGCTCAGCAATGCATGCAGATAGCATATGTGGGATCATCTGCCAGCTCAAAATGATCCCAGACCACTCACTTCTGGGGTGTGGGTACATGTGCAGATGCTGTCTTTTTCCCCTCCTCAGCAGGCAGAGGCACACCAACAGGAGGAGTGGGCTCAGCTGAGCCACTTGCTTCCACAACCTCTACCTCAATCTCCTCCTAAGTGCCTTCTGGGGAAGGAGACCTGGCTGTAGGGGAAATCTGAGAGGTATGGAGCACAAACTCAGATGATTTCCCCTCCTTCCCCAGAATTTCCCTTGCTATGGCACTCAGATCCAGGTCCAGCTCTTCCTCTGGCACTGGAAGGCTCAGCATGGGATGGTCATGCTGGTGCTGCTGCTTGTTGTCATGGTGGGGGGATTATAGTTTGTGCTATTGGAGGAGATGCAAACTCAGGCATAGGCAGTGGCACTGCTCCCCTCTTGTTGCTGCCTGTAGAACAGGAAACCTCATGCCTGCTAGTTGTAGGAAAGAGGCTGCATCTCAGTTTGGGGGTAGGGGAAACTTACAGTTCTCCCTCTACTCCTTCTTCCACCCCTCCCTAAAGGCTTGCCAGCTGCCTTTCCAGCACATTTCATGGTGTGTTTCATAATGTGTTTGCCTTTGTGGGCTGGAAAATCTGTGTGTTCTTCTGTAATGTAATCTGATTTATGTAATATATGTAGATAATTTTATGTATGTGTATTTATGTAATGTATGTATGTATTTATGTAATAAATAAAATATATAAATGTATCTAGTATGTGTTCCTGAATAAATTCTATATTATAATATGCTGGGTGATGAGGATACACAAATTCAAATGTGTCCAGGGACCAACATACAAGTAAGCCCTGCAGATAGGGACACTGGGGAAACCACTTTTGTGGGAGCTGAGAGAATAGTTCTCCATTAGTGAGACAGGAAGACGAAGGCCTCAGTAGAAGGACTCAGGTGCCTATATACAAATGCCAGGAGCATGGGGAACAAGCAGAAGGAGCTAGTCCTCCTAGTCTCCACTGTGCATTTTGATATAGCAGGGATTATGGAGACCTACTGGGACTCCTCACACAACTGAAGTGTAGCTATAGAGGGTTACACCCTGCACAGAAGGAACCAGGTGGGGAAGAAAGGTGGAGGCATTGCTCTTTATGTGAAAAAGCATTACACCTCCTGGGAGGCTAACACCAGCTCCAAAAATGGACAGCTTGAAACCCTCTGGATCAAGCTGTGGGGGGGAATGGGGAGGACAGCAAGAGAGACCTAACTGTAGGTGTATACTACAGATCACCAAACCATGGTGTGGGGGAGGGAATTCAATCTGGAGTTCACCCAAGAATTGACTGAGGCTGCACGTGGATGTGACATGGTCATCATGGGTGATTTTAATTATCCAAACATCTCCTGGGAGGAACACTTTGCCAAGGTGCATCAGTCGTGATCCTTCCTGACCTGTGTCGAGGAGCTCTTCCTGACTCAGGAGGTGCATGAGACAATCAGAGGTGATGCTCTGCTAGACTTGGTTCTGGCCAAAGGAGACGACTTGGTAACCAACTTAAATATACAGGGAAGTCTTGGCAACAGCAACCATGAAACCATCATGTTCACTGTCCAATGTAAGGCAAACAAATCAGATAACAGGACTGAAGTCTTGGACTTCAAAAATGCAAATTTCAACAAGTTTAGGTCACTGGTAGGGCAAGTGCTATGGGACCAGGGACCAAAGGCAAAAGGTGTGCATGAAGAGTGGTTGTTTCTTAAGGACACAATCTTTGAAGCACAAAGGAAGTCCATTCCCATGCAGAGAAAAGGTAACAGAAGGGCTGGGAAGCCCTGTTGGCTAAACAGGGAAATCACCGTCCTCTTAAGAAAGAAGAAAGTGGCTTGTAAAAAATGAAAGCTCGAGGCAGGCGGGCCCTCAGGAGGAATATTCCACGATGGACCACATTTTCAGGGAACAAATAAGACAGGCTGAAGCAATGACCAAACTTAGATTAGCAACAGGAATCAAGGACAACAAGTGCTTCTTTAGGTACATAGAGAACAGGAGGAAAACAAATGGGAGTGTGGAGCCATTGCTCAACAACTCAGGAGAGCTGTTTACTGCTACCCAGGAGAAAACTGAATTCCTGAATGACTACTTCACCTTGGTCTTTCACCAGACCAAGGGAAAAAACCACTCTAGGTAGAGTAGAGGATGAGCACAGTAGGAATAATCACCTTTCTACTATTGCCATAGAATTGGTGTATGACCAATTAAAAAAATTAGACTTATACAAGTCAGTGGGACCGGATGATCTTCATCTGAGAGTGCTGAAGGAGCTGGCCAAAGTCATTGTGGAACCCCTGGTGAAACTCTTCCACAACTCATGGTGCTCTGGAAAAGTCACTGAGGACTGGAAGAGGGCCAGTGTTGTGCCCATCCACAAGAAAGGCAGGAGCGAGGACCCAGATAACTATAAGCCAATCAGCCTAACTTCCATCCTAGGGGAAATCCTAGAAAAATTCATCAAGAAAGCTATCTGTGATAAGTTTGCAAAAGGTAAGATTCTGAATGACAGCCAGTATGGCTTCATCACAGGCAGGTCTTGCCTTACCAATCTCATCTCCTTCTATTACCAGGTAACTCACCATCTGGACACAAGAGAGCAGGTTGACATTGTATATATACCTTGACTTCCAAAAGGCCTTTGATCTAGTATCCCACAATGCCCTCACAAGAAAATTGGAGGATTGTGGGCTTAACTCCAAGACAGTCAGGTGGGTGAAAAACTGGCTGCAGGATAGAACGCAGAGAGTCACAGTGAATGGATCTGTGTCATCCTGGTGAGAAGTGGGTAGCAGTGTCCTGCAGGGGTTGGTGCTCGGTCCAGTGCTTTTCAACATCTTTATTAATGATTTGGATGTGGGGTTGAAGAGCTCACTGTTCAAGTTCACTTCAAGTTATGGAGAAGCATGGTCAACAGGTGGACCTAAATAGGCTAGCAAGTTGGGCAGATTGGAATCTGATGAAGTTCAATGTCAAGAAATGTAAAGTGCTCCATTGCGGGAGGAGCAACCCCCGAGGCTTAGCAGCACCAAACTGACTAGCACTGCGAATGAAAGGGACCTGGGGGTAATAATAGACCACCATACAAATATGAGCCAGTAGTGTGATGCTGCAGCCAGTAGGGCAAATAATAATTTGGCATGCATCAATTGATGCATGTCCAGCAAAACCAAGGAGGTGATTCTTCCGGTCCACTCAGCACTGGTGAGACCACAGCTGGAGTACTGAATCCAGTTCTGGGCACCCCGCTTCAACAAGAACATGGACAAGTTTGAGAGAGTCTGTATGATCAGAGTCTTACATGGAAAGCCATACAATGAAATGCTGAAGGATCTGGGACTCTTCAGCCTGAGAAAAAGAAGACTGAGAGGGGACCTGGTAGCAGCTTACCACTACACTGGGGAGTACATCAAGAGCTCAGTGAGCAACTGTTCCCCAGGACACCTGAGGGGAAAACCAGGAGTAATGGCCACAAACTCCTGGAAGATTGATTCAGGCTCAACATTAAGAAAAACTTCTTCACAGTCAGGTTGTCCAGACTGTGGAATAAGCTCTCTCCAGAGGTGGTGCAACCACCTACCCTGGAAATCTTCAAGAGGAGACTAGACAGTAACTTGCTGGGATCACCTGATCCCAGTTATCTTTCCTGCTTGGTGCAGGAGGCTGAACTCGATGATCTTCTGAGGTCCTTTCCAGCTTTACAATCTATGAATCTATGAAACAGCGATAAAGATCTAAGAAAAAATAGTTGTTAGACCATGTGTAATTGCACCCTCTGTTGACTGTCACCATGCCATTTTAAATCTCTGCAATATAACAAGAATAAATATTGGTGCCTACTTTGATCTTATCCAGTAGTGAAAAAAGAATATCAGTTTGTAATAAACAATCCTAGTAATCAATACTTATGCAACAGAATATGCTAATGTTTCCTCTATTTGTGCTCCTTTTTTCTCTTTATGTGGCTTTTGGTTTCTGTCAGGTAATATTTTTCACTGCTTCTTTTCCTTGTTCTTATTTGTTGAAAATAATCTCATCCAATTTTTTAATTGACTCCAGTTTCTAACTTCTTTTATTATGTGATCTCTGAGTGCTGTGCAAATTGGATCATGTTTTTCAGGGTGATAGCATTTCCCATTCTAGTATTATGTTATGACAAGTATAATGCTATTGTGATTTTATTGCTCTTTACAGACATACATGCAATATATTACCAGATCAAGCAAGTACTTAAGAAATGCTAATGTAAAAGGGGTTTGTTTGGGGTGTTTTTTGGGGGGTGAAGGGTTGGTACTGGTGGGAAATATGTTTCCACTTTTGTTTAAAATTGTGTTATAGTACGAAGTTCAGGACAAATTACTTCTGCAGAGCTCCCTAATTTTCTTTTATCTTTGTGACATATGGTCACCAAACTGTAAATGGCCCTGTTTATTCTCCTCATCATTTAGAAAGATAATAAATATTAGGGCAGTTCAAAATAGCACTGTTCTGTTTCACCTTGAGTTTTGATGGTTTGAGGGAACAGTGTTCCATTCCGAATTTCATTTTGATTTGAAACAGCTGTTCCATTTCATTCCATCAAAATAGAAAGGTTGTTCCGATGTTTCGCTGGGGCAGGGAAGTCAACCCAGCTGGGCTGACTTCCCACCCCCCCACACTAGATCGTGCCGGGGCAGGAGTCAGCCCAGCTAGCAATCTAGCACTAGGGATGGGAAGTCGGCTGACTCCCGTCCCCAGTGCAATCTAGGGTGGGGGATGGGAAGTCAACCTAGCTGGGCTGACTTTCCACCCCCAGTGGGATTGGCACCAGGAATGGAGAGTCAGCCCAGCTGGTCTGACTCCTTCCCCTGGCATGATCTAGCACCGGGGATGGGTTGTGAGCCCAGCTGGACTGAATCCCCACCCTGGCACGATCTAGCGCAAGGGATGGAGAGTCAGCCAAGCTGGGCTGACTCCCTGCCCCCTGCTGGATCTTGTACCGGGGATGGGAAGTCAGCCCAGCTGGACTGACTTCCCACCCCCAGCACTATGGTTGAAACATTTTGACTTGTTTTGTTTCGAGGCTATTTTGACAGCCTTTGTTTCACTTTGATTTTGCTGTTTCAACCTTGAAATTTGTCAAAACAGTGTCAAAATTAAAAGGCCAGCAAAATTTCGCACAGCCCTAATAAATATCTCACATTTTCTTTATATGTGTGTGTCTATTATCTAGATGATGATTTAACAACACAGACTTACTGCTTTTCAAGCGTGCCTTACTCAAATGACAGGAAAGTTTAGATAAAAGCAAACTCCCCTTTTTCTTTTAACCCAATTTTTAAAAAAAGTTATCTGGCTTTGGATAAGCTCCCAAAGACAGACCAGATTTTGGCCTTGGCTGGAGTGGCAGAATGTATACTTGAAGCTAGCTCATGTTGCCAGCTGATACTGTTTTGTGCATACATGGCACCTATGCACATGCATTGATGCTGCTTCGATGGACTGCAATTACAGTGCATCAGAGCAGACTTGACTAATTGAGTCTGCTGGAGTGTAGTAATGACTACACTCCAGCAGACTCCAGTGTCATGTATATTAGCATTCCCACACTGAAAAATGGTGGTGGGGACATTTTAATTAAAGCGTATTTCACCAGCTTTAGTCAAAGCACCCCCGCTGCCATTTTGCAGCATGGGGATGCTGATGCCTGTGACACTCTGGGTGCTCTAATTAGAGCGGCTCTCAGCACATGTGTATAAATGCCCACAGGGATTTTCTAGTGACAGAGTTAGCCCTTCACCACCACATACCCAAAGCCCTCAGGACAAGGAGTGTGGCTAGGGAAAAAGGCATTGCCAGAGGACTGGCAGCATCCTGCAAGCCACTGAAAATATTCTCAAAATTAGGTGAATTGAACTGAGCCCTAAAGGAACCATTTGATTCCTAAGTCATGAGAATGCCCAAGAGTAGACATCACTTTGCATCCCTAACACCTAAGTGTGTCCTCAAATAGGTAGGCACAGAAACATGACTCCTCACTGCTGAGGAGTTTCTAAAATGGATCTCTCCTAACTGTGTTCATTTACATTCCACTTGGAACCTAGTTTGCAAGCTGACTCTTCTAAGATAGAAGGTGAGATGTTCCTTTCAGAAAATATTTAAAGCAAATTCACTATGGAAGTAACAAATTGAAACCTAGATACATAAACTGTCGAAAGAAAACTTCCCCCTTTCAGAATTTAAAAGTCGTTTATTTATGCATACATTCTGAGACGTGTATTCTCTGGTCTCCCTGCATAATTTAATTAGAAATGTGGAATCCCCATTGTTGTTCAGTAATGTTGCCAAAAACAGAAAAAAAAGATGTCACTTAGATCACCGACTTTAATGAGTAGATTAAATCTGCCCCATGCTACTAGAGCTGCCTGACAATTCTCTAGTTAGGTTTTGAACTGCAGCATCTGTGGCTTCTTAAGGATGTAACAATACTGTTCCATTTTTAAATGACCTGGGACTTCATTGTTGAACTAGTGCTTTGAATTAAATGCTTAGTGGGTGGCAGTGTTTTTTGATACATCTCTCTTCTAGGTCAATATGAATAGGTGCTATGTTTGATAATAGCATAAGCTTCCATATTATAAAACCTTTTAGGGCATGTCTACATTGCTTCTGAGTCACTCTCAAACTATGCCCCACTCATCCACTCCCACTCTACATATTTCAGAGCTGGAACACAGGTAGGGAAGATATATTGTGGACATCCCCATCATCACGCCTTTGACATTTTCGTCCTTGATATACTTTAGAATGACAGCAGGAGCACCAAAGCATCCTCACCCCTTCAGAACTGAATTGGGAGCAGGAGTGGGTGGGCATGATTTAGTTTTCAGTGGCAAACCCAAAAGTAATGTGGAGGCAGTGAAGACATGCCCTTAGTTTAGGGGGCTGGAAAGCCTAGGTTTGATATACAGCTTGTTCAGGGTCTGCATTATGCATTTGTCTGGTCCCAGGTGTGTGATCAAACTGCCAACTGCTATCATTTGGAAATCAGACTTGCCTGAGAAACTACCTGTTTCATATTGTTTTACCCTTTTCTGTAAGACATTGCTATACTGCATCTGTCATCCTTATTTCTTCTGCTACTGTATAAAACAGGATGCACCACAGCATTTCTGAAGAAGGAACTGTTATGGAAATTGTGTTATGTTTATATCCAAGCTTCAAGTGAATTTCTTATATGCTCTATTTTAAATGTAATAGAAATATTAGTGTACATGTGGGACTTGATCAGGAAGAGATAGGTAAACCTCAGGAACAGGAGAATTTTGGCCTAGTAAAACATGTTGTTTTGGACACACCATTTTTTGCAACTAAAAAAATGCATTAGTACATCAAAGGCACTAGAAATTGTCATTTTCTTTCAAGAAAGCAAGACCAGTAGGGCATTTTCAGAGGGAAAAGTTAGTACATTCAGCCTTTTATTTCCCCAGTTCCATCTCCAGGAGTAGCCCTGTTTAAAAGAGAAGGCCAGGATTGTATTTAAAGGACAGTTTTAGAAGTTACATTCAAACAAAGCATAGAAAAAGGAAAATCAAACAAAACTTACAAAGAACACTTCAATAAATTCAAACTGAAGAACTTCCTTGCTAAAATTTCCTCAGGGCTACTATTGCTCATATATGTTATTGCTTTTTCCACATTTAGTCTAGCTCTCTCATCCATTTGCTCTTACCCTATGTTTTATTTTAGTGCAAATCACTCCATGATTTCCACATTGAAATAACACCTCAACTCTCCTGGCTGTGGCTCTATTAACAATACAACAAAAGTATCAGCAGCAAATTAAACTATTTTAGATTATTTGCACCGAGCAAGTTATCAAATCTAGTAAATGTTTCTACTGTATTGTAAATCTAGTATAGGAATTTCTGAAAAGCAATTAGCAGGTGACTATAGAGGAATGCAGATTCAAAACCTCTGTCAAATTGGCCTAAGGCAGAGGTCTCCAACTTTTTTAAGTAGGAGATCACTTTTGGAATTTAAAAGCAACCCAAGATCTACTGTGCTCCACCCTCCATCCCCACAAGCAGGTAAGTCTGTGGGGAGGGAAGGGGGGGAAGATCAAGGAGGAGGGAGAAAAATTATTTGGGGGTGAACTCCCCAGCAGGTAAATCTGTGGGGAAAGGTGCAGGGAGAGAAGGAAGGGCAGATCGAGCTCCCAGTGCTAGCACCACTCCTTCCCTCACTGCTGGGGCCTCAATCTGCCTCCCCCCTCCAATGGTGATGAGGAAGGGAGTTGGACTGGGGCAGGGGCAGGCGCTGCACAGCTGAAGCAGGGCACAGGATGAGCCGCTCATCTGGAGGGGCGGGGAAGGGAGGGCATGAAGCCCAGGAGGGCATGGGGGGCGTGTGCCCCCTGATCTGTTTGCAGGGCAGGGTGGGCTGTTGGCTGGAGCCAGGGCAGCACCAGGCTCTTCCTGGTGGGGGTGTTGGGCTGTGCTGCACTTGGGTCAGCC
>NW_017728886.1:182652543-182664622 GCF_001723895.1 Crocodylus porosus | reverse complement strand
CACAGACTGCCCCTCCCCCGCAGGGCCCACAGCTTCCCCCCGCAGGGCCCACAGCTCCCCCCACAGGGCCCACAACCCTCCCCCCTGCAGCATCAGTGGCCATTGGGCACCCAGGGCCCTCTGAGGCCAGAGACTCCAGCGACATGGTCCTGGATGCCTCAGACCTGGCTTCACCTGTGCCGCTTGTTGCAGGTCTGGGGTGGAGGTCCAAGCCCCGACTTGCCTCACAGAATGCTGGGGAATCATGCTGTGTCCTACTATTTTCTGGGGTAAGTTTTTTTCGATACCTGAAAATCCAGGTATCAAATTTAGAGCTTATGCTGCAAACGTGCAGCAGGGGGGACAATTTTCATTCTCAGCATGCCTCTGGCAGCATCTCAAACCAGTCTGAAATGCTACAAGAGGCACGTACACTCTCATCTGGACATGCCCAGTTAATCTTAGCGATCCCCTCAGGTCTCCATAGCGTCATGTGTGGTTTTTCTGCCCTTATCCAAAATAAAAGAAAGAAATTATTTATATTTGAAATACTAGATCAGCTGCAACAGGATAGTGCCCACATTAAAAAAACTATCTCAGTTGCTGAATTATTTCACTACCAGATTTAGGAACGGCATGCACACCGTTGTACTTCTATCTACTATTATTTCTATGATTTTTATTCCTTTACTCCAGAGAACATTTAGACTATCCACAAAAATATCAAGGCACAAACATTGTGCTCACTTAACGGAAATGTTATGCTGTTAAATTGGCTGCTTACTTTATAACTATAAAAAAAAAATTATAACCACTAGATGGCATTGATTCAGCATCCAAACTTACAGTACAGACTTGACTTTAGCACCACTGAATCCTTTCTGTTCAGAGGACTACCACCACATGCAACAGAGCTACTTAAATTTCATTACTCTCCTGTAAGTACATGCTATTCATCCTGAAGATAAGCTTGATTTCTTGTTTATACCAATGGGTACTGTTGTGGTGAGCTGAACAGTTGCCTTACTTCAGTTCTGAGGTGGATGCATCTGAGTAGTGGCTGAAACAGAAACTACCTCATATACGGTAATGAGCACCACTAAAATTGTTAGAATTAATGTGTAGAATGTGTGTTATTAAGTATACCGCAGATCCAGTAACTGAACATGTGGGAAATGTCCACAGGTGGGAAATTATGTATGGCTGATAATTCCAAGAACACTTTCCACTGCATTACCATTGACTTTCAGTGAGAATTAGGACCATAGGCTGTTTACAGGCATTAAAAAAAAAGAACTGGTGTTTACTTTAAATTCTGCATGCCCATGTGTCAAGCCTAGCACATGCCCAGAAAAGGCATTGTATTAGTTGGGCCCAGCTCTCCTAACATCTGTAAAGATCAGGGACTTTAGTAGGATTTTTTGGCACTTCTATCCAATAGCTGATTGAACTGGCTATTAGATAAAAGTGCCAAAAAACACTGCTGAAACATGTGAGCAATACAGACAACTGCAGCACCAAGTCAAACTAACGTGCTGCTTCTTCCAGTAAAGGGTCTTTTTGTTTTGTTTTGTTTTTCACATCTGTCAGCACCCATAAAGCTTAGATCTGGAAAATAAATTTGCCTCACTGACACTGTACGCATTTAAGTGTAAAATTTAAATGCTGAAAATCCTTAAATTTTAAATTCATCCAGTTACTATGTAGGCTGGAGGTTCCTAAATCCCCTAGTCCCCTATGTTTTCATTAGTAAAGGTCTCTAGGCACATTGATATCTGCTTCTAAGTCCTAAAAGTGCTGAGCAATGAACAGTCTAGGCAGGCTTAGACAGTAAGCATTTACCATGTATCCTTCCTGTGGGGCTAGGTCTGGCTCTCCAAGCACATGTAATGGATTGCATCCTACCAAATATAAGGGGAGGAAGGTCTGCAAAGATATTGGTCTCATTTTTCCAATGGTTACAGCACTCACCTAGGATAAGGGAGACCCTTGTTCTAGTCCTTTCTCTGCCTGAGGGGATCAGACTCCACTTCCCTCCCAAACCCTATGAAAATCAAAACCATCAAGGTTGTATCACTTATGTCATTTTGTGAGGGTAGCCCAAAGTGCCTGTGCTACTTCTGGAAATGGAACTTGGGTTCCTAAATCACTTGTGTCTTTCAATGTGAAACACAGCAATATCTAAATGCTGTTTAAAATATGAACAGCACCATTTTCTGCAGACTTACAGCAGGAGAGATTTGGGAGATTTTGATCTCTTCTCCCAAAATGCCTACTGGGTTTTGTTTCTTGAAAATCTATCTACTCTATATTGCAGAAAAGATATGCATATAGTCTTCACTGCAAGGAAAGCAGACTTTTAGTCCACTTTCCATCTCACAAATTCTGCCAAAAGTTGAAAACAAATTGTTGTAGATCGTAAGTCTGTGGGATGAGTGAACAGATGGTTCCAGGTGCCAAAGATTGTTGTGGTATATAAATGGAGTGGGAATGACACACAGGGAGAGGCAAATTGGATTTCTTAAGGTCCCAGTGTGACTCCATATGGTTCTTTAGCAAAGCCTTCTGGTAATCAACAAAGTGTTACTTGACATCAGCAGTCATGTCTAGCTTTCCAGATATGTTTTATTTACAGGATCATAACTGAAAGTTTAATGCTGATGATGCAGAAAACATGACACATGTGGCAAAATGCACTGGCATAATATCTTTCTCCATTAGTTAAAAGATACTGAAATCTTTTTGTTAAAAAAATTACAATGTTCTCCAGGGTGGCCTCAGCCCTTGAGTATATAGGTGCCATTCTTCTATGTTCCCACAGGCTGTGTCAGTGATTTAAAATAGTTCATTAGTCCCTATCATATAAAAACATATGCATGGCTTCTTCTATTTCTCTCTGGTTGTAAAGCTCATTGAATTAGTGCATTTTTTTTTTAATCAAGAACTATATAAATATTGGAAGCCTACTTTTGAAAGGCAATGGGTATTATTTCTTCAAACTTACATTCCAAAAAAGCTACCATCTCTGGGAGATTAAACTAAAGTGATTGCATGCTTTCTAAATAAACGACCGGTGGCCTGACTCATGGCAGTGCACACAATAAAAGTACATAGGCTGAAATCCAACAATGAAAAAAAAATGCATACCAATGTAATTCACCCTGTGATCCATGTGCATATTATCTATTAACGTTACTGTGAGTTATATATATGGAATGAGGAAAGAAGCGAATAGTAATTATGGCACATTTTCTGTTACTGTTAATCACTGTGAATGAGATCAGTGGAGCTGCCTGAGGAACCAAATACTAATTCAAAATGCAGATGTGTGGACCATATTCACCCCTTATACCACACTACTTAGGAGAAGACACAGTAGGTGGTTGATATTTAGATCCAGGATTTATTTTGAACCTACCCCAATATTTTTACCTGTTTCCTTGATCATTTGAAGAGGAGGCAGAGTTATAGATAGCAGTGGCAGATTATTATTTGTATTGCCAGGCAATACAACACAGAATAACCAAATAACTAGATGGTTGTTGAAGAGTTAAAGTCTGACTCCGTTAAATAGATTCCCAACACACCTTCAGAAGCAAATTATAGTGTGATGATAAAGCCTTGCTTTTATTTATATTAGCAATATTCTACACCTCATCTCAAACAAGGTTGGACACTCTGCCAAGCAAAACCCTGTGCTCACTCACACCCAGTCAGAACATGCCTGAACTCACAAATTTGTAGAGTAGAAATACCCAAATGGGTGTTATTTGTATAGTGAGGAGCCACAGAAGAATATGTATGCAGTCATTAGAGGTGAAATCAAGACTTCTACTTAATTTCCCTGTCCAACAATGTCCATCCCCATAGCTCTAACACAAGATATCTCCATGATGTGAAGGTTTAATGTTCTTTTCTTTTCTCCTATCATCAGTCTTTTATCCTTTTTACTTTCTTCTTTAGTTTACACTCTTTAAATATTTGTGAACAGTTAACTCCTCCCTCTCTTCCTATGCTTCCCCAACCTCTCACCACTCCAGTAGAAATAATGGCTTAATAGTCATTAGAGAACAGAAGGTATTCAGGACATAGGCCTTAATTGCCTTAATCTTTTCATCTGAATCAATCCTTTCAACCAGATAATTGATGTTTCTGTATTTTTCTGGATTCCCTAAAATGTATCCATATCTTTTTTCCTATAATTTGTCAATATTTTTCTGACATTGAGCTGTCTAGATGGAATCTTTCCAAACCCATAGTGAGATAGGTTTGGAAACAGCACCTCTCTTGTTTTGATATGATGCCTCAGTGTAGCATATATTGTTTTTATATGTTTGTACATTGCTTAGTCTGCTGTTTTTCTTCAAAATAATTATTGTACCATTTTCTAGCTGGTGACAGTATTCTTTATGAGCAATTACTATATATCTCTTTTTAATCAGTATATGGAAAAGCTTGGTGAGATGATTTGTTTTTAAAATGTATCTTCTAGTGCCTTAAACACTTAAAAGCATGATATACAGATGGCTTTAAATCAATATGTCATTCTCCCTGAGTGAGGACAGATATATAGATGGCTTTAAATTGGTATGTAGGTCTCCCTGAATGAGACTTGGTATATGAATCATGCCACTATATGAGTCACTGTAATCTTTTTAATTGATGGTAAACCAGTTTGGTGATGTTTATATCATTAGAGATTATCTTGCCCGTTATGAAGATCTTAACAATATCTTCGCAGTAACATTGTGTCTCCAGAATGCATCATTCACCTACCAGCACGAAGGCTTGTTTTCAGATCAGAATAAACTGTAGGCATCTTTTTGAATTGTGCTTGCCTTTCATCTGGGGAATACATTGATCAATGCTCCAGTTTCTCATGTTTTGCAATGAACCACTTCCACAGTTTTATACATCCAGATGCTACAGGTTTGTTTCTGGAGGACTAGCCATTCTGAAATTAACCCACAAAGCCCTTTTATAATAAGGCTTGTTTGATGCCACTTGCCAAAACCTATGGAGCAGAGCCACTGTGTTGACCATAATAGATCTTATGAAGCTGAGCCTTTGCATCTATGTCAGTACGTGAACACATTCTCAGGATCATTGTTTTACTGCATGATCCTGTAAAAAACTGAAGTGGACAGATGAAAATAATTCAAGAGGTCATATACTACCTCCAGGGCTGGACAGCACATCTAACTTAAAATTAGTGTATCATTTTGGAAGCCAGGAGCAGAGGCAAAATGGTATAAACTGTGTGTCAAAGAAAAATATTCCCTTCCCACATTTCTCTCTACAACACTATTGTTGCAGCAGAAGCTCTAATACATAATTGCATTCTGTTAAACTGGTTGCAGTTTCTAGCATCAGACACACATGTATCCATGTAGAAACTATAAGTCAATTTTATAGTTGGTGGAAGAAAGAAGAAATCCAGCCCTATCCAGCTTACCAGATGCTGATTCAGAAATAAAAACCTTGCCTTTGGGCTGTTTAACTCAAATGTCCATTAGTTGTAGGATGTGCCCTTCACCATCACAAGAAAGGATGACGAACATTTGAAACTTCTCTTAAAAAATCATGGACAAGATAGTTGTCTTCAAAGTACAGTGCCTTGTTAGTGAGAACTGAAAATTTGGAGATCTTTGGTTCCATTATCATAAAAAAAAGTTGCTGCTATTTTTCATCTAAAAATGGAAGTTACATCTATATGATAGTTCATTTCTTTGTTGTCTCAGTTGCAAAATATATAGATTATATGTTAAATCTGGTTGCTAAAACACTCTTTACATAGGGTACAAAGAGCAGCAGAATGTCTGCAACTGTCACCTGTAAGTGCTTGCTAATGGGTCTTAGAGGAGCTGACTCCATCCTCATGTGACTGGCAAACTCTTTATTGCTTTGAGGAGATTAATCTGCCTTATACAGTGGTGTAACAAGCATCCCTAAACCTATGAACCTAAATTGTGCCCTTCATCCACAGCTGTGACTCTAGTTACCAGCACAAGATAATTGAAGCTTAATGCACTAAACAAGGAGGCAATATTATATCCAGACACATGCAATGGATCTCTCAGGACACTTCTATAATTCAGAGGATCTTGTAAAATCAGTTAAGTCTATCCAATATGAATCAATAATTGCTAAGAATCACAAACCTATATGCTGATTAGTAAAAATATTTTGATTTCTTGTTATACAGTATATACTTGTCTTTCAAGGAATCAGCTTTTCCTAGGAAGCTCATAAATGACGGATGGAAAATAACCTCAGCTGATGGTACCATCCTTCACAGAAAACATTCCAAGGGCAAATGCCATTTTGTCTATATTTACAATGTTTGCTTGAAAGATGATTCATCCTGAGAAGACAAGCATTTTGTTTTTCTAAATGCAGTTCAATTGTGTTGAATGTTGGTGAGTATCTGACATCCGACCTGTTCTTCCTACAATTAAGCACTGCCCTCTATGTTCTGCCAACAATAATCATCTTTTTTCCATTTATTTCAGCATCCTCACTCTCTGTAGCTTTGGAAAACTATTGCCCCAGGCTGCCTTTTTTTTCTTTGTACTTTGGCACCCATGCTATTATTGTTTTCCTGAACTATTAAATATGTGACTACAAAATCACCAGAAATATTTTGAATAGAACATTCATTATTAATTTCAGTTTCCCACATGCTTTGCCAATATTTAGCTGATTGCCTATAAAAGAGAAGGGGGGAAGGGAGTAAAGCTTGGCTTGAAGAATATCACCTACCTATTTTTTCAATATTCATCATTAAATCACATTTCTGTTTCCTTGAAGTGATGATTAGTTTTTATTTTCCAAAAAACTATATATCACTTGAAGTAACCTGAAATTTTCTAATGGGGTTATGCAATCTGTTCCAAGGGATTTATTCAAAAGTAGGATAATGATAATTGGTAGATTTTTTTTTAGGCAATAAACACAATCACTACATTTTACAAAAACATCATTCAATCCACAGATTTTTATTTCATAATAGACCACTTTGAGACTATCTCAGGGAAGCAGCATGCTCAAGGTTGTGCTTATGTCCACTCCAAAAATCTGGTTCGTTTGTGCTCCTAAGGATACATAGTATAACTAATTGACAGCTGTCACTGCAGTATTTCTCAGGCTGGGAACTAAAAGCAAAAAACATTTTAAATTTAATGTTTGCATAATTTATATTTTAGGGTCATGTGTGTCAAGGGAACATTTCTCTTTTTAAAATCTATGATTTAAGATCCATAAAGGGCAAAAAGAGAGGCTTTTCAAATGGCCAGAGAAAAAGCAGATGAAAAGAGAGTCAAGTAATGGTTTGCAGGATCCACATAACAAGCCTGAGTGCATAGGCTCATATGCATAGCAAACAAAGGGTAGAAATTCTAATGAATAGAATTTTCATTAAAATAATAATAATTTGCAGGAAACGCCACCCCAAAATATTCTTATGATATGAAATAAGATAACAAAGCACAGACATGAGGGCTGGGATTCTTGTCAATAAGAATTCTGAATTATAAAATTGAGAATAAAAGGGGGAAAGAATCTATGCACTGCACTCTGTTTTCAGAAGGTACTGTGATAGAGCACCTTGCAGAAGACCTACTCACATCTCTGTTCAGCTATCCTTTAGTTTCTGGTCTCTGAATCAGTGTCTTAGCCTCTATGGAGCACCCTGAGGGAAAAAAATACCTTTGACCACAGGGTTCCATGAGATTCATTCTGTTCTGTTCCCATCAGTTCTAATGCAGCTCTCTGCTACAAGTCATGGTACATGAAAAAAATTCTACTGGCCATGTTTCATGCTTAAAGAAACTTACACACATATTACATGAGATAAGGCTTCTCCATGCAACAGTTATTCTTTGCCAGGATCTGCAGAAATAAGTTTTCAGTAGACGTTACCCTGTAATCCATATTTCAAAACAGCTTATTCTATGCTAATCCAAGAAATTCCCTTAAAAATATGAAAACTCCCTTTCAACCCAAAGCTATAACTAACTATAAATAGCAGAAACCCTAGGTCTCCATAGAATACAGAAACATCTCTGGTTATTTTTTCGACAGATAATATTTGCAGTGAGCTGATATGTTACAGTATTCTTTCTAAGTTTCAATTTTATAGACAGTGTTTGTCATTGCTGCTTTAAAACAACACAGATTTCTCACTGAAGAACAGAAGACAGACAGTTAGACAGTACTATGTATAAATGTAATAGAAGCCCATCTTATTCTGAGTGATGTATCCATATTATGAGTTATAGAAGGACTAAAAAACCTTCATTGAAATGTGTGTGTGTGTAGATGCATGCACACATACACATTACAAAGACACATGGTTTTATAATTATATTGTTATAATTAATGGAGACATATATTTAAGGTGTAACTTTATGGCCTCCAAAAAATGAACCTGGCGTTATTCTTAGTATTACATTTAATTGTTAATGAATTTTGGTTGAAAAAAAATTCATACGTTTACTCCTGTGGATTTTAGCATTTTATATTTTGGATATATATTTGCAGATGTTCAGATGCACTAGTTACCCAGGTAAAAGTGTGCAGAACTCCAAAGAATACACTCAAAAAACCTCCTAAATGTCACTTAAATTTCCTTACTATTCTAAAATATATCAAGCTTTAAAACATGATTGTAGTTATTTCCAAAGCTAAGTCCAATTGTTAGATCCTGTTGAGAGGCTAGGAATCTGCCTTTCACAAAAATATAAAACATGCCATTAAGTACAAAAAAACATGTCCTTGTAACTGCCTGATATATACACTTTAGGACATAAATTTATTATGCACTAAGACACAGCTCTATCTGATAGCTATGTAAGAGCCTTCACTGTACCCACCATGATCTCCTTCCTTGTTATGACAGCATCAATCTTGTTATTTCTTGTATGAGACTAATAACAAAAAAGTCAAGTACTGTACCAAGAAACATAACCAACTCTAAATAACTATATGAAAGCATTCAATTTACCTGTCTGTCCTCTGGCCAGTGGAAGTTAATTTGCAGGCTACGTGTTATGCAGTAGATAACAATATAGCCTGTACAATCCAGTACATGTTGCAGCAGTGTCCAACTCTGTGTCATTGCTAAAAACTGTATCCTTTTTTAGAACAGCTAATTAAAGAAGAGTTGTAACATAAATACTTTACTAACAACTTTCATTTTCTGTGTAGGGTACAATATTTAATCTTCAACTTTAAGTCACCATTCCAACCTATATCTCAACTCCAAGTAACTAACGCTAAGTAATTCTTCTTTTCATCTTAAATGTCCCATGTTACTCTATACCCTATCTAGAGCTTTCTTCTTATGCTTACCATTGGCTTTCTGTTGGGAAAAAAAGCCATGCTCAATGCTGTGGTAGGCATGAGAAAATAAACCAAAACCTTATTCTATCAGAATCCCTTGTAACAAATATTTACTGGTTGCAGACAAATGTAATGGACAAGATTTAAACTTGAAAAATGTAAAAGGTGAGCACTTGGAAAGAGGAGAGAAACAGTAATAGGATAAACATTACCTAGTTGCACGTGTCGAGGTATGAGCCTTTGTGAATGTGTGTCTTTTTCTTGGCTGTTTATTTTCCTGAAATCTTGGTGTACAGAACAAATTGAGTTCTCTCTTTCTTTTTTCAGGTCATGGAGAGTATTGGGGTTGACATGAGGTATGTCCTAAAGCCACTGTCTAAGGTTGCTGAACATTATGACTTCAGCAGAATGGGTAAGAGAGAAAAAGGAGAAAAATCACATCCTGGGCCTAATAACATCTTTATGACTAAACATAGTTTTGGGGTAGTAAAGACCACAATAAAATTCAGATCTAAGGCTTTGAGGCAAAGGAAGAATTTGCTGTTGATGCTCACATATTGAAGGCCAAAGAAAACTATCAATGGAAGAATTAATTCCCTGATAAAACCCACAGAGCAGCCAAAACTCAAATCTGGTATAGAGGAATCTGAGATGTAGTTAACCATGAACTCACGAAACCTTGTTTTATATATATATATATATATATTTGTGTTACACAAATTGCCAATTGCTCAAATCACGAGCGAGACTTTATAAAGGGGGATAAGGCAAGGTGCCACGTTTCTTGATTACATGAGCTGGACATAGAGGTTCAGGCACACCGTTCATACAAACACACACAAATCATCTTATACATCATTACACACAGGCATACACATACACAAAACAACCATTTCATCCACACATACACCAGATATAGTTACCAGCAATAGTTGCTCAATATCAGCCCAGGGTGGCCAACCCAGGCTTATTGAGTAGATGATGATGATTTGAAGATAGCAGATTTAAAGATAACATCTGGAGCGGGGTGAACAGATGCATCTGTGCTACGATGAAACAGCAGTAGAGAAAGAGACTCACACAACTTGGCATTTTCAAAGTGTTCTTTTATAGGGATTGGCATCCTTTGTTTCAGTGCTTTCGGGTTTTTCCATACTCAGCTTCTTCTTTTGTCTTCAGCTTATCTTAGCCTTGGAGTATTCTTGTTGCCCGTCTGGCAGAATTTCTTCTTCTGTTATTTTCTTTGTGCCCCGAGCTTCAAAGGGATTTTTCAGCTGTTTATTAATTAGTTTACTGACTGGTAACTTACATTTGACTCCTTGTTGCTTACATAAACAGTTAAATCTTCTTCTCTCATCTCTATGCCATTCTCCTATCATTCACCCTTTTACGCACAGTCATACATAAAGGCTATGCAGAGTTCATTCACTTATGTCAAGCAGAAGGATACAAAATGGAGTTTTCAAGTTGCTTACAGAACAAGACTAACATGGTTATATTTTACTATTATTACACTCTATGTTAACGTTAGATACATTAGTTCAGTTCATGCTACATTTGCACCTTGTAGACTAACCAAAGTCTACACACACACACATGCACACGCATACACACGCATACTTTGGTTAGTCTATAAGATGCAAACCTATCCTGCTTTCTGTAGATACTTGGGGGACAGAAGGACACCCAAGTTACCACTGTGTAATGATATTTTTATGGAGTATCATGGATGCCTACAGTTTTATGTCCATGTGCATATACACATATATCTCTAGATAATAACAATTTTTAATTCTTGGTACTTTTTGTTTATAGGAATGTGTTGCACTTCAAATATAGAACTATGCACTATAAATTTTAGAGAGGATTGGGTTCTGTTATACTGTGCAGATTTTGTTTCAGTTTGGTTGCACTTGGCTCAGTTCAAATTATTATTTTGAGGAAATTATAATATATATCTCCCATCTTGTATATATTGGAAAATTGGCAGCACTGCCTTATAATCCATCAGTGTTTTGGTGATTCAGGGGATAATATATTTTGAACTTCAGGGCAAAGAATTATGTTAACATGTAAAAGTGAAACATCATGTTTCTCTGAACTGAATCCACCTACAAAGGAGATCATGCAAAAATCCTGCCTAAATATTCTACAGAAGTGGAAGTTTTTCATAGACATTAAATGGTGAAACTAATAGTTGCACTCTTTAATGCATCACAGGACAATCAGTTTGCCTTCTGAATTCTTTGTGGATATACAATTTGTGATTAGTAATGTGCACTGTGACACAAAAGAGGCCTTGGGGTATTACAGTAGTATGTAGAAATCTCAATAGCTTCTCTCTTTTTTAATTTGTCATAAAGCTGTAGTGTGGTTCCCCTCTTTCTTCCCCAGGGACAATATCATAATACTTTAAGTGACAATGATCTTCAGAAAGCGCAAGGTAAATGAAATAGTCCTTTTACTGTCTAGCAATTCCATGCTGGTATTGTGCTTAAGTAGTTCTTCAGTGCCCAAATAACTGCTCCTTTTAAGCACAAGGGCTCACCAGGAATGCTTGCCAATTTGTCAGTTCTTTGCTTATCATATGTTGTTCATGCATTTAAAATATACCAGGTTTCCCAAAGAAAAATAGAAGGTTCTGTTTAAGTTTTAGCCATGCACAATTAAATGTTTGAGGGTGGAAGGTGCAGGAACAAATCATCTTGATGTGCAGGAAGTCTAGCAAGTATAGCAGAAAACATCTTGGCTTAGCAAG
>NW_017728886.1:182640470-182651998 GCF_001723895.1 Crocodylus porosus | reverse complement strand
AAGGCATGGCGACCATACAGATAAGTTCAGATAATAGGCGGTAAACATATATAGGTAACGAACACAGGTAAACCAAAAAAAACCCTCTTAAGGAATACCCATAACTATATTAACATCTACAGTACAAAGCAAACATCAGTCACCAAAATATGGGGTGCACTCAGCACCCCACAGGGTGTTCCCTGCCCCCCTTCCCCTTTAGGGCCCAGGGATGTGGACACTCCCCCCACTCCACAATGGTGGAGCATGGAGGCTGCAGACCCTTTTCTCCCAAGCCTGCCTCCCCTATGAGACCCGCTTCCCCAGCAACTCCCACTCTGAAGCAGCCAAGGCTCGTCCCTTGGGGGCCAGTCCCACAAGGGCCTCTCTCCGGCAGCACCTCCAGCTCCTCTCAGTGGCCTGGTGCCCCACACTGGGCACCCAGGACAATCCTACAGGAGCCGAGCCCTTACTGACTCCAGTTCTCCGGCCTCACACAGGAGGTCTTTCCCTTTCCCGGGCTCTGGTTTGGGCACCGGGACTCTTAGTTTGATGCTGGGCCACACTGAGGGGGTCCAATTATTCAGCCTAGAGCTGGTGCTAACTTAAGCAGCCTCAAACTGCTCTCAAGGTCAACTGTCCTTGTGCTGACCTGCACACCATGTGGGCCAGTTCTCTGTGCTCTGACCTGTGCACTGTGTAGAGCCTGAGCAGCCTCGAGCTGCTCCCAGGGTTGGCTCTCCATATGTTGATCCATGCACTGCCCACCCAGCTGCTTGCCTGGTTCACAGGCTCAAGCCACCTCAAGCTGCTTCCAGAGCCTGAGTGTCATGCAGTAATCTGCGCACCATTGAGGCTCAGGCAGGGTCTGGAGGACAGTTTTCTCTAGAGCTCCTCTCTCCCCACCATCCCTCACCACCTCTGCCCTCAGCATGTTGAGTGTGCTGTCCTTTTATATGCTTCAGAGGCTCCATCCCTCAAGTCCGATGAATCTGCCGTGCTACAGTCCACAATCTGGTCAAAGAGCTGCTCTCCCCCTCTCTTCAGGAAAAGGGCAGTGCCTGCTTTCCCCCAGCTTGTTCCTGATTGGTGGATTGGCTACACCAATTGGAATTGAGGATTCTCAAGCCCCTGGACACATTGGAGCTTGATCAGGTAAGTCTGTCACATACACGATGCCTTTTTCACTTCAGTCTTCACAGGCAAAGTCAGGTCCCAGATTATTGCACCTGGCAGCACTTTTTAGGGAGGAGGTAAAGAGCCAAGAATGGCAAAAAAAACAGGTTAGGGACTATTTAGAAAAGCTGGATGTGTACAAGTCCATGGGGCCAAATGTGATGTACCCAAGGGTGCTGAAGGAGTTGGCTGATGTGATTGCAGAGCTGCAGGCCATCATTTTTGAAAACTTAGAGTGTTTAGGAGAGGTCCCAAATGACTAGAAAAGTGCAAATATAATAACCATTTTTAAGAAAAGGTAGGAGGAACTTCTAGGGGACTACAGAATGGTCAGCATCACCTCAGTCCCTGCAAAAATCATGGAGCAGGTCCTCAATTAATCCATTTCTAAGCACTTGGAGGAGAAGAAGGTGATTAGGAACCATCACCATGGATTTACCAGGGGCAAGTCATGCCTATCCAACCAGATTGCCTTCTATGATGAGATGACTGACTGCGGATGCAGGGAGAGTGATGGATGTAATATACCTTGACTTTAGCAAGCCTTTTGATATGGTGTCCCACAACATTTTTGCAGGCAAGATAAGGAAGTATGGGTTGATTGAATGGTCCTCAAGGTGCATACAAAACTGGCTGGAGCATTGGGCTTAGACAGTAGTAGTCGTTGCTCAATGTCTAGTTGGCAGCCAGGATCAAGTGGAGTGCCCCAGAGGTCGGTCCTGGGGCTGATTGTTGAAAAAAATATTAAACAAAATCTGGAAAATGGGATGCACTACACCCTCAGCAAGTTTGCAAATGACACTCTAGGGGGAGTAGTAGGTACACTGAAGGGTAGGGCTAGGATTCAGAAAGACGCTGACAAATTGGAGGATTAGACCAAAAGAAATCTCATGAGGTTCAATAAGGAAAAGTGCAAAGTCCTGCACTTAGGATAGAACAATCCCATGCACTGGTACAGGCTTGGGACCAGTTGGCTAAGCAGCAGCTCTGCAGAAAAGGACCTGGGGGTTACAGTGGACAATAGGCTGAATAAGAGTCAGGAGTTGCAAAGGCAGCTAAGAAACAGTTTACTGGGATGCATTAGTAAGAGTGTTGTCAGCAGATCAAGGGAAGTGACTATTCCCCTCTCCAGCACTGGTGAGACCACATCTGGAGTACTGTATCCAGTTTTGGGCCCCCACTGCGGACAGGATATAGCCAAATTGGAGAGAATCTAGAAGAGGACAATGAAAATAGTTAGGGTACTGGGGCACATAACTTATGAGGAGAGAGTGAGGAAACTGGGTTTATTTCATCTGGAAAAGAGAAGACTGAGGGGGGATTTTATAGTAGTCTTCAACTACCTGAAGGGTAGTTACAAAGAGGATGGAGCTAAACTGTTCTCAGTGGTGGCAGATGACAGAACAAGGAGCAATGTTCTCAAGTTGCAGAAAGGAAAGTTTAGGATAGATATTAGAAGAACTTTCTCACTAGAAGGGTGGTAAAACACTGGAGCAGGTTACCCAGAGAGGTTGTGGAACTCCATCCTTGGAGGTTTATAAGACCCAGCGAAGTCTCGACTGAGATATAGTTGGAGATGGTTCTGCTTTGAGCAAGGCGTTGGACTAGATGACCTCCTGAGATCCCTTCCAACCATAATTTTCTATGATTCTAGGATTCTATTAATCAAATGTGCTAGCGTGGCATATCAGACCTTGTCAAGTATGTGTTGTATGCTACTTCAGCTATTACCACATACAAATGCATGTATCAGTTTATTTGTTAACTTGCATTCTGTTTCCATGCAGACTGTAATATCCAGTTCAAGAAAGTAGATTGTCATGTCTTTCTACTGGATGTACCGGAAATCATTTCTGGATGTTAGAATATATTAATATCACTCATAATTTAGGGCTGTAAAGTGCTGACTACCTATAATTGCCGTTAGTGATGATGATTGAAACAAAGGAGATGTCTATTTTGAACAGTTTTGTCAATTATAGCTTCTCTAAATAAAGATGCCAACTGGGCTGGAGAAATCCTATAGTCAGATATCACGGATAATAGGGGTGTGCAAAAGGGACCATATTCAATTCGGATTTGGATTCGACCAGAATCAGGGACAGTGATTTGATTTGTTGATTCAGATCACTGTCCCTGATTTGATTTGGCCAAATCCAAATCTGAAGATTCAATGCTGATTTGGAGAATCAGAAATTTGGCCTCAGACATAGCTTAACATTTTTTTTCTACATACCTCAAGGTACCAGACACAGCTTGTGAATGCTGCAACGGTGGGGTAGATGGAGCAGGGGGACCAGTCGCTGAGCCAGGGGATGGACAAGGGGGAGCCCCTCAGTATGTTTCCTGGCGGACCCAGAAGTGAACCAGAAGTGCTTCTGGTCCACTTCTGGGTCTACTGCCAAGCACACTGGGGACCTCTCCCTGCTCCTATGGGATTGCCCCACCATCTCAGCATTCACAAGCCCCCTGGTACCTTGAGGTATCTAGAAAAAACATTTAAAGCTGTGTCTGTCCAGATAGTCAAATCTTCCTGAATGTCTTTGAATCAATTCGGAGGGTTCTGATTCAATTCAGAGAGATTAACAGGTCTCTTGATTTAATTTGGATTCAGAGATTCAGCCACCGAATCAGGCCAAATCTCTGCTGAATCAAATCAGGAACCAAAGCTTCACAAAACTTTGCCATGTTTTATTTACTATCTATCTGTAGTAGCGTTACCATATGTCCAGGCTTTCCCAGACATGTCCTTGCTCTGCTAGTCCTTTTTCAACATCAACGCTGGTAGAACTGCATTTTCCAGCTTGCCCTAGCAGCATGCCTGTTTACCAGGAATTCTGGTTTTCCATTTGCTGTGGAAAAATGAGGATTTTCCTCTTTAAAGGAGGAAACTGTGAGTAATCTCTTGCAGGCTGGCAGCCTTCCAGCCTGCAAGGAGCTACTTGGGGTGATTGGAGGCAGGGGGCACCACATGTGTCTACATGCACACACACACGTGGCTAGCATACAGCCAGGAAGAGTGTTGGGGGCAGCCCCAATGGCTGGATTCAGGTAATGTCCAGCGGGTTGTGTGGGTGTGTGTGTGGGTGTGTGTGTGTGAGTGAGAGAGAGTGTTGTGTGGAGGGGGATGGGTGTGTTGGGAGGTGCCTAATGTCACTAGGGGAAGGTGTCCAAACACTAGAGCACCAGCAGGGAAGTGGGGGTGAGGGGAAAGTGCCTTTCCCTCCAGCAACAAAGGGGTGGAGGACTCATTGGAGGTGAACAGAGCTGCATGGCTGGGCTGGTGGCACCAGGGCCAGTGCCCTTGCTCACAGGGGCAGGGCAGCTGGGAGATGCTGCCTGGGGGCGAACCATGACCAGGCCACCTGGTGCAGTGCAGGAGCCCCAGGCCATGGCAAGGGGTGCTACAGGCCTCCCCTTGTCCTCCCTCCAGTCTACACTGCGGCCATGCATGCTCTGCCACCACCCACATAAGTCAGAGCTGCTACAACTATCCATGCTCCAGCCCAGTTGGGATGGGGGCATCTGAGGGGCCCCTCCAGCATGGCTGGGAGGAACACGGGGCTGTAGGTTGAGAGAGAGAGAGGCAGTGGCAGGGCTGCAGGAGACTGTGGCTTTATTTGTGTTTTACATTTTATTTTTGAGGCAATAACATTTGTTATTTAATGTAACTTACTGTAAATTTACTGTTATTTACTGTTACTTTAACTTAGAAACTGTTTCCCCCACAACCATATACCACCCCTCCAACCCTCACCCCAACAGGTGTCCTTTCTTCTGAAACCGGAAATATGGTAACCCTAATCTGTAGATAGGGAGGAAATCTTATTTCTGTTGTGCCGTACTTTCTACAGTGATTGTGGGAGGGGAGTTGATAAAACTCAGAGTACTTTCCTTTGTTCTCTTCATAGAAATTCCTAGATGCTGAATCCACATGTCCACAACACGGAACAACATTCCATCCATTTTCTCTGCCATCCCCTTGGCCTTTCAATTACCTACTCTATCCTAGAACTCAACTTCTTCACTGAGAACAGCAGCATTTTTTAAAAAGAAATTTCACCTTTTCCTTTATTATACAGCCTTTCATACACTGAAAGTTAGGGAAATGCTTACAATACCCTTTTAGGAAAAGGACCTTAATTAGGTAGCTTGCACTTTAAATCATTTTCCTCATCTTAGTGGCTGTCACTTTGTCTGATGGACTAATTCCTCTTGGACATTTGACTTTCTTCTAGTCATTCTTTGTAGGGAATATAGAAAATAAAACTACAGTATGTTATAGTATGTTGGCTATGTCTCTCTCTCTCTCTTGCTTCTGGCTGTGATGCTTCAACCTTCTTCTTGGACATCTAATTCTGGAGGACTGAGCAGATATTGTTAGCCATTTTATCAATTTCATCCATTGAGTCAGCCATCAACTTGAGGAAAATTTTCTCCACGTGGGAATAGTAATGGCCTTTATGTCACATACTGTTATACAGTTGTCTCTTGGGCTAAGTACAGACATTCAAAAAGCTTGAGCCTGACTTGATTAAATCTTTTCAGGTTAATCTAACCTGAATAGGTTGAACCAAGAAGAAAGTGAATAGATAGTCACTTTTGATTCTGGAAATGCAGCCATGTGCCTGCAGTGGTTCAGACCAGAAGCCAGGGGCACTAGAGCGAACCTTCCCTTCCCTTCCACAGTGGCCGAAGGAAGCTGAGCTGAGGGAGCAGTAGCCAGGCCCTGGCAGGCCCAAGTATTATTGGGGTGGGGTTTAAACCCCCACCTTAGCCTGCAGGGACCCCAGCTGGGGTGTGCCTAGAGGGGGAGAGGTGCGGGAAAAGAAGCATGGTCAGACCCCAGCAGGGTTCCCACTAAGTTACGTGCATGCATGGCCATACACAAAAAAAATCTTGCCGCGCATTAACTTTTTAATGCCACGCACCCTCTCAGAGAGGAGCTGGGCTGCAGCTTCTTAGAAACCCAGAGTGCGGCAGAGGCACTAGGGCTGGCAGTAAGTTACCACTCAACTGCACTCCACTCCTCACTGTGCTGGCATTCCTGCGGGGAGAGAGAGTGATGCAGGGCAGGCAGTGGCTCCTCTCCCAGGCAAGGCAGGGGTGGGGACAGGGGCTGGGGCTTGGGCAGAGCCAGGCATCACGCTCGCTCCATTGGCTCCAGGGAACTGCTCCGCTCCCCCAGCCCCTTCAGGTGAGCTTCACCTTGAGCCCCAATGCCATGTACCTCCTCATTGCCTGATCTACCCAGTGGCAGGATGCACATGGCTCCATGCTGCTTGCAAAGGCTGTGGAGGCACAGAGGCAGTGTTGATAATTTTTGAAAGAGTGATGAAATCTGCCAGGTAGGGCAAACCAGGCATACCTTCAGTGTTTCACAGTGCCTGAGAGCTTTACAGAGTATATTAAATGATGTGATATATGTCTGTCATGTGGAATCCATTCTCTTTTGCATGCTTTCCTCAGGTGGAGAATTAAACTTTTCTGTTTTGGTAGGGTTTTATATTTTAATTTTTTTTAAATAAAATATATAATATATATAGTTCAGTATTTCAAGACTCTTTTCTCCCAAATAATGTTGTGAGAATAATTTGTTCATCACACCGAAAGGCAAGACCAATTCAGGAACAAACCAAAGCAGCACGCTCACGGACCAGAGTAGCACGCCTAGGTCTGCTATGCCTTAGAGGGAACATTGGACCCCAGCCCCCAGCCAGATGCTGGCCTGGCATGCCCTCCTAAGGCCATGTGGGAATAAAAGTGGGAAGGGAGAGGGTTTATTCCCCACTCCCTCCCCTCTCCTTCCCTGAAGATCCCAGCTGAGGTCTGCCTGGCCAGGGCAGAGCAGCCCCTGTCAGGGTCCCTCCCCACTTGCTGCTCTAGGGCCAGAAGCATGGCCAGATGGCCTCCCTGCATAACACCCTGAAGTGAAGGGGGCAGAAAGGGGTTTTATTCCCCCCTCCCTCCCCTCTCCTCCAGGGAATCCCAGCTGGGGTGTGCCTGGCCAGGGCCAAGTGGTGGAGGCAGCTTTGGTGCTGGCAGACCCTGGCTGCAATCCCCCTGGAGAGGGGAGAGAGCGGGGAATAAACCCCCTCCCTCCCCCCTTCACCTCAGTGGCCATGCTGGCCCAGCATCTGGCCACACCCTTGCCCTGCTCTGACTAGAGAGCAGAGGGGGAGGGCCAGCCTGCTCTCTTAAGCAGACAGTGCAGCCCAGCCCAGGGCTGAGAAGCATGCTGGGATGCTGGGGGACTCTGATTTATCTTAAACCAGAAAGGGGTCTGGGACAGAAGTTCCATAAACTGGTTTGACCTCAACCAGTTAAGTCGGATACTACATTCAATCAGGTTTATCTTAAACCAGTTTTGGCCATTTTGAAACTGGTTTATGTGCACTGAACTCTTGTTCTGTTACAGGTTTAAACCAGTTTCTGATCATTTAAACAAGCTTATGTGTAACTTCTGTCCGTAGCACTGGGGTATACTGTTTTAATTTTTGTTTTAAAAAAATCCACATATGTTTTATGCATCTCTTAGTACAGAAGGAAGCTATCTCTGAAAAAAAGCTTTCTGTATCTATGTAATTAAGTCATTACAACACTATTTGAATTCAAAGATCTGAACAGGGGCTAGTTCTGCTTTCAGAAAAGGACAGGTATATGATCACACTTGTAGGGATTACCATACTCACATTATTGAGCCAAGAATGATAGAGAAGTTCCATTAACTTCATCTATATGTCATTCTAGTTTCTCTTTTTTAAGTTTATTCTTTAGCACTTCCTTAGTACTAATGTAAACAGTACTAAGACTGTGGATTACCTTTCTAATAAAACAGTACATGACCATTTAAATTCGCTGTCTCCTGTCATGAAGGCCTATTGACTTACTCATGTTTCCTCTTTTTAATCAAATGTTTATTGAATTACTCCTATGAGTTATACTGGTTATGGCTATTTTTTTTTTCAATATTTTTTGTCACCCTGCTATAAACAATTATGCCAGCAAAAAAATAAAAATAAAGTGCTGTGGGGGACAGGGGAAGAGCAGGGAGATGTAGGTTATTTATCTTTTATTGTAGACTACCGTGAGCCCTTCTGGATAGGCTGAGATCTAAATCTAAATAATAATAGAAATAATATGCTGTCTTTTGCTAGTTTTTGCATCTACAAAACAAGAGTTTGCTGGAACTCATGGTTAAGTCCAGAAATCTTTTCTAGAGAAGATAAGGTCAGTATCAAAGCTTTCCTGAGACCATGTGGCATTACACATTCCCTGGACGGTATATGTATATTATTATTTATCATATGTTATTATTGTCCAATGGTATATCTATTGCTGTTGCTTAATATCACTAATATCTATGCTAAGGAGTCTGTACCACATGGAATGATTTACAGGTGATGAGCGGGTAAGAGGCATGGTGTGAGTACGGCAGCAAAAGCATAGGCTCTGGAACCAGCAACACACAAACATAAAATCCTTTTAGCCTTGGGACTGGTATTGATTGAATGTTGATAATATATATGAGGAAGAATGCACATAAGGAAAGCACCAGAGCGGTCAGATGGGTAAAGAAGTCTTTAGAATGATTTCAAGAACCCTGTTAATAAGCAGTGATCTGGTTATTCTGAAAGACCAGTGTAAAGACCTGGCAAAGGATAGAGTCCTAAAGTCTTAAATTGCGATGAACCCAAAACTGTGAAAAATAAAAGATGATTTTTCTTTGCTACTTTCAGTATCTCACTCCCGTTAGCCCTCTTGTTAATCTTAAGGGACCTCCATAAGGAGAGGGTGGGACTTCCAGGGGTCATCTAGTCCAACCACCTGCCTGAGACAGGATCATCCCCATCCAAACCATCCAATACAGTCCATAATCTAAACTCTACAGAAGATCACTGTCAATCCTGACACAACACAGACCTAACATCCTAATATATTAGGATGTCTGCCACAAATAAAGCAGGGAACCATGACAGGTAATGTCCTGCTTCTATAAAAGAATGCCAATATATGCTCAAGAAATCCCAGATGGAGAGCTATACTCCTCACTACAGAGGAAGGCAATCCCCACCCCACAAGCCCATATCAGTCTGACCATGGATTTAAATTCCTTCCTGGCTCCAAATATGGTCAACAGTCTGACCCTGAGTGGAGGAAGCAAGACCTTTCCAGCCAGGAGCTTCTGGCTTTGGTTCCAGTAGGAGTGTTGGTGCACTTCAGTCAAAATCCCCAACGTTGGCTATATCCAACATCCAGTGCCTTGGAGGGAGGTTTAAAAACACTCTGATGCATGTAGCGGAAAGTGGGGAAGGGGGGAACCTGCAAAACCCGGAAGATACCCAAACAATTTTTCTTTTGCCAAGAAACATAAATTGTGAGTGAAATCCTAAAATCTTTTTAAAACTAGTCAAGAAGTAAATACGTTATTTTAAATATACCTCATCTGAAAAGGATTATCTGGGTCACATTGTCCAATAATGTAATTTAAATACACTTTTATATTGAATATGATATATTTTTAAGTAAGGGCTTGGTAACTGTGAGAAATATATATGAATGATTGAACTATGCCAAATATTTCTTGAGTTACAAATTAGGTACCCTGGGTTTAGCAGCGCTCGTGAGGCCTGGGTTACTGAGTCTAACTTCCGAAATCAAGCCAGGAAGGAAATCTGCAGTTTCACCCTGAGAAAGAACAAGACTATATCATGTTGTGTCTGGGTTTTGGAAATGGGAGTCAGGATGTTTTGGGGTAGTGCTGAAAAATACAGAATTCCATATATTAACCATGATCTCAAAGATAGCATCTTTCTGCACCACAGAGAAAGCTTTCACTTGAAGTGAAAATCTGAAACATTTTTTAGCTAAAATACCATGTTCTGTTAAAACTATCTCATGAAATAATTATGCACCTGCATGTAATTAGAATTATTCATTGCTAGAAAGAATGTATTATGGTCTGCAACATGAAGAAATGAGTTAGGAAGAAATGTTATGTTAAAAAGACTTCTAGAAGAAAGTCCTATCATTTCACACCACATTTACTTTGTTTTTATGCGATTAGAAGAAGTAATATATAATGAAAACATTGGAAAATTCCTTGATACAAAATTAAAATTAATTTCATGTTACATTTTTATGGGACCAAAATGAGTCCTTACTTTAAAGTAACATATATATGAATACTTAGAACAGATGCTGTTGCACTGTCTGTTAAGAAGTGGCAATTATAAAGGCTATCACTTCAAGAATTAAACAACTAACATTTCATGAAAACAAAAACTTGTTCTTTGCTTCATATGAAAGAGTTTGCATATCTGGCAGCTGTAGAGACAAACTGGATGCATCAAAAAAATCCATAGTTTGTTTCAAATTTGTTAGTACTAAATGTTTACACTTTGTGCATTGCCTAGTAGTGCTTTCAGAAGAGTTTTAATATAAAATATAGTGCCAAAGATCTTCTAGTAGTTGGTGCAGTTTCAGAACTTATTCAGATCTATTTGTTCAATCTGTGGTAATAGTAATTACAGTATAACATAACTAAGTACTTCAGTGCTCTCCTCAAATACCAGTTCAAAAAAGCAGTCTCATCTTTTGAATTATTCCAGCCCTATATCACCTTTGTATTCCACTGCCCCTAGAATCTCCAGGGAACCAGTTTAAATTTCAGAATAGTACAAAGCAGGAGGAATGGAGGTAGGAGGATAGGATGTATCCCCCTGATAATAGAGGGCATTGTTCATGTTTATTTGAATGTGACCCTTGTGCTGGTCACAAACTGCAAAGCATGCAAGTTTCTTTCAACGGTGAAATCTAAAATGTTCTTTCTTCTCCCTCCCCAGTTGACAAGATGCTCACTTAAACTGGTTGGATGTAAAATGTGGTCATTAAGTAATGACTACAAAAGGTCTGAATTGACATGTTCTCCTAGTATAATTACATATTAAGGTCTCTTTTGAGAGCTAAACGTTAAACACCTCTTGTATAGCTAAAGCATTCTCTAGGACACTGATCCTAGAGATTTTCCCCACATTCTACACATTAGAAACCCTGTTAGTTTCAACCATCCTACCATACACGTTAAATATATGTATAAGCATCTGTATTAAAAGGGCCTAATGCAGTAAAAGCCCAAAATCACTTTGCAAGATGAGGAAATGAAGAGCCACAAAACATGATTTCAAATGAATATTGAACCAGGCATAGTAAAGACTCTGATGGCATAGAAATAATTTTTTGTGGAGAAGATCCTATTTTGTGGAGAAGATCCCAAAGCTCCTTCAGCCCACAGACCACTATCCTATGCTCCTTATTCATGTGGACACCAATGACATGGCTCAGAGCACTCCCAGCCGGGTCATGAGGCACTA
>NW_017728886.1:182638572-182639646 GCF_001723895.1 Crocodylus porosus | reverse complement strand
GGAGACCTGGTGGGACTCCACCCATGACTGGACCTCGGGTATGGATGGCTATACCCTGTACAGGGGGGATCGTACAGATAAAAGGGGCAGGGGTGTAGCTCTCTATATTAAGGAAAGCTACATGTCCCTGCAAGCTGATATTGGCAACCAGGGTGGACTACTGAAGACCCTCTGGGTTAATATCCATGGGGAACACGGCACAGGGGACACAATGGTGGGAGTCTACTACAGACCTCCCACCCAAAGTCCTGAGCTTGACCAGGAGTTCACCCATGAACTGGCTGAGGCCGCATGCTCCAGGACCATGGTTGTCATGGGTGACTTCAATTACCTGGACATCTTGTGAGAGGACTACTCAGCAAAATCCAAGTGGTCCCAAAGTTTCCTCTCATGTGTGGATGACCTCTACCTGACTCAAGTAGTCTTTGGGCCAACGAGAGGCTAAGCACTGCTCAACCTGGTACTGGCTACAGGGGATGACCTAATTTGTAACCTAGTGATCGATGGGAAGCTGGGTGACAGAAACCATGAGCTGATCACCTTTACCATCTGCTGTAAAGCTGGCAAGTCAGTCAGCAGTGTGGAAGTTCTTGACTTCAGAAAAGCTGACTTTGACAAGCTCAGGAGGCCTGTCAGTCAGGTCTTAAGGGACTATGACCCCAGGGAGAGGGGAGTTCAAGAAGGGTGGTTGCTCCTCAAGGGAGAGATCCTCAATGCACAAGCTAAGTCTATTCCATCTTGAAGGAAAGGCAGCAAGAGGGCACAGCAGCCCCCCTGGCTCTCCAGGGACCTAGCAGACCTCCTAAGGCTAAAAAGAAAAGCCTACAAAGAATGGAGGATGGGATTCATCTCCAAGGAGGATTTTTCTGCACTGGTCCGGTCCTGCAGGGAGCAAACCAGGAAAGGCAAAGCTGAAACTGAACTCCAACTAGCTTCGAGCATCAAGGACAATAAAAAGTCCTTTTTCAGATATGTGGGGAGCCAAAGGAAAAGCAAGGGCAACATTGGGCCCCTGCTGAACCAGATGGGGCAACTGACAACTGACTCCCAGGAAAAAGCCAACCTATTAAATGG
>NW_017728886.1:182621267-182637527 GCF_001723895.1 Crocodylus porosus | reverse complement strand
GTCATAAACTACTGCGAGACCGTTTCAGGCTGGACATAAGAAAGAATTTCTTTACTGTCCGAGCCCCCAAGGTCTGGAACAGCCTGCCATCAGAGGTGGTTCAAGCACCTACACTGAACACCTTCAAGAGCAAATTGGATGCTTATCTTGCTGGGATCATATGACCCCATCTGACTTCGTGTTCTTTGGGCGGGGGCTGGACTCGATGATCTCCCGAGGTCCCTTCCAGCCCTGATGTCTATGAAATCTATGAAATAGACCCATCATTTCCAAGAAGGGGTGCTTATATGCATAGTGTAGAAAACATAAATAGAGAGCTTCATACAATGTTTAGACAACATGGCTAGGGACAGACATTACACATAAACCAATTTAAGTGATCAGAAACTGGTTTAAACCTGTAACAGAACAGATGTTCAGTGCACATAAGCCAGTTTGAAAATGGCCAAAACTGGTTTGAGGTAAACCTGATTGAATGTAGTATCAGGCTTAACTGATTTGGTTCAAACCAGTTTATGCAATGTCTGTCCCAAATCCCTTTCTGGTTTAAGATCAATCAGAGTCCCCCAGCATCCCGGGATGCTCTATGGCTGGGCGAGGTCTCTGCTCGCTGGAGCTTGGCAGTCTCGGTGGGCATCTGCCTGTCTTCTGCTCCTCCCCCGTCCCCACTCTGTGCCAAGCAGGCATTTCCTGATCCCTCACAGATGCCTCAGCATTAGCTAGCAGACCACATGCTGACTACCGTCCCTGCTGTGGAAGATGACAGAGGCAGACAGGCTTTTTGGAGCTATTCAACAGGTAGCTTAATGTCCTTCCTTGGAAAAGCTGTTTAAGACCTGTTTGCTCCCCCTCCCCACTCCCTGCTAAGCAGATATTCCCCTCTCTCCTCCGTTTTGCAGAGAAGGTATCTGTGTATTAGCTAGCACATGACATGCTGGGTCCCTGCTGAATCAACAGGCAGAATCAACAGTTAGCTGGTAATGTTCTTCTATTTTTTCAATGGGGCAATAAACACTGAGATAGGGGTGACACTGTTATCAGACCCCCCACCCCCCACTTGCTTGCCTGTCAGTTTGCTGCAGGCAGTATACAGAAGCAGGGAGGGAGATTGAACATGTGTATCATCAGCAGATTCATGCACTGCACACAGCCGCTTTGCCTCAGGGCTAGCTGGGGGCTGGGGGCTGAGGGCTGGCAACACTCCCACCCCTTGAGCAGCAAACTGGGAAAAGCCTGAGACTGCAGGCAGGCTGGGGGTTTACACCCCACCCTAATCATAGCCTCCAGCTGGGACCTGACCACACATCCCTCAGCTCAGCTCTGCAAGGGAAGGGAGGGCTGCTTTAGTGCCCCCTGGCTTCTAACCTGACCCCCTGCAGGCATGTGCCTCAATTTCCTCAGTCCAGAGAGATTCTCTATATGGTTGGAAATCAGTTCAGCCTAGCCAGGTTAAACCAACCTGCAAAAGTTGAATCAGTTCAGGCTCAGGTTTTTTTAATGTCTGTCCCTAGGCCAAGGGATTATTAACTCATTTAGTCTGACCTTCTGTATAACACAGGCCTTTGCATTTGGTGCAGGTTTTAGTCCTATGGTCTTTTTTCTCAAAATGATGAAAAGCACCATATTTATTTGAATATAAGATGACCCTGAATAGAATATAAGACGACCCCCCCAAACATTAGATTTTATATACGCAAAACTTATACATTTGTTATAATTTTGCAGGTATAGAATATACTTATTGGAGGTTTGCCTTGAATTTGTCCTGCTCCCACTGCCACATCAGGGAAAATAAATCTAGTGGTTCCTTTGCCCTCTGGCTTCCCAGCTTCTTCCCCCCTGTAGCCCCTTCCTCATACTTACTGTCAAACTCTGCTCTCCCTTAATATATGGAAAGAAGGGACAAATTTGGAAACACTGGGCACATCTGCATATGCAATTTATGAGAAGCAATAAACTCTGGAGTTTTATCATGTGACCCCTCTAGAGTTTATTGCTTCAGACTTTATTGCTCCCAGGCATGGCATTTGAATGTGAGCCCAGGAACAATAAACTCTGGAGTTTATTTCCATGTGTATGCATGCCCAGGATCATAGCATGTTGAGTTGGATTGGAGCACCCCCAGCAGGCAGGTCTATGTGCCAGCCTGGGGCTGCTCCCCCTCAGCTCAATGTGCTACAGAGGGGCTGGTTTGAACACAAGAGTGCTTCAGTGTGGGGGCTAGCCAGTAGGCAGCCTCCACACTGAAGCACCCTCATGCCAGCCAGGATGGTGTCTATATGTGCATTGCTGTGAATGAAAATATTCCACAGTGAGACAGTATTTGTACATACAAGGCTTATCTTGCTGTGGAGTAAATTAGTTTACTCCAGCCAAATAGGGGGTGTATGTGTAGTCACTGAGACATTAACTGCACAGCTAATTAGTTTACTGTGTAGTAAACATCTCATGTAGGCATGCCCCCTGACTTCGAAACAAACATGCCTATAGTAATTTTTAATCGGCAAATTAAGGACCACAAAAAAGAAAAGGTTCCCATCAGTATGTTTGCTCAATACTGGTCATGTGTTTTATAGTTATACTTAGTGTTGGCAACATTTAATCAACTTCATAGTTTGTGTCCATTACTGAGCCCACCATATTTTTGGCAGCAGTTGGTACACAATGTATTTAATGAGATTTCTTTGTATCTGCATGTAAGACAAGGGTCTTTTCCCCCCATTTTGATGGGTGCGATCTTACCTTATATTTGAATAAATAGAGTATGATTATGCAAAAATAAAATGTTCTGAGTATTTCTGTTTTGCTTTTGCATATAAATTAGCATCAATAATTTTCCACCAGTTTAGGATAGTAGTATGATTTTCCAACACATGGACAATGATTTCAATATAATTAATGTTTTTTGTTATCACACAAAAAATTAAAGCAGAAACATTTCTTCATGGAACCAATATTGAATGAATCAATAGTGATTAGCCATTCATCCACTATTTTTATCCCATCTTCTACAAATTCCAGATTCATTTTTAATAATCATTTTATATTTTGTCTATGCAAAAGAAGTTGGTTCCCTTTTAAAGAATGGCCTCTGAGATATTTCTTCATCTTCTGCTGAGTCATATTGATTACTAATTAAATTGTAAAAGGAATAACCTCAAAGTTGTGGGCATATTCATATATCCAAGGAGTATTGTATTTAATTTATGGTAGCTTCTCATGGCATTCTCAAAGTTTCAGTAAACACAGATTTTGTCTTGTTTAGGAAAAGAAAATGCAGCACTATAATATTACAGAGATATTCTTCAAGAAAGCAGAGTGCTTCCTATACAAGAAAAGCTTACTGTCAGACCCAAAGGAATGATACTCAGAGAGTGTGGATACTTAATGCCATTGTCCAGATGGTATCCCAGCTACTAATGTGCCTTCATCATTAGTTATAGTTTACAATGCTGTTTCTTATTCTTTAATATTTGATGACAAGCATTGTGGATCTTAAAAGATTAATGATTCAAAAGTTATTAAGAGATACTAGCATTGCAAGCCAGCTACAAACAATGTTTTTTCAGCAGGAAAAATTCTCTCACAGTGGATACAATCTTTTTCAGCACTGAATCAAAGTGTGATGATGGTACTTAGGGCATGTACAAATGCTCAGATGAACTCAGGCTCCCCAGGAAGTTCTGGGACAGTCCTAGCAAGGTGCTAGATCAGAGGACTGCACTTCAGCCCTCTGTCCCAACATCACAGACTGCTGTTGGGACACGGCCTGGAGACAGGGCATTATTTAAATGCATTATTTAAGTTGCACCACTTAGTTTGAGCCATCTAAGCCCTGTTGATACAGTACTGTGCAAGCATTAGGGGTTCAGGGGGAAAGGTGCATAGGCAGCCTGTGCTGGTAATGGCATGCTTTTGTAGGGACCTACCTAAATCACAGCGGAAGCATGCTGCACAGAGGCTCTTTAATTTTGCTGGTTTTATCATGTGACCTCCCCCTGCTGCTTACTGCTGATTGGCTAGGAGGCAAAAAACAGTTTTAAATAAGCTGTCTCCCACTGCTGATTGGCAAAAGGGCCTTGGAGGCCCCACTACTCACTCCTGATCAGTCAGGAGGCAAAAACCATGACATATTTAAAATCATGGTTTTTGCCCCTCAGCCAATCAGCAACAAGTGGTGAGTAGCAGGGCCAACGGGTTCCCTCCACCAATCAGCAGCAGGGGGAGGGCAGGGGTACACAACACAAATAGCAAGATTAAAGGAGCCACTGCGCAGCTCATTTCCACTGCAATTTAGGTAAGGCCCTACACATCTCAACATGCCCTGCAGATTCTTGGGGATGCCAGAGATTGCCAAAAGCATCCAAGCATGCAAGGCAGTCCTGACTTGCTGGCTACCACAGGGACTATGCCCCTACCAGGGAACTCAGCATCATAGTGACCCTTCTGTCCCATCCTGCCCAGAGGCTTTTAGAAGAGACCCAGAGAAAGCCCCCTTTCTTGTAATTTGCAAGAGAGTGAATTGCAAGAGTCAGTTTTTTCTATCCAGATCCCACCATGGATCTCTACCCCTCATGCACAAGCCCATGGACCCAAAGGTTTTGATGCATCCTTACTGTCTTTCTTATTACTGAAGACTCAGCCAACCTCTTCTCTTTTGGTTGAAGAAGCCCTATGCAGGACACCTGGACCACAGGAAAAAACACTTAATCATTGTCTCAGCAGGTGCTGCAGGACCATCAAGTGCACCTTCAGCCACCTCAAGGCATGCTGGAGGGCTCTGAGCACGTGTCTTGCCAAGGAGTACTTGCAGCACTTCATCTCCACTACCTGTGTCCTGCTGAACACCTGCAAGTCCAAAGAGAAGTGCTGGATGAAGGAGATGTGGTTTGCTGATGAAGCATGGCACTCAGGAGCAAGGCACTGCATACCCCTACCAGAACATACATTGATGGTCCAGAACCCTTCACTAGAACCCTGAGGTAGTGGGCAGGGCTCAGGTGATGGACCAAGTACCCTAAGTCTCAGGCTTAGAAATGAAGACCAAGGGCGTCTCAGTATAGGGGGAGGACAGATGGTGACCCATTGTCCCCTTCAGAGGGTGGCAGGGTTGTGGGCACTTGCAATGCAGAAGCCAGCTACTCTGCCAGGGCCACAGGATCCTCATGAACTTCTGAGGAACTGAGACATCCTTGCCTACAGATCCTTGATCCACCTTTCCGTCTATGGGGACCTTGACTATGATACTCTCAAGCATACACTGGTGGTTCCCCATGCCCTGAGACCAGGGGTGACAGGTGCCTCTCCCCACTGTGGCTAGAGTTTTTCTTAGCAACAAGAATAAGGTTCCAGGGCCTGGACGTGCTTCTCCATGGGTCCCAGGCATGGCAGGAGGAGGAGGTTGGGACTCCATGCCCTGTCTCCAGGCCGTGTCCCAACAGCAGTCTGTGATGTTGGGACAGAAGGCTGAAGTGCAGTCCTCTGATCTAGCACCTTGCTAGGACTGTCCCAGTACTTCCTGGGGAGCCTGCATTCCCTGGAGGAATTCCAGGGCTACTGGGGAATAGTTTAACAGGAAGGACTGTGGTGTCCAGGGTAGGCCTGCCCTTGATCCTGGGACCCCGATCCCAATCATGCCATCTGCCCCTAACCTTTGGAGGTGGCATGTCCAGTTGCCCCTCCTGGAAACCACTTCCAGGATCACTGGATCTTCAGCCCCAGCCCTCCTGTCCCTGGTTCACCTCCCTGCCATGCCATCAATTGAGGCACTGGAGGGCAACCCTTCCTCTAACGGTGCCACATATAGGACCCCTGCTGCCCACAGCCCAAGGAATATTCCCCTTGTCAGGGCATGCCTTAGCAAATGATGCTGAGGAGAAGTCACTGAAGCCACACAGGGCCTGAGGGACTACAGTGTCGACAGCATTGATGCCAGCCAGGTATGTCATAGGTTGACACAAAGCAATCAGGACCCTGTCCATGAATTCCCTCTTCTGCTTCTGTGACTCTGCCAAAAGGCACATAGCCTTCTAGAAACATTGAGTAGCTAACCAGGTGTAGGCATCACCCAGTCTCACTGTGTCCCTCCTTCACATTTGCAGACTCGTCTCATGCTGGTGTCAAAGCTCACAGTGCCAAGAGTTTGCAGTACATGCCTGGTGCTCAGCGACAGCTCTATTTCTTTATTTATTCCAAGATTTATGTGGGAACTTATGTACAAATTGCACAGTTTCCCAGACATAATTGGATCACAATGGATCATAACTGAAATTAAAAACCTTAGGTAGTCACAGTCATCCAAGGAAAACATCTTGGATGTTTTCTGATCACCTTCACCAAGGCAAATCACCTATGAAGATTATCCTTACACCACGTTTTTCAAGCAGTGGCAAGAAGGTAAGTAAAATGTATATACAAGGCCACATAACCACCTTCAGTAATGCCTGTACAAGCTTATTGCCTTCCGTAAGGTCATAATAGCTGAAATATGACTGAAGGTAGAGTTTGGATTTGGGATTGCTATCTAACTACATAAAGACAGCAGTTTGGTTCAGAATTGGATAACCTAATTATTCCACTGTTGGCTAAGGAATGGTTACTGAGCAGAAAATATTAGCAGCTTATCTATCAAAACACTGATCCCATTGTTTTAGCTCTTTTTCCATTACTTTCAGGACTTTGTTTCCTGTGGTTATTCTAAAAATCCTTGAAACATAATCTTGGTTAGTTTAGTTCCTGTGTCTTATCTAACATATGACAAGTGCATCCATATGTCCCCTGTGGATGCACTTGTATTTTAAAAAATGATCTAGAAGCCAAAATTAGTTTAAAATTGTTTGGTTGTGAACTACTGCTTAAATACAGCAATATATATGCATGAAAGCCAAGTTCATTACTTCTTTGTTACTTGTGAATGATATGGATTCAGAACAGAGATTTGATTAGGTGTTATAAACTAAGTATATTGGGGCTAGTCAGTATTTGTGAGACAGAAATCAAGAGAAAGTACAAGTGCTCTAGAAAAATGACTTGATGGCACTCTTCTTCTAGATGGGGCCACAGGGGGACACGAGGACACTTCCCATTCACGGCAGGTGATGAGCACAAGAAGTACCCAGGTAAGTGACAGGGGTCCAGATAGTCCTGGGATCAGCGGGGTAGTGAATGCACCCATAGGATGCCTTAAATGCCCCTACACTAATGCTCATAATAGGGGGAACAAATAGGAGAAACTTGCCCTCCTGCTAGCTAACACAAATCCGGACATAGCGGGGCTCACTCAAAGCAGGTGGGATTCAACCCATGATTGGGCGGTAAATATCAAGGGCTACAGACTGTACAGGTGGGATAGAATGGGGAGGAAAGCTGGGGGTGTGGCACTCTACATCAAAGAGCAATACACATACCAACAAACAGCACTAGGTCAGAGGAGGGGCAGACTGAAGTGCTCAGGGTTAGAATACAAGTCGGTCAGGGGGAAAGAGACTTAATGGTGGGTGTCTACTATCGACCACCCAACCAGGGGGAAGAGCTGGACTGGGAATTCTCAGGTCAGCTTGCAGAGGCAGTTAAATCAAAGGACATGGTCATCATAAATGACCTAAACTACCTGGATCTACTGGGAGGAGCAGTCAGCCAGGTCTGACCGTTCACGTAGGTTCCTAGCCGAGATACAGGACCTCCATCTAACCCAGGAGGTGCACAGTCCCACCAAGGGAAATGCCTTGCTGGACCTGGTCCTGGCCACAGGTGACGACCTGGTGAGGGGACTGCAGGTTCTCAACCGCTTGGGCAATAGCGATCATCACCTATTGGAATTCACCATCCAGTGCAGGGTGTCAACAGCCTGCAGCAGGGCAGCAGCCCTTGACTTCAGCAGGACCAATTTCAATGAGTTAAGGAGATTAGTTGGGGAGGCCCCAGAAGGTAGGGTTGTTGAGAGTCCAAGATGAGTGGTCATTCCTTAAGGAGACAATTCTCTGAACCCCAAGGGTGACAGTCCCACTGCGAACCAAAGAGGCCAAGAGTGCTCAAAGGCCCCCATGGTTCTCTAAAGGCATTCAGGAACATCTGAAAGCTCAAAAGGAGGCATACACCTGGTGGAAGGGAGGGGAAATCACCAAGGAGGATCATACCTCCATTGTTCAAGACTGTAGGCTGTTAGGAAGTCTAAGGCAGAGACGGAACTACGACAAGTGACCAGGATCAAAGAGAACAAGAAGTCATTTTTTAAATACATAGGAAGTAAAAAGAAGGCACCAGGTAATGTTATGCCCCTGCAGGACATACTTGGCAATTGGGTGGTTGCACCAGATGACAAAGCTGACCTCTTTAACAAATTCTTTGCCTCCATTTTTCTGAGCAGGGACTGTGACATCTTCCCCACCAGGATTCCGGACAGACTCAGGAGAGGCACCGCCAGGCCTAGGGTCAGAGAGGACCTAGTTAGGGAACTTCTGGTGGGGCTGGACATGTTCAAATCAGCAGATCCAGATGATCTCCACCCCAGGGTGCTGAGGGAATTGGCAGAGGTCATTGCGAGACTCCTGGCATGGCTTTACGAGCACTCATGGTGCTCTGGCCAGGTGCCAGAGGACTGGAAAAGGGTCAATGTGATTCCCATTTTCAAAAAGGGGAGGAAGGAGGACCTGGGAAACTATAGGACCGTTAGTCTTACCTTGGTCCTAGGGAAGCTCTTTGAGAAAATTATCCAGGAGCACAACTGCAAGGAACCAGCAGGGGAGATTATGCTTAGGGGCAACCAACATGGGTTCATTAGGGGCAGGTCCTGTCAGACAAAGCTGGTTGCCTTCTACAACCAGGTCACAAAATCCTTAGATGCAGGTGTCATGGTGGACATAGTCTTTCTGGACCTTAGGAAGGCCTTCAACACTGTCTCTCACCCATTTCTCATGGAAAATTAGGCAAGTGTGGTGTCAATGCCTACACAGTCAGATGGGTCACAAATTGGCTAGAGGGCCACACCCAGAGTGGTGGTGAATGGGTCATTTTTGACCTGGAGGGATGTGGGCGGTGGGGTCCCCCAGGCTCAGTCCTTGGGCCCGCAGTGTTCAACAGCAACGTGGATGAGGGGGTGAAAAGCACCTTGTTCAAATTTGTGGATGACACTAAGATGTGGGGAGAGGTGGGCATGATAGAAGGGAGGGACAGGCTGCAACTAGATCTAGACAGGTTACAGGGGTAGGCAGATGAGAACAGGATGGGATTCAGTACTGACAAGTGCAAGGTACTGCACCTGGGGAGGAAGAACCAGCAGCATACCTACAGGCTTGGGAACTCCCATCTCATCAGCACAGAGGCAGAAAAGGATCTTGGAGTCATTATGGATTCCAAGATGAACCTGGGTTGCTAATGTGAGGATGCGGTCAGTAAGGCTAACCACACCTTGTCATGCATCCACAGATGCATCATAATCAGGTCCAAGGAAGTGATCCTCCCCCTCTATGTGACATTAGTCAGGCCTCAGTTGGAGCACTGCATCCAGTTCTGGGCGCCGCACTTCAGAAGGGATGTGAACAGCATTGAGAGGGTCCAAAGAAGGGCCACTTGCATGGTCAGAAAGCAGCAGGGCAGGCCCTACGAAGAGAGGCTACAGGACCTGAACTTGTTCAGCCTCCACAAGAGAAGGCTGAGAGGGGATCTGGGGCTGTCTATAAACTTACCGGGGGGACCAGTGGGGAACAGGAGAGTCCCTGTTCCCCCAAGCACTACCAGGAGTAACTAGGAATAATAGCCACAAGTTGACTGAGAGTAGGTTCAGACTAGACGTCAGGAAGCACTACTTCACTGTCAGGGCAGCTAGGATCTGGAACCAACTTCTAATGGAAGTGGTGTTCATTCCTACCCTGGGGGTCTTCAAAAGGGGGCTAGATGCCATTTGACCCCAGCATTCTTTCCTGCCCATGGCAGGGGGTCAGACTTGATGATCTGCTCAGGTCTCTTCCAACCCTACCAACTATGAAACTACGAAAACAACAATGCAACAGACTATGGAGGGACACTGTGATTAAGGAGGGCCTTTCTTATGACAAAGATTAAAAGCAAATCCTAAGTGACTCTAAGGATGAATGGACATTTCTGTGTTCGCAAAGTGGGAACGTTAAATTTAGCCAGATATCAGAGCAAATTTCTGTAGGTTCAGTTCCTCTCCTATTCCTAGCCTGTATGTTGTGAAATGTTGCTGTGAAGTGATCAAGTATGCCTATGTTTCAGTGAAAGGTGAAAATATTCTTATAAGCAGCCTCTAAAGTGCATAGCATCTATTAATGCTTGTTAATATAATTTTATCATTTTTAAGTTGTTTTGGATCCAAATATTTACTGTTCCAAGACAAACTCTGATCTTTTAGGACGCAATTAATGGGAGTTTTTACATTACCTTGAATGGGACTGTAATCTAGCCTTTACTCTTTCACGATAATGTGCGACTCTACTTTGAAATAGTATAAACTATTCCTTTACATTTGCATAACATATACACAGTGATTGCAAAAAGAAGAAATAGGGAAGCAAAGTAAATAATAAAAAAAATTGTGTTTGTTTGTTTATGACCAGGGGGCCTGATTTTCTCTGATAAAAAAATTACAAACACTCTAATAAACCCCCAAATCTGTTCTTAAAATTAAAGTCATCCCACAGTCCCCACAGTCCCAATGCCCCTCACTCCCCACCCACAGTCCTCTGGCCCCACTTGTGTCTTTCACTCCCTCCCCACAGCCTTGTTGGTGCCCCTCAGCCCCCACCCACAGCTCCTACCCCTAAGCCCTGCTGGAGGGGGACCCCAGCTGCTAAGGCTACAGGGCCAGGGACCTGGGTCTGCAGGTCCCTGCTCCAGCTGGAAGCAGCAGCTGCTGCAATGGAGCAGAGCCTGGCTCCCTCATTGCTGTGTACTGCCTGCTTGCTAAGGGCTTGGGGGTGGAGGCAGATCCCCACTGCAGCATGCACTCCCCAGGGGGCAGGAGTGACCCGCACCCCCCAGATCTGTGCATGAGGTGGGGGTGAGGGTGGGCTGCACACTGCAGGGTTAGACTCCCACCCTGCTGTCCTCCCCCAGGGCCAACACAGCCCAGTGAGCATGACCTGGCATGGCAGGGAACAGCAGAACCACATTGAAAAGGTGCTTGCTGCTGTGACCTCTGTGCTGCCCTGGTAATGTGCCCCCTGAGTGTGTGGCTGTAGTGAAGGTGGCAGCACAGGGTTGTACCCCTCAAAGCTGCCATGCACGCAGGGGATGCATTGTCAGGGCAGTGTAGAGGTTGCAGTGGCAAGCAGCCTTCCTGTGTAGCCCTCCTGTGCCCTGCAGTGCTGGATTATGCTTGCTGGCTATGGAGGCCCTGAGGGGAGAACAGTAGGGTGGGAGCCTGAGCCCACAGTGCGCAGCCTGTGCCCACCACCACCCCCGTGCACACAGATTTGGGGACGCGAGTCCCCTCTACAACCAGGAGTGCACGCTACAGCAAGGAACTGGCCCCACCCTCCCCCAACTGCTGGACAAGCTGCCACTGGGGCCCTGCAGCCTCAGGCCCCAAGCCCCACACACCGCCCAGCTGGGCAGTAGCCCCAGGCACAGCCCCAGCTATGCCCAGCTCCCTCCCTCCCTCCGCAGCCATGTGCATGTATATGCACATGGGGCCCCTGCCTGACTGTCATGCTCCCATTACCTCCCAGCCCCTTGCAGGCTTGAACTCAGCCAGCTTGCAGGAAGCTCACTGTAAAACTGAAAAATCCATGGGTTTCTCTGCTAAAATGAAAAATTCATGTTTTACTCTGTTTTTCCATGGGAAACGGAAAACCCAGATCCCTGTTTATGACATTTTCCTGTGGATCCAGATATCTGTCAGCCAGAAGGGTTGGAAGGCTGTGTTCATTCTGCCAAATTTTGCTTCCACTGTCTTTTGGTCAATGGTAAAGTGTACTTGGACAGCAATCTTTTAAAAAACAGTTAGTGGAGGCCGTGAAGTGGGTTGTCTTCCTCTCTCAAAGTGTTTTCTAAGCCACATGTTCCATATTTTTTATTTAGGCCTGCCTGTTTTGCCCTCCAAAATACAGAAGTTTTCATTTGGACACAGAAGGACAATGAAGTCCTTCTAGTTCTATGTTCCTAAAAGCACATGCATATTTTAAATAAAATTTAGCTTTTGGTAGGCAAAAATTTCTGTGGGAAATATTTAAATTAAAAATGAACACTTTATAAAGAACTTCTGAAGCTCATTAGCCACAAGCAGTAATTTGGTGCTTGTACACTGAATTCCATCAACTCCCATGGAGCGTATATTATTGTTGTATACACTAGCAAGAGATCTTCTATTGGGGAACCTGAGGCACAGTTCCATTATATTTAGAAATTCATGTAAAATATATTTATATTCATCTACTTCCATGGACTACTAACAGTCATTAATGTCACAGACCCCCTCTTTCCTTTTATTCCTGTTCATTGGCTCACCAGTAATTGGAAGGCTGAATGAAGTCCTGGCATTCATTTTGTTTCTTTGTTCACCAAATGTTCAGCCATAAGTCCTTGGTTTCTATGGCACCTGAGATTCCAAAGCTGTTCGCTATCCAAGTCATACCCAGGCCCAGGATTTTTTTGCTGCCAAAGTCAGAGGAGATTAAGTATGTTCAGTCCAGCAGGACCACAGTATAATAGAATAGCATTTCCAAATAGGACAATGCTGACCTGCTCCAAGCAGCATAGTGTACTTCTCAGTTAGGAACTCTAAAGCTAAAGGAATAGGAAAATACCAACAAACAGCTTGGGAGAAATAATAAAGCACTAGGACCACTTCCAAAAGTGTCTTCATTAGTGAGTATGTATGCAAGTAAGACAAGTACACATGACCTACCTATATTCAAAACTCTCGGCAGAGGTGATATCTTCTATTAGAACAACTAAATAGCTGTAAAAAAAATTCTTTATTCGCAAGCTGTTGGGCTCACAAGCCCTTCCTCAGACAAAGAAGAATGCACAGATTGTAACATTTCTCCCAGGTAGAAATGAAAATTCATGTTGCACAGGAGGACAGAAGGATGCTATAGGTTCCCCTGGGTGGAAAAGTTCATTTTATGCAAATTAGGCTCAAATAAAAGTTGAAGCAGTCTGTTCACCTCCAACACCCTGCTTGCCATCAGACACCTTGGAGGTAAACTGACTGTCCCAACTTTTATTTTGTGCCTAATTTGCATAAAATGAGCTATTCTACTGAGGGGAACCTATAACATCTTTCTAGTCTCCTGTCCAATATGAAGTTTAATTTCTACCTTGGAGAAATGTTACAATCTGTGCATCTCCTTTGCCTGAGGAAGGGCATGTGAGCTGAAAAGCTTGCAAATAAAGAATTTTTTTTGCAACTATTTAGTTGGTCTAATAAGAGATATCACCTCTACCAAGAGTTTTGAATATTTTTGCCTGTAAACCGACATTGCTAAAAACTATCCCAGTGATCTACCTAGAATTTTTACCTAGAACTGCAAGTGAACCCTTTATATGTCTCAGAGAACTCACATAAATAATCCTATTCACCTTCATAGGACTACTCGTGAGAGGGACTGCTCACCCCTGTGAATAAAGGGTTCAACAGGCTGCCCCTTGAGTCTCTTACTGATAATATAATTCTGGTTATAAATATGAATAGGCCACAATTCAGAGCATAAACCAAAAATAACTTCTAAGAAAATCCAGGAAGGCCAGCATAATATACTGTGTAATAAATGGAATTGTGTGGCCTTCTGCATAGAACCACAGCTGTACATCTTATCAGCAGCTTCTGTTTTCTCTTATTGTTGCCAAATTTTAACAAGGACAGAGGAAGGAGATGTGCCCAGCAGAAACAATGAAGCAACATAAAAAAGAGAGTGTTAAGAATTACAAAGAGGACATGACTTAAGACTAAGTGAAATAAGATGTCATTCTATAAGGGAAGCCTAACACTTCTTTCTCAGTGGACATGTCTATGCATTGCCCTATAGTGACGTAGCAACACACTATGTAGCCGTACAGTGCACAATGGTGACATAACAATCACACGGGTCTATAAGTGATCAGCAGCTACATTGCCATAGCAGCACATACCCCCAGTCTAGTGTGCTGCTACTGCAACATAGTGGCAAAATCTAACCATGCACCACACGCATGGCGCAATAACTGCCCGTACTGCGCCATGCTTTAGTACTTCTAAAATGAAGTAACATGGCACTGTAGCAATATCACCATACGGCAACGTGTAGGTTTGCCTAGTAACTATGTTGTTTATAGGGAAGGGTACTGAAGCACTGTTGTGAGAGTAACTATGCAAATGAAATGATATGATGTTAGTATGGGTGTGATTGTGCTAACTGCATTACACACGTGAGCAGAATTAAAAACTGAGCTATTTTCAATGGATATTTGAGAAGTTAATTTCCAAGTAGACAATAACAGCTGAAAAACAATGCTACATGTAGACAGTAATAGCTATCAATACTTGATACTATTGTGGCATCATTACTGTAATACCTTTTGAAAAGGGAGATTCCTCAGGAAAATCCAATTTTGAAGATATATCAAAAGAAGAATAAAGCACTGTTCTCTGTGGTACCTTCCATGGATTAAGTGCCCTCCCTGTTCAAAATTTGCGTTTGATTCCTAATTAGTGTATATCCAGTAAAAGGGTAGGTACCAAGATCCAAGTGGATACCAGGGTCCAAGTTATCAAATATAGGACTTAGGATGAATTTAGATCCAATATTTGGATTATCAAAATTATCAGAGAGCTGCTAACCAATCCTGGAGGCACCTACTGACCTTGGGTACCTAAGTTTTTTTAAATTAAAATTCTCCAGGCAACTACAATTCAGTATTTAACTTTAACCAATCATTGGATAAAATATAGACACCACAGTTGGAATCAAGGAATTGTGAATATAGCCTATGTACTTCATAGCAGAAGTGAAACAGTTATAACAGAAGGAACTAAGAGTGCCTCTGTAGCTGCCTTCTCACTTTGGGGTATCTTCTCAGCATGTGTGGAGAGTGTCCTATAGATTAGGAGGCACCCTTATGTCTACAGCCTCTATGTTCCTGCCTTCCATGCCTTGATGGGAACTGAGGATTCTGGAATGTCATGACTGTGCTGATCTCAGGGTTCTCTTCCTTTACTTTAGCCTTGCCTATTTCAGGCACTCTGTGGCAGGGCGGCCTCCAGGGGTGCCGTGACCTCCCCCAGGGCCCTACCTACCTGTACCAACTGGGGTCTTGAATGCACCCTCTATCTCGCCCGCCTTACTATGCCAGGACTCTACTTTATGCCCTATACTCCCCCTCTCCTGGGGCCTGCTCAATGTCCGCGCCCCCTCCTGGGGCGTGCTCAATGTCCGCGCCCTCTTCCGGGGCCTGCTCAATGTCCGCGCCCTCTCCCGCGCCTCTCTCCTATAGACAGTGCCCCACTGGGGCCTGTGCCTCGTGCTTCCCACGCCCTTGCCCCCAACCAGGGCCCGTGTCCTGCGCTTCCCACGCTCTCGCCCACACTGGGGCCTTTGCTCACATCTCTCGCACTCCCGCCCGCTCTGGGGCTTATGCTCACGCCTCTCACGCTCCCGCCCGCTCTGGGGCCTTCTATGCTTGCACCTCTCGTGCTCCCGCCCGCTCTGGGGCCTTCTATGCCCCACTCGGGCTTCCCAGAATTGGGGCTCAGGTGGCCTCAGCCTTACCTGGCCCCCAGACCCGTCTTTGGCTCCTGTGCCCAACTCGGGCTTATCGCAATTGGGGCTCAGGCGGCCTTAGCCTTACCTCACCCCCAGACTGGCCTTCCTGGGCCTATGCCCCACTGGGCCTGTCCCAATAGTCGCCCACACTGGGGTTGGGACACCCCAAAACACAGTGCCCCTGCTGCGCTAGGAACCCCCCTTCTACTGGGGAGCTCCCCTTGAGGCCTCCTCCACCCCTACAGCCTCGCCCAGTCCTCCGGTTCGTAACAATAATCAAAACCAAAATCTCCCTCTCCTGGGTTACAACACAACTTCCAAGCCAACCTGGCTCCCTCTCACGTATCTCCTTGTTATCAGGGTTTCCTCCACCCAATACTGTCAAGCAGGCGCTCTCCAGCCATCAGGCTTCTATCTTATGTTCGGCTCTGCTTGCTCTAACAGAGCTCCCTCCTCCTCTTAGGGAACTGACTCTGGCCTTAGCCTTCTCTGTTTATAAAGGCCAGGCCCTGCCCCCTGGCGGTCAGCTGACCCAGTCAGTTGCCATAGCAACTCCCAC
>NW_017728886.1:182613415-182616736 GCF_001723895.1 Crocodylus porosus | reverse complement strand
ACCCTGGGGGTCTTTAAGAAGAGGCTTGATGCCTACCTGGCTGGAGTCATTTGAGCCCAGTTTTCTCCTGTCTAGGCGGGGGGGTCGGACTTGAAGATCTACAAGGTCTCTTCCGATCCTACTCCTATGATTCTATGATATGATTCTATGAACTGAAACATCAGCATTGGTCTCCTATATTCTGTCCTCCCCAGACTCAGGTTTCATGGTTCATTAGTCATGCTGGTGGGCAGGCCACATTGTCTCTTTACCAGTCTTTTGCTTTCTGCCTGGTTCTTCTCTCCATTGTCTCTATCCTCCCTGGATTTCATCTTTGCTCTCTAGCATTCTTTTTCTCCATTCTCCCATCAACCCACTAATAGGGTTAGAGTTTCCTCATGCTAGCCCTTCTGTTACAGCCCTTATGTTTTGCTTGTCAATGAACTCTCCCAAGTAAAAGATGTAGGTTTGAATTCCATCAGGAAAAGGAGGGCATTGAACCATTGATCTTCCAAGAACCCACAAGCTGCTCCATGCAACATTTGGAAGAAAAAAGAAAGGTGGGGGAAATGTCTTTCCTGTTCCTCCTTCTTTCCCAGTCATCCTTTAAAGAAAGAGACAGCCCATTAATCTGTTTATTGTAAGAAAAGACTTCAGAAAAGGTTCCTAGACTGTGAATTCTGGGCCAAGGAAACTGCATCTAAGCAGTACAGATACAGGTGCCTAATGTCTGGAGAAGAAAAGAAGACACATCCCTGCCCTCTGTGTTTTGTTTTGACTTATTTAGGGACTGCCTGTTCAGTGTACTGCTTTTACATACCTAGCCTTTCATCATGCTAGTTTCTGCCCACTCTAGGTGTCTAACTCTTCTGTACATTGTATGCAGAAATATGGATTCTGATATGTGGACTTAAGGTACCACCACAAATTTATTATCATAACAGCTGTGATACCCCTCTGAAACACAGAGAGACAACCATTCTCTACAGATCTTATTTTCCACTTGAGCCTTCAAAGTTAAGTCCTATGTACAGGCCTCTGGCCTGTGTACAGGGATGAATTTCATCTAGAGTGAACTACATTATTTTTTAGAAGTCTCAGGTAAATGTTTGTAATATTAATAAAAGTATGCATCTTCTCTCCAACTAATGCCTGAGTAGCACTGAACATTATCGAGACCTAACCAGTGTTTCAAACCTGCCCTTTCTTGCTTTATTATTAAACTTCAAAAGCAATTATTGCTGCTTGGTGATATTTCATTCTTATACCCATGTAATACCCCCAGTAAGTGATTAAATTGCCATTACTGTATGTGGGATTTCATGATTAATAAAAAAAATGTACCTTTCTTGTTCAGAAATTGTTTTTATATACTTTATATATATAATAATATACATACTAGTCAGTACTGCAAAGAGCTTTATAATTAAGAACTCCACTGCTTTGTTCTTAGTCCAATGCTATAATGTGATTCTGAATTTTTAAATTTCACCAAGGGTCAGATAAACAAACCCTCCCATACGTCACTGAAATGCACAGTAAAACAAGCTGTTAGTACAGAACTTCAGGAACAACCAGGGCACACAACAAGCACTGTGTGTGTTCCTCCCCACCAAATGATGATGTGTGAATAACTTCAAAGTCAGCTCATATTAATAATTGCTTGCCCGTAGGGAAAAAAACAACCGCTACATCCATGGCTAACCAACATAGGAAATTGAGGTTAAAAACTAGTAACCAGTAAAGACAAAGTAGTCAGATACACAGGTGAGATAAGGTTTTAATGGAGGTTACTAGAGTGTGACTGGGGAGAAAGAGCCATAAGAGATGGTAAAAGCATGCTTAGTCACATATTAGTTGCAATGTAATTGTCAGAACCTTTTCCTTTGTTTCTTCTAAAGCAAATGAGTGAAATTCTAGTGAATTCAACCCAATCTACTGAAGTATTTTACTTATGACAGGACCACATTCCATCAACAGTGGTTCAATTAGCTCTTAGATATAGGCTCTAATCTTATATTATCTTTCACTGGACTAACTGAATGGTTGTGAGCTTCCTCAGGTCAAAAAGCAATTTGTGCCAGAAAACTTCTCCAGTATCTCTACCATCTTTTCAGCTGATCAGATAAAAAATACTGGACAAAAAAAACCCCCAAACAAACCTCAAAACAAAAAACAAAAAAACCCCCCAAACCCTTGTTTTTCACACATTTCCTGAACTATTACTGCTATAAACCATTCATGTTGGCATGATGATGTAACCATGATGGTCCAGGAATTATTGAAGAGGCAAGGGTTTTAGGGGGGTGACTGATATCTTTTTATTGAACAACTGCATGCTTGGGCTAATTTTACATTTACTTGCATAGCATCATTCAAACATTTTCAAACATAGGCAGTATTGAAGACCTCTTTGACTGGATCATTTATATCAGAACATTCCTCTTGAAACAGATTTTTTTTCCATTGTAAACAAGGGAAAATCAATATGAAGGCTCCTGGGAAATAGAGACCTCCTATGCACTATGTTTCCATCTTATAGACTGAGGAACATAACTTATCAATCTTATAAACCAAGGTAAAGCAATTAAGGAGTGGACTGAAAACTAAATTCCAGTACCAAGATCAGCCATTGGAAACATTTTCAATAATCCATCTCCTTTTTAGATAACTGTCTTCAAAAAGAGATATAAACTAAGGTTATTTGGGGGGGAAAATAAACAACCACTTCAACATAAAAGTTATGTTGTTTTCAGTTTCAGGAGTGTTGGAAGAATGGAAGTCATATCAGACCTTTTATGTTTATGTTTCTACTTATGTCAGACTATGTATGTGCAATCCTACTTCCATATACTGTCAGAGAAGAAAGCTGAGGAGAAAAATGCATCCCTTGGAGTCAATTGAATGTATCACCGATGTTTAAAAATGTTCGAAAATCTTAAACTGATCTATAGTATGCAGTTTAGAGTGCCTTAGAATTGAGCTAGCAAAGATGCTGCAATTGAGTATTTGTAGTGAATTTCCATGTGTTAAAGTCTGTATGACCCCTGCTTATGTTATGCATGTGTGCAGCCTTCTATGCTGAAAGAAACCTTCTTGTATTTTTAAATATTAAATTTAATTTTCAGATTAAACTTTAATATGCCTCCAATGGTCTGAATGTAAATTCTGTTTCTGAGACAACCAGCATAAAGGGGATATCTCAAATCAGCACCAGAAAACTAGGTGTTGTGCTGGAAAGGTTGTCACCCTTACCAGCTTAGATTTTTCATAGATTTCATAGACATTAGGGCTGGAAGGGACCTCGGGAGATCATCGAGTCCAGCCCCCTGCCCAAAGGGC
>NW_017728886.1:182601526-182613404 GCF_001723895.1 Crocodylus porosus | reverse complement strand
AACACGATCCCTCCTGTACAAGGTATAGCCCTCTATCCCCGTGGTCCAGTCATGGGTGGAGTCCCACCAGGTCTCCGTTATCCCAATGACATCATATTTCTTTGCACTGAGCAGGAAGATGAGCTCGTCCTGCTTGTTGCCCAGGCTCCTGGCATTAGTGTACAGGCAGGCAAGTGTGCCCTCGGGGGCTCTTGCCTTGCCCACAGATTGTACCAGAGCTGGGGCAGGGGTGGGTTCCCTTAAGTACCCCTTTAAGTGCCTTGGTCCACTGGCTTTGCAAGGGCTGTTCAGTGGGCCAGCAGGGGCAGTAGTCCCCCCATCCCCCAGCGGGCTTAGTTTAAAGCCCAGTGGAGCAGGTCAGCCAGCCTGGCTGAGAAGAGCCTCCTCCCCAGGGGAGAGAGGTGGAGGCCAGCTTATCTGGTTCTGCACAGTTATTAGGAACATACCTAATTCAAGCCAGCTACCTGCCAATTTCATGGGGAGAACACAAGGCCTGGGAGCCATTTTGTGGGCAGAGCACACCAGACTCCCCCATGCCTCTGATTGGTCAAGGGGGGAGGGGGGGCACAGTAAGCATGCCCCCAACCCTTGCTGTTAGTTGGCTGTGAGAGCTGTCCATCGTATATCCCTGCCCCTTGCTGCTGATTGGTGGAAACAGGCGGGGCCATAAGAAGGCAGCCCTCACATGCAGCCAATCAGCAGCAAGGGACATGAATGGCAGCCATCTTTCCAGCAGGCCTTCAAGCAGGCAGCCCTTGTATCCCCACCAGGGTGGGCTGCCACAGTGCCCTAAGGACTGGTGGCTCGCTCTGAGGAGCCAGCATTTTATTTTCCATAAGTTTTTTTTCCCCCCCACGGATTTCATGGGCATTCCCTAGAGTCCATGGGCAATGCCGGATTTCGCAGAATTTGCAAAATCTGTGAAATCACAAATTCCGTAGGTCCCTAACTATTGCACTTACCAACCCAGACACACATTTCATTCTCATCATTTTACAAGTTGAATAAGGAAAAAAAATGTATAACAGTTGAATTCTGAAAAAAGAAAAGAAAAATTGAAAGAGTATTTAGGAATTAGGGACATTTTTTTCTCTTATGTATATTTCCACACTGTTAGAGCTGTTATTTTGTTGTTGTTATTGTTTTAATCTCAGATACTTTTTCAGGAAAGTTGAAAATTTTATGGGGCATAAAAAATTATAGGCCATGTTTTCCACTAATCCAGGATCTCCTGGGAGAAGAAAGGAACCTCATGAAGGGGATCGTGTTCCCTGCCCAACTCCAGCTATCTTAGATCATTTCAAATGGACACATTTTATGACAGATGGCCGTGGTCCCCAAAGGCCCAGATGCCAGCTGTGAATTAATGTCCTAATACTTTTCACCCTTCCCAACTGACCTCCAATGTGGTTTGTATGCCAGCATGTGCGGGGCATTGAACTGTCTGCTCTGGCTTTGCCTGCACAAATAATTCCTCTACATAGAGAGACTTCTCACCCTGGCACCAGTGGCCAGTTGCTAGACCCTTTGTGCTGCTGAGATACAGAGAAGCTTGTAGTGATACATGTCTATGTTCTTTTAAAAATAAAAAGAAGAATGTCTATATTAAGAAAATATAAACATTTCTTGTGGACTTCACTAGTTATATTTTTTCTTGTACTTCGAATAGCATTTTCAAAATCTTATTTACAGAGACAATGTACTACGTGGTGCAAATCCACCCTCCCTTCCTACCCTACACAAGCCAAAAAAAGATTATCAGAAGCAATGAAGCAACAATTTCCAAGAATTTCTCATTTTCTCCAAGAGTTTTACACTAAAGCTAATGATTTCAACATAGATTTCTCCTTTTTTTGAGATTAAGAAACAAATGATCAGCTGGAATAAGCAGGTAAACTGCAGTGTCTCTAATTTGTGTCAGCTGAATATCCAGCTCTACCAGTTTAGTTACTTACTAGTATCATCCCAGATGAAATTCTAATTTAGGTCTATTACTTGGTGAATCAGGTAGTCAATATCTATTTATCTTATTTAGAACTTTTTCTTGGTTCCCTTCTTGCCAGTAGTGAGTCCTTTGTATAAAAACAGTGTATTAGCTTTAAAAATGTGCCTTTTCTAAAATATTTTTCCACTGCGTTGAGATTTTTTTTCTCAAACCAATTTAAAGAGAGAGAGAGAAGCATGATGCTGGCACTATAATTCCTGACTGTGCCATGTTACAGAAGCCCTGAGTTTGATTTGGCAAATAAATTGTCTGCTCAGTACTAAAGTCTCAAGCCTCCAAGCAAGTGGAAAGAATTAGGGTGATAACTCCTTGTTAAGGGCTTGTACAAGGGAAGCTTTTAAATACAACCCCAACAGACAAAGCACTTGGTACTGAGTAGGTTAAGTGAAGGGTTAGACAGCTGCAGTGAGCTATAAAAGTTTCTTTTTGTTTCTGCTGATTTAAACTCTTGTGGGTTTTTCTGCTTTTTGTTTTGGTGGCAGTGGTATTGATGATGAAACCTCCTTAGCTCATACTTTTAAAACAATAAACACTTAAGAGAAAAATCTTTCCTTGACAAAGTGTTTTGCTGTTGTATGGCTCTGTTTAATTTTGATCATTGCTACCTAGTCTACTAACATTAGTATCTGCTCTACTGGCTAACACATTGCCACTTATTCTGTTTCATGTTGTTTCCTAGTACTCTACTCACTGTCTGTGTTTGTGAACATTACAGTATTTCTCTTACTATCCTTACATTGCCCTGGCCTTCTTAGAGACAGATCTACAATGAACTGTCTGCCTCTTTCCCCCCAAGTGCACACAGACTACAAAAAAGTCTGTGAATTCAGATTTGGTTCAGGTCTCTTGTCTTTTATTGGTTCCTTTTTTCAGTAATATCCTGCCCCTCTTTTTCCCTCCCCTCTCACCAAAAAAAGGAGACTAGACAGCAAGTGTGTTTGGATATTAAGCAGGAGTGAGAGGGACATATTAAGTAGGCATTAACATTGTGTTTTAAATCTTTCGATTCTTTAAAAAAAATCCATTCAATACTCTGGGGTATTTGTGTGTCACCTTTAGTCCCCAGTCATTATCAGACCCCTCAAATGCTCAATAATATTTTTGTCTTACTGCCTGTTTTTGATACGATTGTTTTCTCCTATTTCTTATTTAAAAAATCAGGTTGCAAACATAACTACACTTTGTTCGTTCTTGTCTTGATATTTCAATTTTTAAGGAATTCATACATTTCCACATGATTCATACGCTGCTGGGAAAGTGTCCTTTGGACATCAATGGATTTTAGTTTAGGCCTTTAGAATGTGAATATGCCTAGGGATTAGTGTTAGTTCAATTCTCCATTCTTCCACTTAGTCACTGCAACTTTGGGCAAGCCTGTGCTTCAATTTTCCCATTTGCAGAATAGAAATATTAATCCTGAGCTCTCCCTCTTGGGGACTTGGACTTAATTAATCCTTAGAAAACTCTGAGATATTTAGAGGAAAAACTATTATCTAAGCACAAACTGCATAATACAAATATACAAGTAATGTGAAATAAGTATAAACTGAGTAAAACCAGCAAAACTTGGAAGAGTTATACAGTAGATATTGTAATACTGAAAGCATGTAGAGTTGTTTAATAGATATAGTTTTATTGTGCAAAAAATGCAGTAAATTTAACAAGTTATTCACAAATCTTGAGATTAAATGAGGACTTCAAAACTAATTATCTACTATATATTTCTATTATCAGGGAAAGTTTAAAATTCTCTAAAGTTATGTAAGCTGAGTAGTGTAAATTTAATCAGAACAATGATTATAAAGGCTGCAGTATTAAAATCAGAAGAGTGTGTGTGTGTGTGTGTGTGTGTGTGTGTGTGTGTGTGTGTGTGTAAGAAAAAGGGATGCTGTTTACTGAAAGTATACAGGATTTAAAATACCAGTGGAGAAGCTCTTACAATGAAAATGGGAATAGAAATGTCAACCCTAAACTAGTCCCTCCATCTTGTTAAATGAGAGATTAATTTGACCAGAAATTAAAAGTGAGTTTGACAGTCGTCTTTGTTCATTATAATATCAGCTGCAATGGGGAGCCTCAATACAGCTAGTACTAAAAACTTGGGGGAAATAGATTCTCAGAGTGATGTAAAAGACTCCTTCCAAAGTATATTTTGTTGAATCCCTTATCTCATTAAACCAATTATCTGCTCTCAGGATCTGTCATGCTTTGTTTCCCCTTCCCTCCCACTGGAGGAAAAAATTAGACTTAAAAGCTGATCCACTGTTTTTCTTGGGGAAAAAATGTGTTTCTTTGTTGTGTTATGGAGACTTACAACACATATATTATTGACCACGTCTTTTCAATCACCCTTGTGTTCACTTTTAAGCCTTGAATAATTCCTGTTTTCAGAAAAGAGCAACACAATGTATAGGTAGCATCATCCGTGTAGTTCAAGTCAAATACATAATTGGCTAATAACCATCCAGTCGGTGCCACACTAAACATCACATTTTGGCACAGCTTTAGTTGACGTCTTTAGTCCTTCCTAATCTAAGAACTAAATCATATGTATGAACTGATCTTACAAACGAGTGAAACTACATGTACAACTTAGATACTCTGCACCAGTGGTTCTAAACCTTTTTCATCAAGGCACACCTCTTTACATTCATCACCCCTCAGAAAATGCTAACTCTTAGCTTTCACTTATTTTTGACTATAGAAATATAAAAAAAGCAATTTTTCTTGGCAAAAAACTCAAAAAAACAACAGCTCAGAATGCTTCTGATACTAAGGACCTGAAATCTTTGGGTTTTTCTTGTGAAACTTGTGTAAATATTTGCACCTCCTTGTAAATTGTGTGTAAATGTTAGCACATCTAATAGTGCTAATTTTGCATGGTACCCTGCAACACCCTTAAAAAGTTGTCATGGCACTCCAGGGTGCCAAAGCAAACTAGTAGAGCATGATTTCCAACTCACATGTGTATGAATGTGCAATGAAAGAACAGGAAGCACCTAATAGAAGCCCCACACAGGCATAATCAATATAAGGAGACTATACTTGTGCAATGTTAAGAGAGATGCATGTAAACATATGGGCTTATCTCTTCATGTTAGCTCAGATTAAGTAAGAAGTCTTAGGTTGTGATGAAAAGTTTTATTTAACAATAGCATTCACAATGTAGTGCGATTCAGTGCCTCACTCACATAATCTCTAAACTTTGAAAGCCTCCACAACTCTTGTTAAGTGAATAAGAAGATGGCTGCTGGGTAGGACCCAGAGAACTCTAATGAACAGATCTGTCTCATCCTGGCAAGAAGTGACCAGTGGTGTCCCTCAGGGGTCTGTACTTGGTCCAGTGCTTTTCAACATCTTTATCAATGATTTGGATGTGGGGGTGAAGAGCTCACTGTCCAAGTTTGAGGACACCACTAAGTTATGGGGGAGCATGGTCACACTTGAAAATAGGCTGCAGATACAGGCAAACCTAGACAGGCTGGCACTTTGGGCGGATCGGAACCAGATAACGTTCAACACTGAGAAGTGTAAATTGCTCCTTCTGGGGATGAACAATCCCCAACATACTTTCAGTCATGGTGCTAGTCACTGAGCCTGTAAGGGATCTAGGAGTAATTATAGACCATAGTATGAATATGAGCCGTCAGTGCGATTCTGTAGCCAGTATGGCAAACAATGCTCTGGCGTGCATTAACCAATGCACCTCAAGCAAAACCAAGGAAGTGATTTTTCCACTTTACTCAGCATTGGTGAGACCACAGCTGGAGAACAGCATCCAGTTCTGGGCACTGCACTTCAACAAGGATGTGGAAAAGCTTCAGACAGTCTAGAGAAGAGCCACCCATATGATCAGAGACTTGCATGGCAAGCCATACAAGGAAAGGCTGAAGGACTTGGGTCTCTCCAGCCTAAAAAAGAGAAGGCTGAGAGGGGATTTGGTAGCAGCTTACTGCTATATCAGGGGAATAGATCAAGAGCTTGGTGACCAACTGTTTACTTGGCCCTCTTGGAGAAAACCAGGAGTAATGGCCACAAGCTCCTGGAAGACTGTTTCAGGCTTAACACTAGGAAAAACTTGTTTGTAGTCAGGGTATCTAGACTCTGGAATAGACTTCCTCCAGAGGTGGTGCAATCACCTACCCTGGAAATCTTCAAGAGGAGATTGGATGGTCACCTCACTGGGGTCACCTTACCCTAGTTGTCTTTCCTGCCTAGTGGAGGGGGGCTGGACCCAATGATCTTGTGACATCCCTTCCAGCCCCTTACAGTCTATGAATCTATGTATAACTCTTCCAAATTAGCTCCTCATCTCTTCATTTTCTGCTAAATATATAAAATGCCCAGAAGATGGTACTATGCCACATCAATAACACTCCATGGCTTCTGTCATCTGTGGCACATGGAACCTACCTTCTACTATGAGGTATATGGGGAGCTATAATAAAAGGGATTATCTTCCTTTTCACTTCATTGTTGTTGGGTTCTCAAATCCAGTTGCAGTGGTCAGAATATAATTCATCAGCCTTACTTTCAGGAATTTTTAAGCAATTGTCATGCTGTTAAGAATGCAACCTGCATGAGAGGGCTCAGCCTAGACTGGAATGTTTTGTAAAGTAATTAATTAAAACCTTTATCATGCTGTTGTTTGGAATAAGAATGAGCACAAAAAAAAAATCAATGAAGTGAATCTCTCTGCTGAATGTTAAAAGCTGACATTTCAAAAGGCCCTTCAGGCACATTGGTGCCTGTGGGCACCTAGAAAAATATATAGCTTATCTACAAAGCATATTTTATCATTTAAATAGTAGTTTCCAAAGCCAAGTAAGTCTTCCTCCATTATAGTTTGCAGGTTCTGCATTCAATTAAAGAAGATTTGTCCATTTGCATGTTAACATTCAAATCAATGGAAGTGATCTCAGAGATGCTGAATCCCTATAGGCCTCCATGTAGAAGTGCAGGCTGTTTTGTTCTGAAAGAATATGAAACAGGAATTTCACAGTTAGTCCAACTGAAAAAAATCACACACTCAACACCTATGTTGCAAATTGCAATCAGATGCCTCTTCTATCTAAATCTTTTGTTCTGAATGTGTCTAGTAATGTTTTTTAAAAAAAGAAGCGACTCAAACAACGTATGTCTGTAGCTGTTTTCTTTGGAATATAAAGTCTATTATTGTACTCATTTTTATATTTAATTTGAGTTTTTAGTGTGTAAGCTTCTCCATTTAACTTTGTAAGTGCCACATTAGCCACTGACATTGCGTGGGTGAGGTATGGTGTGAGCCGTCACATAAGCCAGTGAAATTTTGGCCTCCTTTTTCATGGACAGTTCAGTAGTACTTGAAATACCACAGCTTTGAATCACATTTTAGCTCTGTGTTTTTTAGCAAATCAGCAGAGCATGCTCAGTGCAGCCTGCTGACATAATGAGAAATGGCTACAGAATATTCCATAAGTGGTTTTGTGGGGAGATATAATTTGAGTTTCTGTGTATGTGTGGTGCTTAACCACGTACCAGTCTCAGCTAAAACACTGGAGAGCTGAATTTCACTTGAGCTTTGACACTGCTGAGCTCTCAAAACAGATAGGAATTTTATATGAACTGTGTTTTAGTGACACATTGGGTATGGAAGTCTAACATGCTCTTAAAAATGACATCTTGAAACCAAACGCTAGAATGTCACACACTAACAGCAATTGAATCTTTTATGTATGCATATTTTGTATTGCAAAGGTATCTTCCTTTGAGAGCTAAAAGAAAATTTGATGTCTGTAGGTCTGAATACAAAAATCTTTTTTCAAGTCTCTGTAAGGTTCCTTAAGTCTATAATTCCACATTACACTTTATAACTTCATGCATCAAACTGCTTGGGGGTGCTCACTCTAAATACTTTTGCATCAGAGGCACTCAGAGTATTTCATTGTCATTATTTACCTTTGCCAATAGGAAATAGAAGTTACAGCAATGGCCATTTAGCTGCCAGATAGAATGCTATTACAATATTTTGACTTATGCTACTGATTTGTGGCAGCAGCAGTTACTAAAAAGAACAAATTACCTTGAAGCTGCAAATCAGATTTGTTCCAAAGCTAAAAGTAGCAAATGTTTTTGTCATAATAGCAGCTTGTAGATGGGTATGGATTTGTGTGGGTTGAGGTTTTTGGTTTTGAAATCAGACTGTATCTTGGAGAATAGAAATTATCATACTAGAACATACTAGTGGTGCATCAAGTCCAGAATCCAGTCTCTAACCATGACCAGATGTTTCAAAAGAAGATTACAAGGAGTCCTGGAGTAGGGAATTATGGGGTAATAACCAGAAAGAAAATGTGTTCGAAGCTCCTCAGTGAGGAATAGGTTTATGTCTGAATCATAAAGTTTTAGATTCCTTCACAACTTTATTTTTAACCCTTGCTACTGTAACACTGGTTATTTATGTTAGGAAATCTGCCAAGCTCTGTTATACCAACTAGATTCATAAGCATGAATAAATAGGAATGATATGCAACTTCAAGTACAGAGGCATAAAGATCAGTATATACTTCTCACAAATAAATTCCACTCAGATTTTCACCAAAAGACTGAAATAACTGTGTTTGGTGCTAAAATAGTTTTGTTTTAAAGCTACTTGCCACATTGTGCCCTAATTTTCATGCGCTTTTTCTACTTCCTGGTTTCAAGTAAGACTGGATGGAAACTTTATAGCTAGGGACAAACATTACACATAAACTAGTTTAAATGATCAGAAACTGCTTTAAACCTGTAACAGAACAGATGTTCAGTGCACATAAACCAGTTTTAAAATGGCTGAAACCAGTTTGAGATAAACTTGGTTGAATGTGGTATCAGACTTAACTGATTTGGGTCAAATCAGTTTATGCAATGTCTGTCCCAGACCCCTTGCTGGTTTAAGATAAACCAGACTCCCCCAGTATCCTGACATGCTCCCTGGGCTAGGCTCCCTGCTCCACAGCAGAGCTGGCCCTTCCCCTCTGCTCCCTGGCTGGAGCTCCATCAGAGACTGCAGGCACAGCAGGGTCTGCCTGGCTTCTCTCTTCCCTATCCCTCCCCCCTTCACTGCTTGCTACTCAGATAGGAATCCCCCACCTCTCCCTTGCTCCCTCCCATTTCCCACAGCACAGACCCCAGCCCCACAGACCCCAGGCATGTGGCATGCTAGCTGATGCTGAGAGGTGTCTGTGTGTGTGTCTCTCCAATTTAACTGGGACATGCAGAGAGAACAGTGACCATTTAGTGCTTTTTGGAGCTAATCAACAGGTCATTTGGTAAGCTCTTTAAGAAGAGTTTGAAGTAATGGATAGAGGCTATTGTTTTGCTGATGAGGAGATAAATACTATTATCAGCCCCCTGCTGGCTTGGTTGCCGTCAGTTTGCTGCAGAAAGTATAAAGAAGCAAGGAAGGAGGTTGAAAAGCTCTGTATCATCAAAAGATGCATGCACTGCACACCCCTCCTTGCCTCAGAATGCTAGGAACGGGCTGGCAATACCCCTTGAGCAGCCAGCAGGGAAAAGCCTGGGGTGGTGCAGGCAAACCTAGCTAATCAAAGTGTCCTACTGGGGCCTGGCCAGCCCCCTCCCCCAACCCAGCTCAGCACTTGGCAAGGGAAGGGAGAGCTTCTCTAGTGTCCCCTGGCATCTCACCTGAGACTCTGCAGGCATTTGCCTGAATTTCCTCAGTCCAGAGAGAATATCTGTCCAGTAACAAACCATTTCATCCTAGCCAGGTTAAACTAACCTGCACAGATTGAATCAATTCAGGCTCAGGCTTTTTGAATGTCTGTCCTTAGCCTACAAGATAGTTCAAAAAGCTGTTCTCATGGTACTGCCAGCTCAGCCAAAACTAGTGTAAAAGCTTCTTTCCGTGAGAGTTTATTTTTAATCATCATAATGGGAAAACATACAAAAATTAGGATATTTCTCCCTGTTTGTTACTTCCAAATTATTTGACATTCACCTAAAGCATTATATTCTGTCTGCTAGATATAATACTTGTCCTAACGGCTCATGCAATATTGGCATAGTAACCTAAGGTGTCACAATGCTACCATTTATGGTTATATTCAAGCATGGGGACAGTGGAATGTTTAATAAATACCAAGAAATCAGGAGATAAACATTCAGTATTCATGTCTGTAAGGAAGGGATGTTGTAACGATGGCCGGAATTATGAAATTGGAACTATTTATGTCGTTTTATATTTAGAAAGCCAGGAAAAGGTAATGAGGTAGATTGGAGACGAGACCTAAGGAGTTATGTAGATAAGGCTAGTAATATATGTCTGCATATAGCTTTAAGTTACAAGCTTATATGGACTCTATTCTTAATACAGTAAGAGTGCCTAGTATTTTGTCCTGTAGATTGCTCAAGCACTCAGTTAATCCCTAAGGCTGTAAACAGATGTGGCATTTGTCCGGAGAGAAAACTTTCTCCCCAGATCCTACAGACATGTAAATCCATTGTCCCACTTCAAATCCCTTTGAGGTATGTGGGATAAAATGTGCTAATGCTTTTTCCTGGGACATGGCCATGTGCGCCTGAGGGGTTACTGTGGGTCATTTCAGCTGACCAGGCTGTGTGCGTTCTCATTCACCACCTACTGGATGAGGAGCAGCAATGCAAGTTGGAAAGGGGAGGTGGACAAATGACAGAGTTGTGCCTGTTTTGATCCATATCAAATCCTAAGACAGTCAGGCCCACCTCCAATGAGATATCTGTTTACAGCCTCAGTGAATCTAAGTCTGCTCACAGGTCTGGGAACATCTAGACTATATCAAAGCATAGTTATGTATTTGCATATTCAATCGTACACTGACAAGGCTGAGTACAGAAGCGCTGGCATGTCCCCTATCATACTAAGTAGTACATTTTGGCTTTGTGCTGTGTGATACTAAATTGGCAATAGTAAAATAGGGATGTTTGCGATGATCTGGCAATTGGCGACTGTGACAATGCTGATGCTTGCAATAACTTTCTTGGTAGTGACATGTGGTCTTTCCTTTCCTTGTCTGTTCCTTGCAGATTTTTTTTACTTTATTTTAGTTGTATCAGCAGGTATCTGAGAATTTGCAGCTATATCACCTATTTCTTATGGTTTATGACTTTATCTCCAGTTAAGTCTCTTTACTCAAGGCATGTATGAAATATATCAGTGCTTTGCTCTTAGACTTGTTGTTTTTGCTTTTAAAACTTGTCTTTCTCTTGGTCAATGAAAAATCTACTTAAGTCTTTCAGCTGCATTCTTTAGTAACTCTACCTGAAATGAAAATTTATAACATCATCACCTCATAATACCTCAGAGATCTGCATGATACTCATTAAAATATCTTGGGAATGGAACAAATACCAAGTGGCACTGGCTAAAATTACTAACATCCACCTGGCATATGACAAATCAGAGCATGAGACATTTCACTCTGCTTGCTAAGATGCAAGTTGAATATAATACCAAGAATAATTTTGTTTCTGAGAGCATAGTTTCCATTTTTTTCAAGAGATTTAATCAGAAAACTTCACCACCAAATTAGGATTAAACAAGCTGTGCTTTAAAAAAAAAAGAGGGGGGATAATGAGATAGATCAAGGACATACAGGCAATGGAGCTTTGTAAGCTATTCTGTACCCTACAGAAAAATGTAGCTAGAGATCGTTTAAACATTTCCATTTCCAATTCTATACATGTCCTAATATTCTAGTATTATAGAAGTCTTAATCTGTCTGTCTGTCTGACTGAAATAGCCAATCAGAGTGTGAATACAGTGATGGGACAGGAGGTGGTGGTGCAGCAGAGCGCCACCATGACGGTAGGGACACAGGGGATGAACGGTGGGGTGAGGCCAGTGCAGCTAGCCTC
>NW_017728886.1:182583637-182600924 GCF_001723895.1 Crocodylus porosus | reverse complement strand
AGCCTGGATCCCCCGCCTGTCTTCTGGCATGGATGCTTTGCCCCAAAGTTTGGTGTCATTGGCAAGGTAGGGGGATGAAGCCAGCAGGTGGCGATGATGGAGTGGAGAAGGGGGTGAAGCCACTGGAGCTGGCCCCAGCCCACCCCTTCCCCTTCCACTGTCACCACCTGTAGAGCCAATGCAGCACCAGTGGGGGGAGGAGTAGGCTCAAGGGGGAAGGACCAGCCCGACTTGACCCGACATGGCAGTGGTGAGGGGAGGGAAGGAGTGGGCCTCCTTCCCATCTTGGGCCCAGGCCCACTCCTCCCCCACCTCCTCCTTCCCCGTGTCAGCCCTGAGCCCACTCCTCCCGTTCCCCTACCACCACCTCACTGGCCTGGGCCTGCTGCTCCCCCCCCCCACAGCGAGCCAGCTTCTCCCCACACACAGGCCTGGTCCTCCCCTACACCTCCTGCATTGGGTCTGGACCCCAAGCAGCAAGAGGGAAGGGGGCAGCAGGCCTGGATGCGGGGGGCATGGGGCTCTGCAGGTGGCAGATTTAAAATGGAACATAAAATGGAATGTAAAAAACCAAAAAGATAAGAGAAAGCCTTGCATAAGGCTTATGTAATCCTGACAACAGAGTGCCTCCTGATAGCCACGTATTCAGAAAGATCTTGCCTAGGTGTTCCAGTCTCCCACCTTTTACAGATTCTGCTTTATAGTGTAAATGTAGTTCTCTGCCTGCTTTGGTCATGCCAGCTCAATCTGTCTGAGACCCTCTCCTGTTCCCTTAGCTCCATTTCCAGCACATACATGTGATGATTATGCCAGGTCTTTGCCAACACCTCCCATCTCTCAGTCTGGTCCTGAAGGATTTGGCTCTCTGCTCCCAGGGACTGTGTGGTCAGGGACTAACACAATTTCCCAGCCTCTTGCCACTCCTCTATGGTCTGAGAGAGCTGAGGGGAATCATGTCCCCTCCCCTTCCCTTATCAACTGCTTGCTTTAGTCTCTGCCAGAGGTCGAAGGGGGTGGAGACTTCTCCTTAAGAAGGGACCTATCTTGTCCCTTCCTCTGATAAGTCTCAGGATAGGAAAACACATTCTGCTAGGTAGGTGGGTCAATAACTGAGAAACAATGAAAGTTGTTAGCCCTACATTGCAGTCTTAATGGCTCCTGGATTAACCTTTTAACAAAGTGTTAGTTACCTTTGCTGTGTAAGCAATGGTTTGACATGCAGTTGTTAAATAACTGGCAGGGGCTAGCAGGGGGAAATAAACCCACTCCCTGCTCCCTTCACCATACCAGCCAGCATCTGGCCATGGCCCCACCTCTGGAGCTGGGGGGGGGGGGCAGCTAACAGGGTTGCTGTGCCCCAGCCAGACAGACCCTGGTTGCAGTCCAGGGAGCCATGCTGGGCCAGCGTCTGGCCATGCCTCACCTCTGCTCCAGCTAAAGAACAGAGGGGTGGAGTCAACCCTGCTCTTCGGACCAGACAACACAGCCCAGGGCAGTAAAGCATGCTGGGGAATGTGATTTGACTTGAACCAGGAAGGGGTCTGGGACAGAATTTCCAAAAACCAGTTTTACCCAACTCAGTTAAGTATGATACTACAAAGTTTATCTTAAACCAGTTTTGGCCACTTTGAAACTGGTTTATGTGTACTGAATTTTTGCTCTGTTAGGCTAGGGACAGACATTACACAGAAACTGGTTCAAGTGATCAGAAAGTGGTTTGAACCTGTATGGTGATATGGGAGGTCCCCAACCAGCCACAGTGCTGGTCTCCCACCACCTCTGGGCATGCCACCCACCTCTCTTTTCTGCCACGCCTTGCTGTTAAGTAATTAGTTGGTAATAAGGTGGGAGGCTGCCCTTCAAGGGCCCTGATGTCTAAGGGCCAAAAGTACATGCTTCTACCATCTTTTAACATGTCCCATGCCTCACAGATGTTTCTAACACAGGGGCATGAGATGAGTTGGGTCCCGCCTGAGGCCAGACCCAAATCAGCACAGCATTAGGCTTCTCATGTTCTGCCATATTATGGGCCACGCTCATACTGCCTCCCTCTCACTGAGGCCTCTTTCACTCCACCAGCTCTCACCTGGTCTCTTTCATATTGCCCTTCCTTGGCCTCACTCATACCGCCCCTACTTTCCCTGGGGCCACACTCACCCTGCCCTATCCCAGGGGGGTCCTCAGGATTGATTCCCATCACTCCCTGGCCAGCAAGTGCACAGCCTTTTGGGTACTTCTTGCTACCCTCACAGAACACTGGTCTGACTCAGCCTCTGGTCTCTTGCTGGGTCACTCACTCAGCTGCTCTCAATCAAGAGGCTCCTGACTCATCCCATTGTTTCCGTATGGCTCCTCCTCTGCTGTGTCTCCCAATTGGCCTCTCACCCACCTGTGGCCTTAGGTACCCAAAGGCTTACTTTGACATAACTTGGCCCCCGTGCTAGCAGGACCTATTCTAAAGCCCCCTGCTCATAGGGACCCAACTCATGCCCCTTACTCACAGGGCCTTATCTCATGCCCCCATGTTTGCAGAACCTCACAATTACCACACTCTACTCACCCCTCTCTCCAGGGCTTCCCACCTGCCCCTCATGTGCAGGCCTTCAGGTGCCCCTCTGAACCCCACTCTGCACCTCCGCCTCCACTGAGGCACCTACTTTATCCCCTACTCTGGGGCCTTTAGTGGAACATTCCCACAGACTTGTCAGTGTGCCTGGCCCAAAACTCTCCCTCTCCGGGCTCTTGTACCCCACATGGGTTCAGGTGGCCACAGCTGTGCCTGGCCCCACTACCCACTCTCTGGAGTCTTGCACCCCTCCACAGGGCTCAGGTGCCACACCGGGGTTTGCCTGGCCCTCTACTGCCTCAGGTGTTAAATAACCCCCCCAAAGTCAGGGGCTGGGGTTAAGGCACCCCTCCTCACTTTTCATTGGGGAGGTAACAGGCCTGGCATTTTCTGGGGGTTCCCACACCACTAGGAGCCCCATCAGGCCACACATCCCCAGCTGAGTGCAGTTTTAGGTCATGCCCAGGACCAGGAGCCTCCAAGCCATCCCCATAAGATCCTGCCCTTACATCCTAGTTGTTGCAAGAGCAGCAGCTCTACCAAGAGATGTTCCTTCCTCCAGCTCTGCTGGCCTGGACCTAAGATGGCCACTCATCAGAGATGGGTCATCACCTGCCACCAGGTCTTTAAGTGGCAGATACCATATGTGCTCTGCCACCCACCTTCCTCCTTAAAATGGTTCCTCAGGGAAGTTTTTCCCCACTGCTCCACAAGCAAGCTCCCACAGAGCTTGTAACAGCCCCAGTGTGGTGAGCACCCCACTGCTGCTCCACCACAACCTGTAACAGAACAGATGTTCAGAACATAAACTGGTTTGAGAATGGCTGAAACCAATTTGAGATAAACCTGGTTGAGTGTGATATCAGACTTAACTGATTTGTCTCAAACCATTTTTTTGCAATGTGTGTCCCAGACCCCTTGTTGGGTTAAGATAAACCAGACACCCCCAGCATCCTGGCCTGTTCTCTGGGCTGGGCTGAGCTGGGCTGGGCAGGCCTCTCTGCTCCACAGCAGGACTGACCTCTCCCCAATGCTCCCTGGCTGGAGCTCCACAGACTGCAGGCTGCTTTCCCCCTCACCACTCCCTGATAAGCTGGTATTCCCTCTTCCCCTCTGCCTTGTGGAGAGGTGTCTGTGTATTAGCTAGCAGACAACATGCTGGCTACAGTCTGTGCCGAATCAATAGGTACTGGCAGAATCAGCAAGTAGCTGTTAATATTCTGCAGTTGTTTTCTTAATTAGGTGATAAATATTGTTTTCAATTCCCTGCTGGGCTAATCAGAGCTCCTTCCAGAGTCTGGCCATACCCAGCCCCATGCTGTGGAAGGAAGGGAGGGCTGCTCTAGCAAACACACACCTCCCTCCCAGCTTCTAGCCTGAGCCACTGCAGGCATATGCCTGCATTTTTGGGATGTCTGTCCAGTTACAAAATTGATTTAGCCTAGCCAGGTTAGACTAACCTGCAAAGATTGAATCAATTCAGGCTCAGGCTTTTTGAATGTCTGTCCCTAGCCTTACAGGTTTTAAACCAGTTTCTGATCACTTAAAACCAATTTATGTGTAACTTCTGTCCCTAGCCTAACTAGATGTTCCTCTCAAAATGTTATTATCTGTTGTATGTATCTGATATTTGAACAAATGTCAGGTGAGATTGTGTCTTATTTCCCAAACAACCTTATATGCAGGAAATTTTGTCTGCCAAAAAAAATAAATAGCTAGATAGTTATTTTTATAATTTACACCTCAGAGTTTCCATTTTGGAAACGCTGAAGCCTGCCTTCTCCTTCGTATCAAGTTACCTAAGCCAGCAGGTATTTCACTGATTTCATGGTCTCTAGAAATGGCTTCTTGTTTATGCTGATTTCACTGTCCTGAGTTAAGGTTAAACAAGCCTCTTTGATAGATTCTGCAGGTTTAGTGGGTTATTTTGTCCTGAAGTAGTTCATGCATTTCCATTACAAATTTAAGGGAAAAACATTTTTGACAAAATATTCCTGTTTTTCATTCTGTTGTAAACCTGTCTTCTATTAAAAGTTCAAAATGCCTATCTTTGCCTTGAAGCTTAAAGCTAGCTGCATGTGCAATAAATGGTATATTGTTTTTAATTTGAAACTTTTGAAATCAAAGTAAGTAACATTTTCATTCAGTGGTGCTACTCCTATTTTTCCATGATTTAGTGCAGATCACCATTTCTACTTTTGCTTTAACAAGTGCAGCTGCCCAAAGTGATGGTCTGTGTTCAAGATTATAGATTTTCTTGAGATCATTTATAAAAAAATAACTTTAAAAGATATCCAATGACAGCTGCCAACAGATAGTCAATTTGATCTGAAATAGCTCAGTCCAAGACACAGCGAAGTCTACCCCTCTTTGTCCTACAATCAAAAATGACTTCACCAACTGTAAGGCTGTAGTTCAGCCTTTTGGAACTGAAAACCAATTACACTCTTCTTTTTTACTGTTCACACTGTGCTTCTCCATCTGGCATGAAAACCTTTTTTGAAATCTGTCCAACACTGCTTTACTAGATGATAAGGGGAGATAGTTTCTTTCCTAGTATTGAAATATTTATGTTGTTGATTTATAATGATGTGCCCACCATCATCAGCTGAGTGAATGAAACTCTTAAAGTACCGAATAAACAAACTACTTAAGCAGGGATAAAGATTAAGTCTCTCAGAGTCAGGAAATAAGCAGAGCTCCTTCACACATTCTCAGGTCAAACCGTGAGAAAGAAGGTGGAGCTTATGCCATGGTCACAGTTAAACAGATTGACTGTACCTTGCCAGCAAGGAAATAATAGAATAGAAACATTCTAGTGGAAAGACTGAGATACCACATATAACATAGGATTTATTCCAAATCAAGCTTAGTTTATCATCAGTAACCTGACACCTGGTGGCCCTTGCAATATTTCTTTCTGCAGGTGAAAGTGGAGATTTTATTGCTGTTACTGCATGTTTTTCCTATGTTTTACCCATTATTGAATATTGCTAAACTGCATTTCCATTTTTTTTAAATAGTACCATTTTAAATACTTTATAAAAACAAATATACTGTCAAAAAATGTAAGGCACACCAGGTCCTGGAGCCAATACTTTTCTCACCAGCCTGAATAACTATGCACCCACCTATAGGTCCCTTACCAGGGGGAATACAGTCTCAAGATAAATCCAGATTGAGGCTCAATCTCATGCTTCTGGAGCTATAGCATCATATGGTCAAAATTATCCCTGGTGCAACTTCACTGTGTTCACTATCTTTCATCAGCTGCAGGGCAGGAGCTTTCCAATATTTTGAAGTAAAGGACCAATTTTCACATTTTTGGGGGGCAACATCAACAAAATAAAAGCCAAGCAATTTGGGCACAGACAAAAGAGCAGCTCCCCATTGCAACCGATAGCACTTTTCAGGAAGTGCTATGATTTGCAAGATCCCCCAGACCAAACAGAAGTTCACTGTTGAGTCTGGGAGTTGGGGATTCCAGCTGCTTGCTTTAAGCCTGCAGCCCGGTCTCTGTAGCAATGCTATTCCCTGCTCCTAGCCTGGATGCTGTTTCCAGAATGGGAGGGGGGAAAGGGAGCAGAGGAAGCTCATTTTGGGGGTTCCCCAGCAAGCCCTGCAGGGTGGGATGGGTGGATCACAGCCCTCCGCCCCCCGCTCCTCCTCCCCGAGGTTACTGATTTATAATGATGTACCCATCATCATCATCTACTGAATGAAGCTCTTAAAGTGTCAAGGTAGGGAGCTCCAATCCACCCACCCCACCCTCCAGCACTGACTGAACGAACCACAAACCAAATTCCCTCTGCTTCCTTTCCCCCCTCCCATTCTGAAAACAGTAACACAAGCTCCACAGACACAAATTTAAAGCAGCCTGCAGCCATCCACTTCTGTTTGGTCACAGCTGTATACCACTTTCTGGGGCCAGATCAGGTTAAAACTGTCACTTCTGTCTGCACCCGTTGTGTGTCTATCTCTTCAAAAGTCTACAAAAACTCCTGAAAATATGATGGACCATAGTTTGATAACTTCTCTGTTTGTTGGGCAGTTTATCAAAGGGACAAAACACCTCACAGAGATTCCACCGAAGCACATTATCAAAAGGAAGCTTAGCATATAAAAATCCAGCTACTTCCTGTAGAATTCTGAAATGTGAAAAATGTTTTTTGAAAATCTGGCCTAATATTGCAAAGTTTTAAACTAAAACAGAGACATAAGTTCTACTCTGAAATAAAAATCAGGCACTTCATCTGCTAAGCCACATAGCAGATGATTGGGCCTTTACCATATTAAAAAGTGGAACTTTCTGCTAAATGTCACGCAAATGACCAAAAATAATTGACTGATATACTGTAATAATGTGTTCTACAGGATATCAGTAAAGAAAGACCATTGCAATCCTGGATGACCTGCTAGAACTTAAGGTATCTTCAGTCTGAGTATCAGAATTTTTGGAAAAGCCAGAAAGCATCTTTATTACAGATAGAGAACTAAACATCTCTTTGATTTATTCAGCCTGTTGCTTTGTTTGTCTTACATCTGTGAAAGCTAAACATCAAGCAGAAATGATTTTGTGAACAAGTATATTTTATGAATTACTTGACACTCTTCCTATGACTTTGTAGAGAAATAAGAGTTTATTGAGTTGAACATCTGCCTCCATGAAATGAAGAGTTCTGAATATACCCTGCCACATCAGCTTGCTTCCTTTGTAAAGATGCCACTGTGGTTTCACAAATGCTTTCATGAAATTTCTTCTTGAGCCTCTTCTTTTCTTTTTAGTTGTGGCTAGAACATCAAGTAATGCAATGGGAAGGAAACCTTGATCCAGTTTGGTGCAGAAAGGCTTAGAACCATCCTTTGTTAATTAGTCAGCAAATTCCTTGCACTAATCTGCTATTATATTCAGTGCAGTCTGGGATCAATTGTGCTCTCTGTACTATGACTGAATAATTTAATCAGCCTGCAGTACTTTTGCAAAATATTTTAGTGGCTTGAGTCACCTCAAGAACCCTGGAATGTATGCTTTGCCTGCATCTGGTATATTAATGCCAATTTCCAATTAATCTGACACAGGCACATCCATAAGATTCCACTTTAGCAGCACATTTTTCCTGGTTGAACTATGATGGATTGATATAGTATATATCAGAATGACATATCAGTTTATTATGCTTGAAGCCCCAAGAATTCCAAATCTCCACTGCATCTTATGTAGCATCTTGTCAGAATTCCTTCAGTGAAACTAGTAAAACATATTTGCTGTCTATGTACCTTCACCTAAAAATTGGTAACAACGCTGAACACAATTTTTATATAGGTCTATTCCAGCCAGCATAAATTGGAATATTTCTGTTTTTACTCTAACTTACCTCAGAGACGTATCTGGTTCCTAATTCGTTTTTTTTTTCCATATACACACACACACTCTATTCTCTCCTGACCTTTCCTTCCAATTACTGCATGCACAGCACTTTTTGAACAATAGGGATAGGGACAGAAGTTGTACATAAACTAGTATAAGTGAGAGGAATCCAGTTCAAATCTGTAACACAACAGAAGTTCAGTGCACATAAACTGCTTTCAAACTGGCTGAAACCGGTTTAAGATAAACCTGGATGGATGTTGTATCAGACTCAACTGATTTAGATTGGTTTATTGAACTTCTGTCCCAGTTAACTCACAGTCCTCTAGCATCCCAGGATGCTTTGCACCTCTCCCACAACCTCCCCCTGCCCCCCTCACAGAGTGAGCATGCTTCCCTTGGCCCAAGCTATCCGCTTGAGCTGAGCTGGGAGGTATGCTCTAGCACCCCCCAGATTTTGGCCTGGGCCACAGCAGGCATGTGGCTGCATTTCCAGAATCAAAAGCAAATGTCTATTTGCTTGCCTATTGGTTTAATCTATGCAGCTTCTGCTAACCTGCTGAAGACTGCATTCATTCAGTCTGGGGCTTTTTAACTGTCTATACTTAGCTCAGTAGCATGTATCATTGACAGTTACCCTTATCAGGCACTGTAACAGTAACCACAAGTTTTAAGTTGCATCAGAGAAACTATTGGCAGGAAGTAAACAGAATACAGTATTCCAGCACAGGAAATTTTTCACAGACATTTGAAAAGTAGCCTTGCTGCTATGGAAACCTATAGCAAAACTTTGGGGTTAAGTACAGACAGTCAAAAAGCCTGTGGCTGAATTGATTCAGTCTTTGCAGGTTAGTCTAAGCTGCAGAGATAAATTGAAACAGACATTTACCTTTGATTCAGGAAATGCAGCCACATGCCTGTAGTGGCTCAGGCCAGAAGCCAGGGGGGCACTAAAGTATGCCTGTATGGAAGGTGGCCAGCATGGACTATGTATTCACTTCCTCTGCCTGCTCCCTGCAAGGTCTCTGGGATTTGCAGTCCAAAATCACAGAAGCAGGACTCTGCAGGGTTGCACATCACTTCCTCCTCCTGTTCCCAGGTGCCTCTGAGATTTGTAGTCCACAGTCTTAGCCAGCAGTAGGTTTGAGTGGGTGTTTAACCCCCCTTCTCTGGTCCCAGGCTTCAGCTGGGGTTTGCCAGGGGGGGCATCCCCCCCCACTTGCAGACTGAGCTGCATCCATAGCTAGGCTTGTCAGCCAGCCCTCACTCCTCCAGCTAGGGAGCGGAGGAACAGGGTCAGCTCTCTGCAGGAGACAGCACAGCCCAGCCCAGGGCTGCAAAATGCTGGGATGCTGGCCTAACTTGAACCAGGAAGAGGTCTGGGACAGAAGTTTCATAAACTGGTTTGACCGAAACCACTTAAGTCTGAGACTACATTCAACAGGTTTATCTTAAACTAATTGAAACTGGTTTATGTGCACTGAACTTCTGTTCCATTACAGGTTAAAACCTTCTGATCACATACACCAGTTTATGTATAACTTTTGTCTCTAGCCTGTGGGTTCAGGACCATGAAGTTATTAAAATAAATTGGTCCACTGAAAAACGTTGTTTTGGGGGGGAGAGGGTTACCACTGTAATTTGGCCACAATCATCAGGGTATATCAATTCCATGTAAAGAAATACTATCCCAGACCATTTGCTTTCTTAGAAAAGCCACGTAATGTAGAGGCAAAAGTCGAAGACATGTCATGAGTTTCATCACAATTTCCTCTTGTCTTCCATGAAAAAAACAAAAGGTTTATCCAGAAAAATAAATGGGTCACATGTGTAGCAGGGGTTTACATCGAGGCCCTATGATTTTCACTATCTCTCAGGCTCTATGACTTTCACATTAGCTTTCACGGAGACCATAATTCCAATGGCATAACCCTCAACTGCCTCTGCCACATCCCTTAAAAGAGAAAAAGAGATGTGTGGACAGTTAAAATGTAAAGTCACTTTGAATTCCATGTGGAGAGGGTAATATGGCTGCCTCCCTTTTTGCTCAGGTCCAAGTACTGTTCTTGTGAATGGCTGCAGGTGGGGGAGACTATTCCACTATTAATTGCCAATAAGCAGCAGACTGCCTCAAAAGCTTCCAGCAACAATAACAGCAATAGTTGTCTGCCAGACGTTGCCATCTTTTGCAGGAATAACGTTAATATAAGTGAGGGAAGGATTTATTCTTATCCAGATAATAGCTATTTTCTTGTCCAGTAATAACATGAAAAGGCCCAAATGATTTATTTCCTCCAAACAGTTGAAAGTATATTTGTGGCCAATGGCTGGATTCTGATTTCACCATCATAAATTTCTATTAATTCCATTAGCTACTCTGGACTTTTGTATAACTGAAGCAGAACCAGGCCCTTTACATGTCAAGTCTCAGCCCTGAGCCAGCTTTTAAAGCCTAATTAGTAGACTTCCTTAAAAAAAAAAAAGAGCACTCGTGATGGAAAATACTGACAGAAACCTAACTACACAGGCCAAATAGTCACGATGTAATAACAAAATCCATGTGTAGCTTGGCCAAACATGCCTGACAATGTTCCTAAGAGAAATAAAGTATGATTGGGCCAGCCCTTTAAGACCATTTGGCAGCCAGGGCTATCAGTGAGAAGTGTCATGTATCAAGCAGTGGCATTTTTGTAGCCAAAAGCAAGTTGTTCTCTGAAACAGATTCACTTCAAGAATGTAATATATAGAGCAGTTAGAGACCAGAAAGGATTATAGCACACATAATTCATTTCTAATATGGAACCTACCCTCATTGCAAGAGATGGATAAATGGATCCTACAACTGGAGAAAGAAGAGAACATAGATATTTCTATATTGGATTAGATAGTGGCTTGTCTAGTCTCATGTTCTGCGTCTGACAGTGGCCACTACCAGGGGTTTCAGATACAAGAAATTCAGTAGGAGCTTGTTCTGGAATAATAAGCCCAAAGTGTACAGCCTTCACTGGAGGTCAGTTTATGCCCTGAAGCATAATAGTTATATCTATTCAATACTTCAAGGTTTTTTGGCAGCTTATTTGTTTTACTTTGGTAGCCTTCTGGAAGGGAAGAATAAGAGTCAGACTCTACTCTCAGCTCCCAGCTCTGCTTTAGTTTTCTTCTGCAGGCTTCTGAGTAACACCTTGTAAACGCTAAACTTTCTATAACTTAATATCTGGTCTACTTAGTCCATTATTAGGCCATTCATTTTTAGGGGTTTGAGGTCCTTAAAAAAGACCACAGAGGTGCTCAAAATGTGCAGACAAATGGCAACAGACACACAGCAATTGATTTACCAGACATCTTTGCCACAGTGACTCCTAACAATTGTTGGCATGTTAGGCTTGCTAACATCTCAGGAACTTCATTCTAGACTTGTTCTTTCCATTCACCAAGAGTATTTGGAGTTCATGGCTCATAATATTGCAACTACCATAAATGCTTCAGGGTGTCTTTCTAGTGAACCTAAGTTAACAGCTGTTATTGCCTTTCTTAAATGACCTTCCTAACTTTAGAGATGCCAGTCACTGAAAACTATTAATGCATACATATACTGGAAGAAAATAGCAGTATGAAATGCATTGCCTTTGATTCCTTTCTCTCCATGGTGTAGGTTCATCCGGTAGTCTCTTCTGAAGACTACCCATCTTTCCATCCTAGTTAAGTTTTATGGACCCTTCATAACCGTTAAAAAAGGTTATCACTGTATTTTTGTCTCACTTCCATAACATGATAAAAATGTGCATCTCGGTTGGTTATGGAGCAGAATGACAGAGACAGCTGTTCAGAAGATCTTCAAAGATCTTTTATTAGTGTTGTTACATAGCACATAGCAAAGATAGGAAAGGCCTTTTGCATCAGCATGCTTTAGAGGCCAATATCAAACAGACTGATCCTTGCCTACTTCAGATACCGTGCCCCTCAGAGCTTTAGGAGACAGGACTGTGCTAAACCTTTCCACCACTAATTTTTTCACACTTGCCAGCCAGATTTGATAATGTGGCTCATGTGTGCTCCTAGATACAGTGTAGTATGTTGGTGATGTTATGCTATACTAATCTGGTTTTCTTTTCATTTACTATACTTTAGAAGTTCCAAGTTTGTGCATGGTTCATACCATAAATTTCCTCAGCTTGGCTCTTGCAGCATTGGCGGCATTTCAGTCCCTCCTGCTCTCTTTCTGTAACATATTGTGAGCTATTTTTCTTTACTTCTACTGAAGATCCTAAGTCTGTTACATGGTGCTTTGTAGCTGTAGTTTGCAGGAGGCCCTATGGTGCTTGTGGGGAGACACACACAAACACACACATACAGAGAGAGAAAGAGAGAGTGAAAGAGAGATGCACATAGAGAGAGTTATACTGACTGAGCAAGTGAGTGTGAACCAGTCCAGAATCATGCTCAGCTCAACTGGACTTACATTTCTTTACAAGCTGAATATTTAGTCCAAACTTGCTAAAAGTTAAGCTAAAGTGTACAGCGTCTAACACATTAGGTCAGTTTATTTAAAGCATGTGAATATATGGTTTTGCGTGCTTTTAATATAACCTAGATGAAACGATGAGCTTCTTAAGTGATTCAGAAGTCGATGAAACTTAGTGGTTAACCAAATAAAAAAGGTCATGCAAATTGTTACAGTGAATTGGCAGCTTTCATTTGAACAAAATCTTTTTAGTATTCACACATTTCTCTTGGTGAGGAGGTTGTAAGTGGTGTGACAAACATACATGTATGTGCTTGTTTAATAGGACACACTGTGTAGGAATTATTGCCTTCTACAACATCTCCTAATTGGACTGAGAAACTTCCTATAGTACCTCATGACTTGTGTGGCAGGAGGATTAACATTTGCTCATAAACAGATGCTCATATTTGGCACATTAGGTATTTCAGCCTGCAGCCAGCCAAGAGCGTGACAGATGTTCTAGGGAATACCCCACATCTGTTTTATACAAACAGAGAGAACTGTCTGTTTACATTAATAATAGTAATATTCCTTTGTAACGAGTTCAATATTTGAACCATCCGCCAGCTACTACTTCAACTGTGTCCATCTTCAAAGCCTGAAGTCTGCTACATTCTCTACAAAAGAAAGACTGTTGAAAGTGGGTTAGCCAGGATCCAGCTGTATCATCGCTGGAACATGCTTTAGTAATTAGTCATTTTACTAAAGTCCTGGTATTTTAACAGTGCCTAAATATAAGGGAGGGGAAACAGGAGGTGGGCTGTTCAATGGGTCATTATTACTGTTTTTTTCATATTGGCAGACACCAGCAGATTGTTAGCTATGCACAGCATGTGTATTAGGTAGTGTCTGAAGACGTGCCAACTGGATTCCAGGCTTCACATTTCACTTTTATTGCAGACACAGCAAATCTCTTTTGTTACTCTGTGGAAACCTAGAAAGAACAAGGCACTATATAAAAATACTGTATATAAGCTACATTTCTTATTAATATGAATAGTAGTTAGCAAAAGTCATGGCAACTGCTGCAGTGTATTTTAACACTTAAAGTACATAGCCCAAGCTGTCTTTTAGAGAAGTCTCCTGAAATTCTCTGCATTTTTTGTATGTATATGGGTGGGGTGGAGGCAGCAACTGGATTTGCAATTCTGTTCATATTTCTAAAGCTCTACTCCTCCTCTGATTTTCATCCATTTCAAAATCCCCTTTCAACCTCCATGTTGCAACTGCTGTCTTTCATGACAATGAGGAGTGAAGAAGAATCTCCTTAGAGCACTCTTAGTTTCAAAACGTGCCTGAAGACCAATCCTGAGATTACTGCAAAGCAGAGTAGTTGAGGTGCTGGTCTTCCTACTCACTCTTTCAAAATATAAAACAACCGAAAAGAAAAGATGTCAATCTACCTTTGGTGCAATTTAGTTTTTCTGTCTGGGTCGCATTTTGGAAAGGAAGGATGTAAGAAGTAGTCTATTGGCAGTGGGAGATAACACTTCAGTGTCAATTTAGAAACATGGCTGTAAACAAATGTTTGCATGTGCACCTCTCATGTTGGTAGTCCACTGAAGGTGCCAAATGAGATAGAGATAATGTAGGTGTCCAGGCTTGTAGACTCATTCCAAATGTCCAGCTGTTATAACCCCATTGAGTTATTTGGGGTTGGCCCCATATAGAAAAACCATCAGCATGTCATAGTTATTTATTTTGCCTTTTTGTTAGATGCAAAGGCAAACTATATTTTTTCAGTAGTAATGTTTCACACTAAAAATGTAGGCAAATGAAATATTTAGCAGAACTGTATAAGGTAGGCACATTGTTGAGAATAATATATTAGGTGAGAGCCTAATGTGAATCCTCAGACAGAACCGATCAGCAATTAGAGAGCTGTGTTCTGTTGACATGTTACTCAGTATGAGTATAAATCTGTTCAGTTACTGTGAATTAAAACTGATTACATGAGGGAAGGATTTTGTGGAGCATGTGTAATAGATACAAAGATATGACTAAAAAACTGTGTTTTTTGCCATTAAGAATACACGATCTAACTGGAAAAATAGATAAACAAACAAAAATCAAAATCTATGTATAGTGATCTTTATTTGTCCAGCTGCTTAAACTATACAATATTTTTATCCTTGATTCTTCCATGTATTGACTTAATGGAATCACTGCAGCAAGTTGCGAATAATGGATGAAAGTGGGGGTGGAAAGTCTGTCATGAAGTATAAAGATAATACAAATAGTGCTCTACAGACAAAGGATATTGTGCTTAGATCAGGCAAATAAGGCAAAAAGGTTCTAGAGCTAGTCTCGAAGGAATAGTATGGTCAAGCATATTACTTTTTGCAGTCAAGTAACTGGCTCTTTATAATGGGTAGAGAAGCAATCAGAGCCAGCACTGCCAAGTGCCATGCTGCTTAAGTGTTGTGTGTAGGAAAAACTTTACGTACTTTAGGCTGAAAGGTCTCTTGACAGATTTAGGTCATTCCAGTGAGACATACTGGATAATGGGCAAAGTATAGAAAAACTCTTTTCTTTAGGAAAAACGATAGCCTGTGAAGGGTACAGAAGTTGCTGAGATTCTATCCCTGAGATTCTGACCTGAATTTTTTTCCCTCCAGGAAAGAAATTTGTGGAAGGACATCTTCAAGAAAAAAGAGACGTTTTTCTGTCTTGGACAGTGCTACAAAATCTAGACAGAGAATCTGTGACTGGAAGAAGGGATGGAGACTGGAGAAAAGCAATGCTTAGTTGGGGAGCTGGGTTTGATATTGGATATTACCATTAAGTCCTCTGGTGTACAGCCTTTGTTATGAAAAAGAAAAGGAGAAAAATTTACTGTAAAGTTCATGTTCTTGTAAAAACCGCTATGGGCATGGCTTATGTTTTGTTTGTCCTGCTACTCTTATGAAAGACTAATGCCTCTAGCAGACTTTACAGTTATCATGTAATAAATGTGTTAATCACACCATAAATAATAACAGTGCTACATGGTTACTTGATTTATGGTGCCATGAAGTGGCAAACCAGCCACAAAGTTATTTCACAAAAAATGTGGAACATATTTGCCGCTGATTCTCAGCATTGGCATGGGAACATGGTTTGGTGTTGGGAGTAGGACAGCCTTGATTCTAATGCCAAAAAACAGCTGCCAGGAGAGCAGGTTGAGAGGTTCCCTAGGGGGATGGAGCTGAGCAGCTCTGGCTGCTGAAAATCAAACAGACCCCATCCCCTGCCCACTCTCCCAGCCCCATCACTGGCTGCCTCACCCGGCCCAGCATCCTGGCTCTTTAAAAAAAAAAAAAGCCCTGTATTCACCAGCTCCTGCCAGGTGGGGCGTGATCCCTACTGCACCCCACTGCCCTGCACTGCTTGGAGTGGGGCTCTGCCATGAGCCCCAACAACCACTGCAGCAACCGGTGAGTGCAGTGATTTTTTTTTTTTTAAGAGCCAGGATGTTGCAGCTGGGTGGGGCAGCAATTGATGAGACTGGGAAAGCGGGCAGGGGATCGGGGCTTATGTCAGAACCCCTCCATGCTTCATGGGGCAGTGGAGGGCAGTGGGGATCACACATCCCCCCCACCATCCTGGCAGGAGTCAGTGAGTGTGGGGCTTTTTTTTTTTTAAAGTGCTGAGACACTAGAGCCAAGTGGGGCAGCCACTGATGGGGATGGGAGAGAGGACGGAGGTCAGAGGGCACTCAGGGGGGCTGAGGGAGCAGGCAGGGGATGGACCCCCCCATGGTCCCCTCCTCCCTTCTCCAGCCCCCCTCACCCCCTTCTTAATGGCATGGAGCCCAGGTCCAGCTCCCTGCAGTGGCAAGCGGGGAGTGCCCAAATCACTGAATCTCCAAATCTTCCTTCAAATCTTTTCCTAATTGATTCAGAGGCTTCAAATTGATTCAGACCTTTTTATTGGTCTCCTGATTAGATTCCTAGATTTAATATATTTTAGAGTTGGAAGGGACCTATTAGATCACTGAGTCTGACCCCCTGCTTTGGGCAAGAAAGAGCACTGGGGTCAGATAACCCCAGCCAGGTGTTTTTCCAATCTTCTCTTAAATACTTCCAAGGAAGGGGAGAGCACCACCTCCCTTGGAAGCATATGCCATATTTTGGCAACCCTCACTATATCAGGCTGAATCTCCTCCAAATCAAATCAGCACACGAAGCTTCACACAGCCCTACTGTAAATGTCAGAATACATAATTCCAATCAAAGCACTCTTAAATGGTGGTGGACGGGTCTTATTCGACCTGGAGGGATGTGGGCAGTGGGGTTCCGCAGGTCTCGGTCCTTGGGCCCACACTGTTTAACATCTTCATCAGTGACTTAGACAGGGGTACAAAAAGCACCCTGTTCAAAATCACAGATGACACTAAGATGTGGGGAGAAATGGGCATGCTAGAAGGGAGGAATAGGCTGCAACTGGATCTGGACAGGTTACAGAGCTGGGCAGATAAGAATAGTATGGGTTTCAACACTGACAAGGGCAAGGTGATGCATCTGGGGAGGAAGAACCAGCAGCATGCCTACAGACTGGGGAACTCCCTTCTCATCAGTGCAGAGGCAGAAAAGGATCTTGAAGTCATTAATGCCAAAATGAACATGGGCCAACAGTGTGGGGATGCAGTCAGGAAGGCCAACCGTACCTTGTCATGAATCTACAGATGCATCTCAAGCAGGTCCAATGAGGTGATCCTACCCCTCTGTGAGGCACTGGTCAAGCCACAGTTGGAGTACTGCACCCAGTTCTGGGCGCCGCACTTCAAGAGGGATGTGGACAACATGGAGAGGGTCCAGAGGAGGGCCACTCACATGATCAGGGGGCAGCAGGGCAGGCCCTACGAAGA
>NW_017728886.1:182569481-182583522 GCF_001723895.1 Crocodylus porosus | reverse complement strand
GCTACTTCACTGTCAGGGCAGCTAGGATCTGGAACCAACTTTCAAGAGAAGTGGTGCTGGCTCCTACCCTGGGGGTCTTTAAGAGGAGATTAGATGAACACTTTGCTGGGGTCGTTTGACCCTAGTACTCTTTCCTGCCATGGCAGGGGGTCGGACTTGATGATCTGCTCAGGTCCTTTCTGACCCTACCAACTATGAAACTATGAAATGTTGTATTTTAAAAAGGAAACATGGGAATGCCCTTTTCCAAGCCTTGCTCAGCTTGTCCTTGGCACCCTTTCCTTTGACCTGATCTCTGCCAATCCCTACTGGACTCAATGGCCACATCCAGACAACCACAGCCATGTGTTATGTGGCACTGCAGACACCTCTGTAGTACCACATACCACACATTCATCTGTTCTCTGTGCTGCAAAGGTAGCAGCCCAGACAGCAGGGTAGGGAGGGAATTGACCTCAGAAAATTCCAGGTTCAGAAAAAACCATGCAAAAAAAAGTGAGGCGACACACGCAGGGGTAGTGCATGCCACCTAAAACCAGAGCCCGGCTGGTCAAAGCCACAGTTCAGCTGCTGGCATGGCTCTGAGCAGAAGAATCACCATTGCTGCAGCCCCAGGAGGCCTCCAGGACCCCAAGTAAATCTGCTGGGGCCAGCTGGCTGGCCTCAACCTCTGCTATTCCACTTGGGGTAACCTGCTGCATGGCAGAGGGCACGGGCATTCCCCAGAGACAACTGGCAGTGGCACAACATGTGCCACTTCTTCTTGTCCCCAGGGAAACAAACATCCATACTTGTGTGGATGCAGCCAAAGTGGACTGATAAGATATTGGGGTTTATCTCTCAGTTGAATTGAGTGGGTTATAAGTTCACAGTATAGGTGTACTTATCAAGAACGGGAATTTGAATGGATTACACAAGGAGGCACTTCATGCAATATGTTGCTTTCATTTTCTTATCAAATTTTGGAGGGGGACAATTTTAAAAAAAGCTGGGAAATGACAGCCAGTGAATGCATAAACAACAGATTGCCCTAATGGTTGTGCATGTTCCTCTTTTCAGTCTTCACATGTGTAACTTGCATAAATGACTGAGATACATTATGTGAAGCACAGGTAAAAACAGATCATAACATACAGACAGGTTTTATCCATAAGATTGATATTTTGGGATTCCATGTCTGTAAGCTTACCCTGATTTCCAATTAGTATTTGTTCAGTTTATCAGTTGTAATTCAAATAGAAATGCAGGAAGAGTTCTGAAATGCAAGGCAGATTCTTTCTGGAATTGCCAACAATAAACACTGTGTGATAGTAACTTGATTTCAAGCTCTCTGCAGGCAGTGAAGTCCAATGAAATGATGCAACTTCAGCCTCCTATGGGAGGAAAAGGTACACCTCTCTACATAGAAGAGCTCTCGGGGTTCTGACAGATGTGAAGGTCCCCTCTCTAACTCATGGTGCTTTACATAAAGCTGGAGGTGCAGGAGTGGGAGCTGTGGGGGGCTGTGAGGTGGGGGAACACCAATCCACCCACCGCCACTTCAGCTCAGGCCAGGCAAACCCCAGCCTGAAGCTCACTCCCCTTCCCTGCTCCCTTCCTGCAGACAGCACTGGGGGTGGGACTGGCAGAGCCCCAATTGCTCCACTGATTAACCCTAGGAAACACAAGGTCCCTAAGGCACTCCTTCATCTGATCCCTCATTTGACGAGGGCTAATTTGTTGTATTGTCAGCCACTTTAAAAGCACTCTGGAGCAATGCACAGGTGTCACAGCATGACTGTAGAGCACTTCCAGGGGGCCAGTCGCATGACAAACCTAACTTCTGTCTGCACCCACAATTCTACTTTCAGTAAAAAGGAGAACAGAATGTATTTCCATGAATTCCTTGTCCCCCTCAACCCCCTTTGGACTGGCTTGCATCCAAGGAATATTAGGAAGTGGTCTCTGTGTCTAACAGAGATCAGCCACTGCAAATGTGCTTAACAAATATGGGGGGGGGGGAGAAATCTTTGCTCTCAGAGAGAGATATGAGTGGACAGGAGAAAACAAGGTGGCACATTTCCCTTATGCAGGGTCTGTCTCAGACTGTCTCTCCAAGAAGGAGATAATCTGAGGACAAAGGTATCTTTTTATTTAGCTACCCTTTTAGAATTGGGCTTCACTCTAATGTTTTGCCAGACTGAATGGTAGCACATTAGGTCTCCCATAGTTCATTCTCTCTTGTAATAATGAGCCATGAACAGTTTGCTGAGCCTGTTCACAAAACAAAAAGTAGTGGAATAATGCAGATGATGGAAATACTCATGAGAATAATCTCGTGAAGTAAGGAGTAAGAAAATGTTCAGCCGTACCTGCCAAGTATGACGTGCTGCAATTTTATCATTTTGTTTCAGAAGGTATTTGACACAGGAATGCTTAACGATAGTCAGTGTTGGTTTCTGGTTTATGTTTAACTTTTGTATAAGCTAACCAGGAATGACTGGGAATCATTTTTATTCTGAAATAATATAAGGCAGCTGGGAAGAAATTGCATAGACTTGTTTTTGTAATACAGAAATCAATTTGCAATGGATTTTGCAGTTGAATTTTCTTCTGATACAGAATCACAATAGAATATCTTTCATTAATGTTCATGAGCCATGGGGTTATACTATAAGGGCAGGATTATAACTACAGCCAAGAGCATAGACAGGATTGTCTTGGGATAAAGATAACTCGGGATTTACCCTTGCATCGTGCCTGATCGCAGAGCTATTGTATTCTATCCTCCTGGCATAAAAACAGTTGCATGCTGTAGGGGTCCCACAATGTCATTATGGTATGCACATACATAACATTACATGCTGAACACAGAATATGCAAATACTTCACACATGCAATAGAGAGTATGTATTGAGTCCATTGTGTCTGATAGAGGGTTCTTTTTATTTCCTGTTACATAGGGTAATCATGTATCCAGTTCCAAAAAAGAGGACACCTGTCAGGAGGACACCTCACTCTCAAACTTCAGCATGCCCCATCCCTGCTGCTGCCCCTCCCTCTGAAGCCACAGCCCCCTGGCACTGCCAGTGACCCACACTTCTGACACACACCCCCCACCTGCCCAGCCCTGCCAGTGTCCCTCACTCCCAACCCACAGTCCCTCCCCCACAACCTGTGGGTGCCCCTCACTCCCAGCCTGCAGCCCCCTGCTCTCCCAACCATGCTGGAGTGGGCCCCCAGCTGCCCCCATCCCAACTGGGCCAGGGCACAACGGCTCCAATTCATGCCAGCAGCAATGGAGTGAGTCCAGTCCTAGTGAAGGCTGGAGGAAGGAGGAGACAATGCCTGTGGCACCCCCATCCTGGGCTGGGGCTCCTGTGCCACGCCAGATGACCTGGCCATGCCCCAGTCCCCTGCCCTTCCTGTGCAGCATCTCCTGGGGCTGCCCACCCCTGCATGCACAGGCACCACCCTGGTGCCACCAGCCCAGCCAATGGAGCTCCCCACTGCTGTAGTCACTTCCCCTGCTGGAGGTGCAGGCACCTCCCCCCACCTTGCCACAGCCCCAGTGCCCAGACAACTTTCCAGCCCAGCGCCAGCAGGCACCTATCCCCTCACACACCTACACACACACACACTCTCCAAGCCCTGGCCCTCCAACCCTACCCCTCATACACTTACCTGCATGCAGCTGTCAGGGCTGCTCCTACCACCCTGCCTGGCTGCATTTTGGGCATATGTGCGCACACACAGACTCACATGGTGCCTCCAACCACTTCTCCCTTGCTCCCATCAGTGGAACAGAGCAAAATCCTGGATGTTTGTTCAGATTAAAAAACCCCCACCTAAACGGAGATTGGACAACTCAAAAAGAGGATTTCTGGGAAAACCCAGACATTTGGTAACCTTACTGTTACACAGCATAGTCTTTTTTTTTTTAAGCTGGACAAACCGGTCTGTCTGGAATTCAAGTTTTGTTTCTGTATTTTAAGTGAATCATAGTGTGAGAAGTTTTCAAATGAAGACAATACAACATTTGGAAAATTCAAAGTAGCTTTGTGAGTTCACGACATGTTTCAAATGTTCAAAGCTTAAATTCCATGAAGTTCAATTATGCAGATTCAAAAGGCAGGGGAAACCACCACCCAATTCATCAGTATAGTTTCAGAATCTGTTCTGGAAACTCCAGAAAAATCTAAGAAATGTAAAATCCACAGTAGTTTTCTCTTTAGCAAAAAGAGCTAGAGACAAAAAGCTGTCCTCTTTGGGTTTGTATTTTTAATTCTGCTTTTTTGTAGTTTTTCACAAGCCTTGGTTTGTTCTGAGTGTTACATTTATTTTCATGATAGCTCACAAGACGTAATTGGGTACTTTCCTTCCTTACTATCTACAATCTTCTCTAATACATATTATTGAAGATTTGAGTGTTTCTGTTGTTTATGCTTGTAATGATGTCTCAGTAGTGAAGTATTCCTAATTTTGCAGTTGCATAGGAGGAAAACATCATGGTCAAACTCCTGGTTATCAGTGCAATCAGATAATATGCTGCTAAAGTCATAACACATTGTGATCAGTAGTTTTAGGAACTGGTGAGATCACTTGAGGATACGTCTATGTGAATCTATGAAATCCCAAACAGAAAGCGGTTGTTAAAATAACATGGTCAAGCCTAGTAGCTCTATAATTAGACCTACCAGATGTGTTTTTGATTTTTGGTTCCGTCTGTATGACCATACAGCTCATCCGTTCCTTTTTTCTGAGCAGGTGGGCATCTGAAACATAAAAATCCAACAATTTTTTTGTATCCCTTGCCCTTCCTATATATAGGAATAAAGTAGATATGTGGAAAAGTAAAGCATTTTGCTTCGGATATGTTGCACTGGACTTACCAAAAAGGGGTTCTGAATGTTTTTATAGTTGATTATTGTGGTAAGTAATCATGTGCAAGGATGAAGAGTATTTTTTCTTTCCACATATGGAATTTGGAATTTAAGGCAGAATTAAAGGGATTGCCACATACTGAATTTGAGGCCACTTACACTTCAGGCCTAAAAGCCTTGCTCTATAGACACATACTGACAATTCAGATGTACAGAAATCTCTGAAAAAGCCTTTTGGTCTGTTGGTTTAAGATTAGTAGAATCCTTCAATCAACATAAAGCACAGTAAAACAACAGAAGGGTAGGGAAACATCATACAGTTGCCATGGAAAAGCATATCCAATACTGTTGCCTCTGAGAAGTCCTTGTCAATTGCCAGCAAGTTGTCTCCTTCAGACAGTCACATTTATAATTTAAGCCTTTTTTTAAATTTTAGATGTCGCTCTTCTACTTTTGCCCTGTTTTTCCACGTATAATTTTGCATACATATTTAAGGAACATGAGCACATGTGTCACTTACAATGGCCCAAAGAAGCTGTTATAGACTGAAGAATTGCTAAGGTGAAAATAATTCTCCTTCCCCAAGCAAACACCTCTGTGACTAGAAATCAATACTGCCGTATCTTTGCAGGCTGAGTTTCCTTTAGCCACTGGAGTCTGCTTAAGAGAAGCTGCCACATAACTTTACCAAGTCAAATGAAGCTATGCAGTGTATGAAGACAGGGACTAATAAAATCATTAAAGTGGTTTGAAATATAATTAATTAATTAAAAATTTTACAAATGTGACTGAACAAGACAATTAAGTAATAGCCTAAGAAGGTTTTTCTTCTACAAAGTCATTAAACAGCTTGTTCACCATATGGTCAACTGAAATTATTAAGGAAAGTTGAGATTCTACTGCCATCCTGTAATAATGAGCAATCTTTCTCCTAATGAGAATGACATAAGTCAGCAGAAAGCTATAGGAAACACAGTGGTTCTGCTAAACTTCTAAAGTAGGGGGTCAACAACTTTTGGGGCTAGAGACAGACATTATACATAAACTGATTTAAGTGATCACAAAATGGTTTCAATCTGTAACAGAACAGATGTTCAGTGCACATAAACCAGTTTGAAAATGGCTGAAACAAGTTTGAGATAAACCTGGTTGAATGTAGTATCAGACTTAACTGATTTGGCTCAAACCGGTTTATGCAATGTCTGCCCCAGACCTTTTGCTTGTTTAAGCTAAGCCAGGCACCCCCAGCATCCCAGCATGCTCTCTGAGCTGAACGGGGCTTTTTGCTCCACAGCAGAGCTGGCCCCTTTCCTCTAATCCCTGGTTGCAGCTCCAGCAGAGACTTGCAGGCACAGCGGGGTCTGCTGGCTTCCCCAGGCCTCCCTCTCCCCCCCTTCCCCTCCCCACGGACTAGTGAAGCCCCCCATTGCTGAAATAATGCAGATGTCCCCCCAACCCTGTGGACTGTATAAAGTGGCTCCATTGGCTGTATTCAGCCCATAGGCCCCAACTTGTCAATACCTGTTCTAAATATTAAAAAATATAGAAAAATTCTGTATGAAAATATGTAAAGATATAAATTCATAATATGTCTTGTTAGGCAATCAATTTTGTATTAGGCTTATATAGTCTGTTGTTTAAATAAGAAATAATTGTTTTCCCTTTCTGTGTGCAGTAATGATAAAGTTGCTGTCTTGAGGTTTTTGCAAACCATTTCTTATTATTCTTCTGGATGGACAGCAGTAATGACCATGGGATCTGGGTCTCCTCAGTCTAAAGAAAAGAAGGCTGAGAGGGGACTTGACAACAGCTTACCGCTATATCAGAGGAGTGCATCAGGAGCTCAGTGAACAGCTGTTCACTAGGGCATCCCTGAGGAACACCAGGACCAATGTGTACAAACTTCTGGAAGGCTGTTTCAGGCTTAATACCAGGAAAAATTCCTTCACAGTCAGGGTGCCCAGACTGTGGAATAAACTCCCTCCAGAGGTGGTGCAGTCACCTACCCTGGAGGTTTTCAAGAAGAGATTAGACAGTCACCTCACTGGTGTCACCTAACCCCAGTTGTCTTCCTACCTAGCGCAGGGGGCTGGACTTGATGATCTGCAAAGTCCCTTCCGGCCTCTAACAATCTATGAATCTGTGAATGTTATACTACATTTCATAGACATTAGGGCTGGAAGGGACCTCGGAAAATCATCGAGTCCAGCCCCCATTATCGAGTCCAGCCCCCCACTCAAGGGGCTGGACTAGTCTCAGTAAAGCTCTAAATTGTTACCTCCATCTAACCATGAACTCTAACAACTCAGAGGAAATCAGCTTATCTGAAACAGAAAAAGAAAAAATACTTTTATAAGATATTGTAAAACAATTCAGGCGTCACAACTTTTTTAGCTTATTGGGTGTTACCATCTTGTCAGATTTGGAGCAACATTCATACCACATATAGGGCAAATACTGAATAGATTTCTAGAGTATCCCATAGCTACGGTCAGAAATACATTTAATAATAAAACAATGTAACCAAGTTCATATCAGAAGAAATGCTCACCTTGATTTTTGTCAGTCTGATAACACATATTGTTTAGTTTTAAGCTGCTGTTACTGCCTGAAATACTCAGTACAAGCATATAAGGTATGCACAAACACAGAATGAGTCCTGAAATACTCTGGGTTTTGTGGGGGGGTTTAAGTAATGAGTTATAGAAATAGAGTTCAATGCCCATTTATGCTCAGTCTTGGATATTAAATCCTATCTAACTATACATTCTGAAAATTGTTTGATAGTTTGCAAATCTAGATCTAAGAAAACATCATAAAACCCAAATCTTATATTAAATCACATGCAGAGCCAACTCTAGTATGATTTATGTACTCTCCTAGTGACTTCTTTCTCTCCTCAATTAAAGTTCCATGATATGGCACTTGTTCTTCATTCCCAAGATGGGCCACCAAATTCAACACTCCTTGATGTAATTCTGGGCAGGGTGTCTAAGAATCATAGAAAAATAGGCTAAAAGGGTTCTCAAGAGATCATTTAGTCCAACCGTGTCTGCAAGGCAGGATCTTTATGTCCAAACCATCCCAGATAAATATTTGCATTTAGCTTCTGCTTAAAATTTTCCAATCACATATTTCACCACCTTCCCAAGTAATCTATTCCAGTGCTTCCCTTCATGAATTAAAAGTCTTCACTAGGAGCTAGGAAACACTAGAGGCCTATCAATACAAAGTGTGTGAGTATGGGAAAATGCCAAAATGCCACATTTACAAGTACTAAATTTAATTAGCAGTGACTATGGCACATTAATGAATGTGTAGAAGTGTTCACTGTTGTTCTGTACTGAAGATTAGGGTGGAATGTAGTCATGAGCGAGCTAGATTTAAGCAAATTATCCTAAGTACCAGAAGAAATCTAACCATAGTAGCATGAAGTTCCATGCAGGCTGATTTACAGTGCAAAGACATTAAGTAAATTACCCCGTGCATAGCTCCATGCTGCTACAGCAAGACTGTTTCCATTCCCAGCTTTGCTCCTTCAGTTAGACTGCCAATTTCTATACTGCTCTGTAGACTACAATGTAGACACACCATAGCCTGGTATTGCAAGAGTTAGCTTAATGTTCTGCTAGTTCTTCTGTCAACTATACTCCGTAATGTATCAAACTAATTTTCTGCTGCTAAAATGTTTTTCTATCTAAGTAAAGGGGTGGGGGGGAGAGCTTGGAGAAGAAGAATGAGGAGATGGATTTTTTTCCTCCAGCACATACAAACTCAATTTCAGCTAGAAATGAAGCTCGGACTGTATGCACATGAAGAGACCACTAAGGAGTCAGAACAAAAGGGCTCTTAAACTATAATTAGCCATTCTATCAGCCTGGGATTATAGCAAAATGTTTTCGTTGTAAAACATTTGTCTGACACATGCTTGTAAATCTGCCAGAAAGGATTTCCTACTAAAACAAAACAGTTAATCTGAAAAATATTTTTTTCTCATAACTTCAATTTGTTTAGTTAATACACATGATTAGAGTACCATCGAACAACAGTAAAATTAAAGTTGGTCCATGCAGTTCAAGCAGATAATCATTGCTATTTCATACGTTAGCCTTAGATTTCATTGCTACAGTGAGGGGTATGAAAAATGCAACATTGAGTATCTTTCTGTACATAGCATTGTAGTACCAGAACTGAAAACCTTAAACTGTGGCAACTGATGAGCTTTTGATGTTACATGCCATGGCCCTGATCCTTTACTCATTGTCTCTGAAATAGGACTGAGAGGCAGGTCCTGAAATAGGACTCCAGCTTGGCATGTCTGGAGTGATACAAATCAGGTAACACATATTTGTAAGCTCGGCTCTTAATCTTTTTCAGACGGCCTTTTGTAGTCCCATAACACCTCTGGTCCCAGAAAAAGGAAGCAATAGTGGATGCTCTGGTGGCATTTCTTCTCATTCTCCATCTCCGTGCACCCTAAAATACAAACTCTCTCAAAAAAAGGGACATAACTTTTTTGCTATATTAATAAATATAAATTGAGCTGACTGGTCTAGAAAAGCAGAGACTAACTGTAAATATAGAAGTCACAAAAAAGGAAGTGAAAGGTCATTGTGAGCTGTGAGAAGCCAGAGTTTAAACTGAGTAGGAGGTAAGTGCTGAATAAGTCCTGCATCTGCACAGGAAAATAACAGAAAGTGAAATCATTACACTAAACACTGAAAGGCCTCTGGTATATTTATGTTTGTGGACATCTGAAAGAAGCTGGGGAGACGGGATATTTGAACTGCTGTAACACAACTGAAATAAAATAGAGCCAAAAATAAATTGCAAGCTATTTTTATAATACATAGGTCAGATCCTCAGCTGAGTAAAACTGACATTGCTCCATAGCTGAGTTAAAATGCTGTAGCTGCACTGACTTCCCCAACTGAAGGATCTAGTCCAGAGGTGGGTAATTATTTGGCTAGAGGAATGCTTAATGAGTGCTGGTGTCCTCTTGAAGGCCACACCTGTCTCTCTCTCTGTCCTGTCTGTCTGTCTCTCTATCTCCCCCCCACACACAACCCTGTGCCACCCTGATCCCCACCCCACTCAGAGCTACAGCATGCTCCGATCCCCAGCCCACCTGCCAATCTCCAATCCCTAACTCACCTTGTGCTGCAGCACATCCCAATCCCCTCCCTGCAAGCTGTAACACACCCTGATCCCCACCCAACCCAGAGCTGCCAGCCACATCCACAGCTTATGCCAGCACCCACCCGGTTTGGCTGTGGACACAGCCAGCAAGATCAATCTGGGTCCACAGCTGACACAGTCCCTCCCTCCTGTCACTACGTAGCAGCTGAAACCAGAGCCACTGGCTGTCTGTGGGCCAGATCCCATGAGTTCGTGGCTGCCCATCCACGGGGCAGATACAATTAGTTGGTGGGCTGGATCCAAACTACAGGCAGTATTTTGCCTGCCTGTGATCTACCCTGATAAACATGACTTAGTGGTGAAAGAAGCTACTGGAGCACATAAACACAGAATGGAGAAATTGGATGAGAGACAGATAATAGGAACAGACTTAAAGATCTACTTTATTTCCATCTTTGGAAAGAAAGTCTATAAAACACAGTGTAAACTAAGAATCAGTTTGTAAAGGCAGAAAGGAAATAATAGATGGTATTAAACACCTAGCTTAAAAAATATCCCCCATGAGTATTAGATGGAGCAGAGAAACAGAACCGAGGAAACTTGTGAAGGGTTTGGGAGTAGAGATTGTTTGGGGGGGGGTGTTTTTGTTTGTTTTGTTTTCTTTTTTCAATATAAGATTTGCAATTTACTGGGTCAAAGGTCTGTCTTGCTCAGTATCCTGTGTCACACAGTGGCAGAGAGTTGATGCCGGAAGGAAGAGTGAACTGGGTATGACCAGGGTTTTCCCCTACTGTTCCTCTCTCATTTGCAGCCTCCAGTATTTAAGGTCTAGGAAGTTCTGGTTTTGCTTGTTAGGGATTTTTTTGCTTTGTTATAAATTTCACTAGATAAATTCTTGCATAAAACAGCAAGGGTAATTCCATTTTAAAGACAGTGTATAGGAAATGCAATAGCCCAGAAATTTTAAAACTGTTTGGAAAGACATTATTGGAAGGCATTTTAAGGGGATATTTTAGTAGCTGGCAAGCTCAGTGTGTATTCAAACAAGGGAAGTCACCCTTAACTAACCTGTTGGAATCCTCTGAAGATATTGCTGCCATGATAAATAAGGGAAATGTAGTGGATGTAATTTAATTAGGTTTTCAAACAGCACTTAAAACAGTTCTACATCAGAAATACATGGCTAAGAGTACAGAGCAGTGGTGGTCAACTTACAGCCCAACGGTTAAACTCAACCCGCAAACCCGTGTCATCCAGCCCATGGAGCTCCCCCTGGATTTAGAAATTTGGTAGCAGGAAGCAGTGGCAGCATTAATTGCCATAGCTCTAGGTAATGCTGCTACCACTCCCCTGCTGCCATACCCATGGGTAGCCATCAGCCAGATAACATGAGATCTGGCCCACAGACAGCCGATGCCATTTACACCCACTGTGGAGATTTCTACGCATGGCCATTTAAGAAAAGTATCTGAGCAGCTGTTAGGCTGCTGTAACCTGGTACAAGGAATCTTACAAATAAAGGGTAAAGCCTGCATACATTCCCACCCCATTCGGTGAAGACTGGTTGCCTCTTATTTTTAGAACTGTAGGCAAACATGTTAGTACTTTCCTGTGGAGTTCAAAACGTAGGTGCCATTTTTCAGGAATATCTCAAACTTTATGCCAAGGATAAGAAAGTTAATAGGGAAGGTATTTGAAACAACAAATGAATTTAAGAACCATCTCAACATGTTACTAAAAAAGGAGGGCATAGAGGGATACAGTACAGAAGAATGGAAATACGTTTAAGATAAACAAAGGAAAAGATATAAAGGAAAAACCAGGCATATTGAGCTGGACACCCTTTTCCTGTCCCTGTTCAGAAAGTATCTTATGCTGCCTGATCTGTTCTTTAATCATATGCTTCATTTGAAAGGGCACACTTAGCTCTGATGTTTTTCTTTCCATGAGTATGATAACTACTGTTGCTGCTCTGGGCCTTTCCTAAAGAGTAAGTTAGCAATTTCTGAGCCAAGAGGAACAGCAAACAATTCATCACTCAAAGCAGTCAGAAACCTGAAGCAATTGGCTCAAAAAGAGAGTTGCAAAGCATGGATCTTTCTAATCCATCTTTGCGAATTTTGGCCATGATCTGGGAAGCAAAGCATTATTTTTATGTGGTTTGGAGTAGCACCTACTTTATATTTAGAATATTACATACTGTACTATGATTAAACCAATGTTGAATAAGTTCAGTACACTATACCCATCAGGAAGGTTAAGAAGGTTATTCCTTTTATCACATGAATGTCTAATAATGTAAAGAAAAGTTAACCATACAGGTTCCCATTGACTGACCACAGAGTGTTTTCTAAATGAGTTATTGTCAAGGATCTGACAGAAAAATGGAGAAAACCACGGATTTCCCAGTTTTATCAGGGAAAATGTAGATTTTCCCTATTAGTGGGGAAACCCATGGATTTCCCCATTTTGCAAAAAGCTCTGGAGGCTGGCTGAGTTCCAGCCTGCAAGGGCTGATTGCAAAAAGGGTGAGAAAGCCCCAACCCTACCAGGAGGGAGAGGGGGAAGAGCAGAGCATGTGGCTTTTTGTAAGTCGCAAGGCTTAGGTCAGGCTCACTTTCCTTCTGGAGCCTATGAAGTGGTAAGTGGGGCTTGCAGGTGTTGGGGTGTTGCCAGGCAGGGCTGGGAGGGGAAGCTGGCTGGGAGCTGAGGGAGTAGGGAGTTTTGCTGGGAGCTGGGGGGTTTTGCAGCTGGGAGCTGGGGGGCTTTCAGGAGCTGGGGGGTTTTGCAGCCAGCTGGGAGTTGGGGGGTTTGCAGGAGCTGGAATTTTTTCCAGCCAGCTGGGAGCTGGGGAGTTTGCAGTCAGCTGGGGGGGTTGCATCAGCTGGCTGGGAGCTGGGGGGTTTGCTGTGAGGTTTGCAGCAGCTGGGAGCTGGGGGGCGGTTGCAGGATCTGGGGGGGTATTGCAGCTGGCTGGAAGGTTTGCAACCAGCTGGGAGCAAGGGTTTTGCAGCCTTTCCACTCCTGGCCAAACCCCACTGTAGGCCTGAGTGCAAGGCTGGCTGCACATGGAACCCAAGTGGTGCTTTCAGCCTGACCAGGCTCAGCTTCTCCATATGTGGCTTCCCTTAAGGGGTTACTCCATGTCTTCCCCCAACACTTCCCCACTCCCTCAGCCCCCAGTCAGCTCCCCATGGGAGTGTGTCCAGCATCCATACACACATATGCATGCACACATGCACATACATATGCATAGACACATGTACACCCATAGATGTGCACAGGGGTATGCATACACATGTATACGTGCACAGGTACACACATGCACATGTGAACACATGCACATACACAGATGCACACACAAAAGAGGGGCACCAGGAGGGCTGGGGAGACTGTAGGGGGGAGTGAGGGGCACCAGAAGGGCCAGGGGCATTGCGGGGGACCTTTAATTTTAATCATGGATTTGGGGGGTTTTGTCAGAGAATTTGCAATTTTTTATCAAAAAAAACCAGGATCCCTGGTTATTATAGATGTTATCTTAATTGCCTGGTAGGGGTGTACGAAACGGGCTGTGTTCAAGTCAGATTCGGATTCGGCCCAAACTGGGGACAGTGATTCAATTAGTTGATTTGGATCACTATCATGATTCAATTCAGCCAAATCCAAATCTGAAGATTCAATGCTGATTTAGAGAATCAGTGATTCGGCCACAGACACAGGTTTAAATGGCTTTTCTATATACCTCAAGGTACCAGGTGAGGCTCATGAATGCTGTGATGGTGGTACAGATGGAACATCCCACAGGTGCATGGGAGGCCCCCCATGTGCTCAGTACTGAACCCAGAAGTGCATCAGAAGTACTTCCGGTCTACTTCTGTGTTAGAAATGGAGTATTGTTAGAAATGCACAGCTTGCATCTTGCACCTGATAAGAAAGAAACACTGCCAAGGACTTTTTTCCTTGCCCAGCCTTGCCACAGCTTTTCTTATACTAAATCACAGACTCTCCCCCAGCTTCTCCCTAGCCTTTCTCATGCAGAT
>NW_017728886.1:182540512-182569336 GCF_001723895.1 Crocodylus porosus | reverse complement strand
CTGGGGACTCCCCTGCACTGCTGTGGGATGCTTCATCCACCCTAGCATCTCAGCATTCATGAGCCACCTGGTACCTTGAGGTATGTAGGACAAACATGTAAAGCTGTGTCTATGTCTGAATCATTGAATCTTTCTGAATGTCTCCAAATCAATTCAGAGGGTTCCAATTCGATTCAGAGAGATTAAAAGGTCTCCTGATACAATTCAGATTCAGAGATTTGGCCGCCGAATCAGGCCAAATCACTGCTGAATCGAATCAGCGAACAAAGCTTTGCACAGCCCTACTAACTACTGCAAACATAGGTGTTGTGTTTCCATGTATAAATATACAGTTGTGCACAAGATGATGACACCATGTGTATCAGTTACTAGGAAATGGCTAACAGTACAGTACATCTGATAGTTCTTTAGTATTCCTAGAATCACTCTTTGCTGGGTAATCTCTGCTGATCTCCAATCTAGCATGTCCCTGGCCCAATCCTATTTGTTTTGAGAGATCTAACAAAAGCAAAAATACAAAATAGATTGAAAGTGAGTGCATCATTAAAAAAAAGACTGAAATCCTGACCATTCAGGATACCCATAATTACTACTGAGACAGAGGAACATAAGCAATTTCAGCATTCAGTTGGGTACCCTAAAGGTACTCTTCTCCCCTTAACTTTGTGTGCTTATGAGAGTTTAGTTAAACATCTAGACCTTGCAAAACTGGGCTGAACAGTATGAGAACAGGCTTTCTGGTGAGCTCTAGCTTTATCACTTAGTCTATAAAATTATAAAATTTAGTATCTACCCTACCTTCTTTCTAGCCCTGTCAAGGGCAAGATCACTAGAAAAACATTAGAACTCCCAGAATTTCTTCTGAATAACAGTGTGACACTAGAGAAGTCATTATGAGCACTTGTACACATGCATGCACTGCAGCAGTGGGTGCTTTGAAAAGCACCCTGCAGTGCATGGAGTTGTATAAGCAGCAAAATGTGCATCAGCACTGAGCAAATGTCAATGGTGTGCTTTTGAACTAAAACGCATTGGAAGTGCTTTAGCTCAAAAATGCACCGCCGCCATTTTTTGTGTGCTGTCACACATTTTGCCATTTATTCAGTTGCACAAGTCTGCTCCAAAGCGGCAGATCTCTGGTGTCTCACAGAATTAAAATGTATGTGTATAAATGCCCTTTGAGCTCAAGGGCCTTGTTACACAATAATTGTAGGCAACTCCTGGAATTCTAAAACCTTCGGTTGTCCACACATTAACACCTGAGACTAATTTTAAGCTTTCTTTAGGCAGTTTGAAGTTAGGCCACTCCACCCTAGGTTTATCTCTGATCTGTGTCACTTGGCTCATGTTACACTCATGGGTACCCACCCACCCCACTCTCCTGCTGGCCAAACTGGGCCCACTGCCACCTCCCCCATACTTCCCAGAACCCCAGATCCCTACTCAGTGCCCTCCCCACCACCCCTGCTTACTTGTGACTGCCCATGCTGTCTGCCCCTGGGAGAATGGGAACTCCACTGTGGTCTTTGGGCTGGGCTCAGGCTTGAGAAGAACAGCAGATTGGCAGCAGTGTCAGGGGTAAGGCAGGCATGTGAACCCTTCCTTGCCTGCTCCCCCAGGATAGACAGGATATGTAGCCACAAGTAAAGGAGGGGGCAGGAGGGGATCCCGGGGGGGTGAGGGGTAGGCACTGGGGGAGCCTGAAATGTTTGGGGGGGAGATTCTTACCATTTAGTCCTCCAGGCCCCTTCTGGCTTGAACATGAGACTGCTCCAAACTCAAGCTAGCACTAACACTGATCAACTTTGGAGCAGCTCAGAGTGTAATGTGTAACGAAGTCCCAAGTTTAATCTATCTTACACTCATAACTGAACAATATTGGGATAAAACAACGAGGCCAATTCCATTTTACGTTAGCAAGTAAACTATGTGTGATGATACCTAATTGGGAAGTGTAATTAAATAGTTAATTAGTGCACATTTAAACTCTCAAAAGAAGACAGTAAGCGAAGTGAAAACTAGGGTTTGGGTCTTGCTTTGAGAGCCACTCATGAGAATACTTCAGTGCATGTGAGGTACTCTTGTCCTCATGGAGTATCTGTAGAGATACAGGAGGGTTCTTTCTAGCAGACTGAAGTTTGCAAGTGTGGGGCCCATAATATTAAAGATAAACTTTCGAAATTAATTCCCCGTGTGCTGCGTTAAGAATATGCCTCCATGCTGTAGTAGGGCATACCACACACGAACAGAAATTTTGTAATTGATGTTACTACTCCATATCACTCCCAGGGTGAAGAGGAAATTACTGGCTTTCTGAATACCAGATCTCAGCATATAGAAACAATAGGGGCCCATAAATAATAAAAGTTTCAAAGTTTCCCTGGCTTTGTCCTCCTATCATCCTTCCTGAATCTAGTGATGTTCTTCATTAGAGACTGGAATTTTAAACAAAACCAGAAAGTCAGATTTTTTTTTTTAAACAAAGTTAATTTGCTTTTGAAAACAAAAGGTTTTCTATACCAGCTGTCTTGCATCTCCCTGCCTCCTTTCCCTCATTTTCTGGGGTTATTTCTAGTCAGAGCCTTATTCCTGATCTTTGAGTAGTTTCCTTGATTTGTCTCTCTAAGTGCAGGCAGTGTGTCAGTGGGCAAGGCTCAGCTTTTCTAGCACAACAAAAAAAAAAGTTAAAATAACCAGCTGAAAAATGTGTAATGCTCAGCACAAAACAGCACAATAGTGCTTGTTTAAATCTATTGTTTCACAGGGAGCCACAGTTTGACTTGTAGGTCCATTGAGTTGTTTAGCAAAAATTATTGGGCTTGCATTCTGCACATGAAAATCCATGTTTTTTAATTATCAAATGAGATAATTGTATATAAGGATGGGGAATCAAATGAATGGCTGCCCAATTTATGGAAGTTGGTGGTGGGGGGTTCATACATACCAATCTGGCCTATGGTTGAAAACTTGGCAGTTTATGAGTGATTAAATAAAAGCCTATCTTTTCTATAATTTAAGTATACCTATGTATATGAGAAATGTGGAAGCATAGTTATAGTCCTGGAGTCCACTAATGAAATTCTTTTGCTTTGAGGAGGGTCAAGAACAACCAATTTACTGGTTTCTAGTTGTTTTTATTTGCCTCACAGTAAGCAAATACAAAATGCCAATTTGAAACGTTCCCTGTTGTTCCATGTTTCTTTCCAAGTTCCTTTTAGAACAAGTCCTAGTGTTAGTTTTTCAGTAGGAGAGGTGGCAGACTGAAACATCAGAAGCTAAGAAGATCTGAAGTATCAAGCTAGTGTCAAAAGCAGACAAAAGAGGGGTGATGAGGGTGAAAGTTTCCATTTAGATCGTGTGATTAATCAGCAAGGCATGTTCTCTACAACCAAAGCTACAACTGAGGCCAAAGAACTCATGCTACTTCTATGCGCCCATTAATATACGTTAATGCAAATACTCTGCTTTCCTGCAAAAAACAACTCATCTCAAGATCTGGCATCTTCATCTTATGAAATATTCCACTGTTAAATTAATTTTAGGAAATTGCATCAAAGTCATCCCTGGTGGGACTTTGTTTTGTTTCTATGGAGTTACATACCATGGATGATATTAATCCACTGAGTCAAAGGATAAGTGAAATGTGGAGAAAAACAACAAATTAAACAGACAAATAGAGAAAAAAAGGCATGCAGTTATTAACAAACATGCCATTGCGATGGTGTAAGAGCACATTTCTGTAAAATGTTGTGAGGGCTACAGCTTTACAAGTATACAACTGGCACATAAATCCCTAGAAAACTACAAGTTTCTATCAGCGGCATGCAAGACAATACAGGGTTTAACTCTAAATTTCCCTGTGCCAAAACAGGGTTGTAACTATCAAGTCTGAGGCAAAGTTTCTGACTCCCACCATCCCTAGGGGAATGACTTCTGCTTGACCTCTTCCAGCCAAATTGGAAATATTCCTCAAAGAACTCCCAAGCCTTTGATTCAGGGATTCCAGACACTGCTGAATTCCCTCCTATCAGCTGCACTTTATCATTGCTTGTTTAACCCCTGGTTGTAATGTAACCATCCAGCTGGAGCTGTGGAAAAGTTATTTTTAGTGGTTTTAAGGTATTTAAAAGGTTCTTCTTAGGGTCCATCCTGCATCTTTCAAATAACCTGTCTACAAAGGTGTTTGGCAAAGACATGAATATTTATGTTTCTTAAAAAATAAATCTGTGCTAATTATTAGGCATCATTTTCTCCACTTTTCCCTAAACTTTCAATCAAAACTAACACCTTGTACTCTAGAAAGCAGAATGAGCAACAGGTACATGGGATGAAAATTTACCCTATATAGATGCAGGTTCATTTCTTACACAACAGCCTTTCCACTGCCAACTCTTTATTAGTTCATCTGTTTTTTAAGGGAAGTTCAAGTATAAGATTGAGTCAGGCAGCTTGTGTTCTACCTCTGGCTCTACCACAGACTTCCTGTGTTTCTTTCGGGAAAGCCATTTAACTTTTCTGTTCTGAGATGTCTCCATGTCATATCTAAAATGGAATTAACAAAACGTCTCTGTTATGCAGATGTATTGAGAGGTTCAACAGCATTGTAAGGCATGTGCAGACCTGGTTTTATGAAACTGTGAATGTTTATTAATAATAGTAATAGAAACATATTTCGGTGTTTTTCCATGTTCTGTATGTTTGACAGTGGTCACATTAATTTGCACAAGTATATTCCAATAGTTTAGTATTTAATTTGAGACTATTCTATTCTTGTCATTAATCAGCTGTAGGGGCTGCTGAGTTTAGGTTTATAACATAACACTTCTTAGAATAAATTAGAGTTTTGCATTAACATGGAGACATTCTAGTTAAGTTGCATTGATTTATTTACATGATATTATTTTCTGTTTTTACTGAGCCATGTTTAGAACTGATTTAAGCCAATACAAATCTTATTGCACTTCCACTTATTGCACAATACAAATCTTATTGCACTAGTATTTAATATTGCCCTGTTACAAAACTAGCTTTTAAAAATGGGAATATGACCTATTGGAAGATCCTTTGGTGCAATGATTTTAGGCCAACTATGCACACATAGTCCATAGAAAAAAATCAAGAGTAAAATAATCTCAATTTTATTTTTTCACAACAACCTCATAACTTGGGTAAGATTCACCCAAGAGATGTGCTGAAGTTTATAGATATTTTAACAAGTATGTTCAGAGCTATGGTTTCACTGAAAGTTAAATGATCTATGTTCTGTGAATGCCATTGTATTTCATCACAGTTTTCAACACAGTTGACTGTATGAAGATGACAACATGACTTTAGAACTTTACAAAGGGGAAAAAGCACTCAGTGTGGATCCTCTTGGTCCTATAACATAAAACCTTGGATATCTGTTTCTTATTATGCAGAATTTCATCATACAGTTACCACAAGGTTCAGTTTTCTCTCAAGGTGCACTGATGCATTGGTCCCATATCGGATCAGCTCCAAGGACAATTGACAGTATCAGCGGTTGGCTTTTTTTGGCTCATGTGGCTGATAATGTCACCGATAAATGCCCCGTGCATGTGCACAACCACAGCGCTGCGCACGGGCAGCCAGGAGCACAGCCCAGCAGCGTGAAGAGCAATCAGGTCCGGCAGGAAGTGTGTTGTGAGAAAAGAGGTGTGGGGAGGGTGGCAGATCAAGGCCTCAGTGGTGAGGGAGTGGAGCTGGGGCAGGGGCAGGCACTGCACAGCTGGCGTGGGGCATGGGATGGAGCCACAAGCAGCTCATCTGAGGGGCAGAGGGAAGGGGTGGCAGCTCATCTGAGGGTCAAGGGTGAAGGTACCCTCTTTATCAAGATGCCCTATAGAAAGGAGTAAAATGATTACTGACATTTCAGTTAGCTCTACTTTATGCTATTGCTCGATTTAACCAACTTAAGCCTTGGAATGACAGAAGTTTATTTATCAGAAGGGAGGAATGCCCTCAGGAATTCAAGAAAAATTCAAGATAAACCAAAGACTGTCAAAACAGTCACATGGACCCTGTGGTACTGAACATACAAATTATAACAATGAATTTTCCATCTTTGCCCAGGAAACTCTGTATTCTTTCTTTGGAGAATACTTGAATGACAGTGTTTAATGCTATTGTCTCCAATTTTAAAAACTGCAACTCTAATTTCATGGATTATAGAGTGAAATGTAACCAAGATGAGAAAGATGATGTTGATATGCCTCCAGAAAGCTGCCTCAGGATCATAAAAGACTAATGCTAACCCCTTTGCCTCACACAGTCTGCTTTTTATACATTTACTTATGAATAAAATACAAAATCTTGGTCTGGCTCAGGTTTGGTTTCTGTTGGGTTTTTTTAGCCTTGGAGACTACTTTACTCCCCGTGATGTCCCAGTAAAACTGAGAAGAACCTTGTTTACACTATGAGGCTGTTGGAGGCTGACCCCAATATGGAAATATTTATTAGAAGAGGTTGGATGGAAATCATCCCTGACAGATTGAGGGACAAAGTATACTTTTTATATATAGCTTTTTCCAAGGTATGACACATCTTGAAAACAAAACAAAAAAAAATCCTGAAAGTTAAAATCCTATAATTTATGCATCTAGGTAGACAGAAAGAGAGAGAAAAAGAAGACTATTTTTTCTTAAATCTTTTGGAGCTTGGCAATTTTGTATGGTGCTCAGATATGCCACTACAGTGGCACACAGTGAAAATACCCATGATGCAGCTTCCAGAAATCCATCCATTATTTTTAGTAGCGTCCCTAAAAAGAAAACTCATGCATGTTTCAAACTAGCATATATGTGACTCTTGAACACTAAGAAGATAGTTTATATAGTTACATTTACATACATATATATAAAAGTAAAGGTGTCCTGTGTATGGGCCATTGGGGCAGTTAAGTCAGGGCTTCACTCTCATACACACACACGCACACACACACACACGTGTGTGTGTATATGTGTATGTATATGTATATGTATTGTATGTATATAATTAGGCGCTATATATCTGCTTAAGTGTTTATTTAGCTGGAAATTGGCAAATGTTAGTTTTTAAAGGTTAATCATGTAATGAAAGCATTACAGCAGTGCGGTTCCAGAATCAAATAAATAAAAGGTAACATGTCACCTTATGGTTCTTATGGATTTTTTAGTTCATTATTGCCATGATTTCATGATTTGTATTGTATATAAATACATATATTGAAAGGACATTTTTACCAAGGCCTACTGATTAGGTTTTGTAGTTGATGATGATGTTTGTACAGGACCAGTTTTAATATTTGTTCAAAACTGTGATACTTGGATGTATAGCAAAGAGACTTTCTCCCTCTCCCCTACTATTACCTTATAAATGACCCTGGTCCTAAGTGTTTAATGAAATTCTATATTCAGCTACTTTCCTCTGTTCAGATCCTATTTTAAAATTAGAGGGCTAATAAACATAGGAACATGGAACTGGAAGGGGCTCCCTGAGACTTAGCTCTAAGTTCTATCATTGTCAAAACAGTTTCGATGAAACAAAACGGAACAGTGCTTTCAAAAAGAAATGAAACTCGGAACACAACACTGTCCCATCGAAACATCAAAACGGCAGTTGAAACAAAATGGTACTGTTTTGCACAGCCCTACTGATTAAACCGCTATGTTGTGCACACATCCCACTGACTTATCTGCCTGTCCAGCGGGGAGGGAAGGGCAAGCTGCAGGGAAACTGGTGCTTCCCTCTATGGCAGTGGTGCCCCCCACCCCCGGCAGCACCCACCCCAGGCCTCCACGCAGCTCAGGCAGGCAGGCAGGCTCCAGGGTGGAGGCAGGGGGTGGGAAAGATCAGGGTCACCACTTTTCTTGGGTAGAGCTGCTTTCCTGGGTTGCTGCCGGGCTGCCTGTAGGACTTGCTGCAGAGCTGCACAGACCCTGGTGTTTCACTCCATGGCTGTAAACTCCTTCAAGGAGTTTTAATTTGCTGTACCCCAAGTCATTTAAGGTGCATTACACCACCAAATTTCCTGCAGCGGCTGGAATTAATTCACAATACACCGCTGAGGCATGCAAACACCAACACCATTAAAGTGGTGCAAAAGCATTTAGCTCACTTTAAAGTGTCATGCATACACGCCTCTCGTTTTGTCTACACATGGCTCATGACATGTCATGGGAGCCTAATGGATGAATGGAAGGATATGAGCCTTTCTTTTAAAGTAAGTCTAAAAAAAGCCTTACTCCCACAGACAGATAAAGGCAAGCATCTCTTTTTTTGTATATAGTCAATATGCTAACAATTCTACATGAATGGGTTAGTATAGACTAAACTTGAACAACTTTTAATATTCTAGAAAAAATAATTGTGAGTAGTTACTAAACAAAACAGGCTTGCAGCTTCCTTTATAAGAACTTTATTTATGAAACTGCTGGTGTTGCTTTGAAGATAAAAGAACCCACAGTTACCCACTAAATAAAAAAAATGCCCACGTTAGAGTCAACTGAAGTATAATGCACGATTAAGTTTCTTGTTGGAACTGGAACGGAAAATGATGGCTTTTATAATTTAACAAAGTTTCATGTTTTGTCTTAGATTCTAACTGAGAGTTTTTAAAGCATAAGGAAATATTATGAAATATGATTTTTAAACTTTTCATATAAATAACTCTGTCCTAAAACCATTTTAAAGGCCAAGCACTGGTTTACCCTTAATTTTATATTGATCCATTTCCATGGTCTGATTTTTTAAGGTACTGAGTACTCGCACCTTTCAAGTTTAATGGTCTTAACCTAAGCACAAAATGAAATTTTAAAGTTGTTTCCTTTCATGCCTGAGTTACGGTTATCTCCTAACAGGTACCAACTTTAATAGGTCACTACATTCCAATGAGCTGCAAGTGCTGCAAGCGAATGTGTGGTACTTCCCTGACACCTGCTAACTTTAGTACATCACAATATTCCAATGATTTGTAACTGTTGCAGGTGAAGGCTCTTATAAATAGGGATCTACAAAAGGCAACCCTCTTGGCCAATCAGCCACAGAAGGAAGAGGCAGTGGCCATAACATGACTGGTCCCCTTCATGCTGGTGGCTGCTCCCCCCCCCCTCAACACCCCTCCAGCAGGCTGCAAGGCCAGGACATAGCCTTGGTGCTGGTGGCTGCCCCCAGAAGGCTGCAAGCCTGGGTCATAGCAGCTGTTGTCTCCCACTGGAGAGCCAGCCTATTATTTTTAGGGTTTTTTTCAGAGAAATGTTTTTTCTGTGCAAAATCACGGGGAATGACAATTTTTGTGGTGATTACACAAACCACCTTTCTTCAAGGGTTTCGTAAAAATCATGAAATCATGTGATATCTACTTATAAACTGACAAGGCTTTTACAAATATTTTTACTTTCCTTTATTTATAAATTGGTTAATTACATTTTCCCTTTACTTTCAGGTCTATTCAGTTTTTACTAAGTAGGGAACATGGCACACTATATCTTATATCTTTTCATGAATGTCATCTTACTAGCCTAGTTAAAACCGTGTTTCACGGTTAATTTATATCTTTAGTTGGTTTAAGTCTAAGCATTTTTTAGGGTTTTCTTTAATAGACTCTCATCTATCCCCAAAACCCATTATATAGATAAATATTTGTAGTGTTCAGTTTTATCAGCGATCATCAGCAGATTGATTTGCAAAATATCAACTTACCTTGCCAAAGTCTGTCACTTCCTTACTGGCATTGAGTTTATGTCCTGGTACTTCATAAATATCCTAGTGAAACCTACTACTACGTTTATTTTGTCAAAGAGAAAAAAATCCTCTGTTTTATTTTTTACCAATAAGATCATAACTATTGTCTGTATTATACACTATTTGTTTATATACGGCAACAGAAGGTACAAAAAGTAATAATAAAAAGCATATTTATAGGGTTGCTTTTATCCAAACAGAATCTAAAAATCATCATCATTGTTGCCACTGATGACAACAGACTGCTTTGGTGTTGAGAAAGGAAGACAAGATAGCCTGTCTGAAATGGCAGCTAATAAACCTATTTCAGTCTGGGATTATTAAGTCTGATCTTCTCAAAGAGAGCCATTCTTGTCTTGCCTAAAGCTTTCCATTTGGCTCCTGGTGCTGTAAGGAATTAGTAAGTGTCAGCCGCAATGTTAGCATCTCTAAGTGAACTTTATAGGCTATCTTTAAAGGGGTAACAGTAGGCTGAAATTACCCCTGCTGGGATGGAGAAGTGTATTTTTCACCCTACAGCAAGCAAAACTCCCAAATTCCTGCAGTATGACATCCCAAGAACAATCAGATAGGGGCTTTATTGCTAATCTCCCCATTGTTTTCACTAGGGCTTTTCATCTTATAGGTGTGCACAAGGCCTTCAGAAAACAGTCTCCTTTTGAAACTCCTCTACTGTCAGGTATCATGAAATACAAATATAACTTTACTCTGTTTATTCTGTTCTGGACTTGTGTAATATGCACCACTCATCCAGACCAGATTATATGGCCACTTGACATGATTTGATTCATAACAATATGGGCAAAATTTCAGGGCTTGCTCTGACTTCCTTTTAGGTTCTATTGGTTGTAATTCTGTATTATGCCTCTGTCACAGGGACGTAAGTACGGGCAAGCAGGAGACCATGCCCTCAGAGAAACCCAAGGTGAAAAAAAAAGAAAAAAACTCACCGTTTACAGGATGCCAGAGAGAGACGCCAGCGCAGTTCATCAGCCACGGCCATCTGCAGCTGAGACCAGGCGACGTCAGCAAGAGACGCTACCTGGAAAAGATAAAAGATGGTCCCAAAAGCGTGGGAAGGGGGATGTCGAAAGCAGGGGACCACTGTGCTGAAGGCATCCAGTGGCAGGGAGCTGAAGAGCCGGTGCAGAGAAAAGTGGCGACTGCAGCAGGGGCTGCAGGAGATCCCCACACTGGGGACAACCAGTGAGGATCAGAGGTGCTGGCAGAGAGGCCGGCAGTGGCAGTAACAAGAGCCATCAGAGGAACTTCTACCAGTGGCATCCAGCACCGAGACTCCAGACCAGAGGCAGATCCAGGAGGAGACGAAGAAAACCCCGGCTGGGGTGAAAACACAGGTCCCAACACAGGCAACACACTAGCTTAGAAGCACTTGGTGCAAGGGGAACGGAGGAACCTCGGTTCCACAGTTGCCCCTCCTCTTTTCCTTTACTTTTCTTTTCTTCCTCTGACCTTTCTTTTTTCTTCTTCACTTCAGGTCATTCCTGATGGGTGTGATGTTGTCGGTGTGGGTCTCCTTGTGTTTTTCCTTTGTCCGTTCTATTTTAGTTCCCTGCCTAGAGCAGTTTACTCAGCACATCTTACCAAGTATTGGCGAGTTAGAAGCCCCAACTGAAGATGAAAGACAATGTGGGGACACGGCGACAACCAACAGCATCCATCGGAGATTGCTCAGGGCATCAAAGGGGACAACCCTCTGGGTCTAGTTGGAGTTCAAGGCATCTGTCTGCAAAGGAGGAAGCATAGGAACTGAGGAATACACCATCTAAGGGCTAGCTGCAAAAGATCCTGAGGTTCATCTAGAAGGTTGGCATATGGCTGGAGTGCAGGGGAGGTGGAGCCCTGTGTACATCCGCCAAGAGACGTGACAACTCTGGAGGCATCCTCAACAGGGACCCCCTTCACTGAAGATCTATCTGAAGTCATGGCAGGCGAGTTTGGGGGTTTCTCCAGAAGTGATCAAGGACCCCTCCGGAGTTCACACAAGTCTACTTGGTGCACTACACTAGGTGTCCGTGTCAAGGCAGCGTGAGAGTGGGTCATCAAACAGAGGCGGGCACAGCCTCCAACTGATCTGACTCTAGTTGCAGCTTGTATAAACATACCCGTGTTAGCTTCAAGCTGGCTACATGAGCTACTTCTAAGGGTAGAACGTGGCTTAGAATGGAATAACTACTCAAGTATTTATCCAGGATGAGTTTTGCAACCCAAACTGAACTGTAAATGATGCTCTAGCTATACGCAGACAAGTTTCTTTGGGTAAATCCAGTATCTTTTATTAGACAAACACTGATACCCAAACTAACTAATTTAAAGCTAAGGTATAGCTGCATAAGCTGCAATACTCTTTTGAGTACTGATACTAGCATGGGATTCACTACCAAAGGGAGATAGGGGTGATGAGGTTGCTTTTAAGCCAAGCCAGGGTTGCTCTGGGGGCTGAAGAAACCTCCAATGTAATTTAAGCTGTTCTATGCCAGGACCTGTGAGACAACCTTCCAGGAAAAGCCTTCCAGATGGTCTAACACAATATCTATAAAGATATTGGTTTCCCTAAGGAGGAACTGGGGTTTTAGGACCTTTTCAGTCTACCCTTCCCTTATTATACAACATAATGAAACCTGAGCAGGGGTGTCATCTATGATCTATGGAAGAAAAATACCATGTAAGTTATATTTAATGTCCTTTGAAATCAAAGGTAATCCTTCCAGGGATTTCAACAGGAGGTGGATTGCACCACGTTAAATTGAGCATTTATTAGAAGTAGTAAGTATTTTATCCAAAAAAAAGACCTAGGGCTGCATAAAATGGATATTTTATTATTACATTCCACTGCACAAATGATCTATGAAGTTTTCTGTGTTTGTTGCTCTAAAATCAGATTATCATTCCAGATTTGAGATCACTGAAATTTTAAAATTTCATTGGCATACATTGAGTTTAAAAACATTTGGAGGAAGTGAACTCCTGCATCCTGCATTCACTCAAATGACACTTCCTTTACACAAAACTTCCTTGCAAGTGAAGTTTTGGGGGCTTAAGAAATGGGTCAGGGGAAAAAATGTAAATATCCTTTGTGAAATTTTGCACAAAAAGTATTTACTGTTTTTCTGCTGCCCTTCTAATTATCTATCCAGTTGAGTATTAAGGATCACTGAAAGTTTTGTCTGTGTTCGATGGAAAGTAAAGGCACCCTCTGCAGTCAAATTTTTAAGGAATGACCTGACTTATAGCAAATCAGGGTTGCACTTCCTTGATTATTTAAACAGAGCATAGTCTACCTACTTTTTTAATGTTTCGCAAATGTCAGTTTCCTCTTTCTTTGCTAGAGCCCATTTCATGTTAGAGTAGTGCTCTGTCCTCTTGCTGCATAGCTGAGCAATGATTTCACTTCGTTTGCTTCTTACCCTGTTATGAGAAATTCTACTAAGCCTCTCCTTGGAAAAAAAAACACAAAACCCAAGAAGAAATAGCTGAACAAGAATTAGTCCAGAGCAGCAACTCTGAGCCAGGGAGGATTATCTCAGGTTTCCAGTTTCCTAGAGACAAAGATCCTTCCCCCACAGTTATGTTGTGGGCGGCGTTTTTGAATATATGCTAATTCAGCTGTTCTGACAGGAGGAAGAGCTGTGTCTCAGTTACACAGATCTCTTGTCAGCAAACAATAGTCAGAGGTTCTTACCGAGCCAAGCCATGCATTTACTGTTGTGACAGGATCATTTGATCTAATAAATGAGTAAATGCTGGTAGTTGTCTTTGTCACCAGGCAGTAGGAGAGATGTGCCTATGATAATGGAGATAAAGGACTCGGGCAGCGTGGTTCTGACAGCCTACCATTCTTACACTCCTTCTAGGATACCAATAATGGAACAAACCTTTGTGCCAGAGATTTCCTCCAGCCACTCTCCTATCAGCAGGTAAAGCATGAAGAATTATAACGGGTACAGTGCTGCTGCATTTCATCCGAGCTGATTGTGTTTTCCAGTTGTTTTCTGCTGATGTAGTTTGTGACTCTTTTTCAGATCACTTTACCTGTTACTCTTCACTTTATTTTTATTCATTACTTGTTTCCACTGGGGAACTTATTCAATTTTATGGCACTGGTTTTGATTAGAAATGGAAAATTCAAGTGCCTGGTTTAACTCTTGTAAATCAACAGTTCCATTTAGTTTGCAACCCAAGATTCACAACAACATAATCCCTTGGAAAGAAACGCATAAATTAAGCTTCTACTCAATTCACTTATTTACTGGGTTATGAAAGGTCATAAGGGTCAGTGCAAAGACAGTTCACCAGAAAATTCATTCTGTTTGGAAGTTGCTGACACTTTTTTTAAGTGCTTCTCCCATGATCCACAAAAAGGTCAGGATCAAGGATTGTTTGTCTTGAAGTATTGCAAGAAATTCTCTGATTCACACATGCAAACATACAGCTGCACAAAGTGAAACTAGTCCCTCAAAGACATCATCTAAGTGAAAACATTCCTTTAAAAAGTTATAGTACAGTAAATTATATCTTATCTACATATGAATGCAGTTGCATTTGTTTTGTTTTGTTTTTTCCCTGGGGTGTGTAACTGTCCTCCCATTTGCATAGCTTAGAAATAGGAAAGAGATCTTACCATTTGATTGTGGTTGTATTTGTTTCAGCAAATGTGACCTTTCTTCTAAATATCTGTCTCTGAATTACACCACTTTCTACAGATAAGATTTCCAAAAATGTATACTGTCAAACAAGACTCTTTAGGGAGAGCTGGCATTGGGTACCTTCATACTGGTTTAACAATGTTTGGTCTGATGGCTTGAATTGCTGAAGATTTTCCTCCCTTCTGCTAAATTGGGAAATCTGGCTTGACTGAATAAAATGACAACTAAAATCTAAGGCAATAGTATTATAGTTTTAATCTGTGACTGGCTGTAGTCTTGATTTGTGACTGGGAGGAGAAGAAATAATTAAGTTTCTTTCAAAATGAGCTCTGTGTGTTTTAATAAAAGCAATGGTAAGTAAGTACTTGATACTGTCATTTTACAATATGCTATTTATGTTATGTGCGGTTATTGTTGGGTTTAGACATGCACTATCCCTAGTTATGTGATTAGGATAACTTCTTTTGTGTTGTTTAACTGGTACCTGGAGACCAGCAACAAATACACAATTTCATTTTAAGAAAGGAGTTTTGCCCTTTGGCCATGGTAAGAGTGGATCCTGCTATTCAAATCATGGAATGATGGTTTGGCAGTGGTGACAATGGTGTTTCTTTCTTAAAAAAACCAAACAGCTAGTCCTTTTATCTAAGGGCAATGGAAATGGATGTTTTGTCATCATTTTATACTTGTGTGCCAATTGTTTCAAAACGTTCTTGAAAGTTAAGCCTACAATATGCCCCATTCAAAATTACATATTCATCACATAAAATTACTTATAACTTCAAACTGCTGTTCCTGGGAAAAGAAGATGTTAGTGCTTTGATGCATAACATAATTTGGAAGCTTCTGTTATTAGACAAGGAGTATATGGATGTGCACACATGCGCACACATGACTTTGGTGTTGCCTTCAATTTTTTTGTCTAAGTTCCCACAGCTGTCTGGTAGCAATATTTTTGCCATATGGGCAGTCAAATACTCTATCCATATTTCCAAAGCATGTTCCGGGGGGTGATTTTATTAACTCAGCATGCCGCCCCGTGGAATGCTGAGTACATGAAGACAAATTCACTTAACATTTTAGCAAATGGGAGGTCAGTCTCTAGCTTAATCCCTGCTACATCTGAGAGAACTGTACTACACTTCAATGGTGATGCAGTGACTTTGTTTCATGAAGCAGTAGGCTCTCTCGCTTTCCTTGAAGAACATTGTAAAGACTCTCTACAATGCATCCATTCCTTGGACCTTCAGGATAACACTCTGGAAGAACATTCCCAGAATACCATGTCACATGCTTGATAACAAGAAACAACTAGGTCCTCTTCCCTGATCCTCTGCTTTCTGATCCTTCCATGCAAATGCTGTTCTAGAGAAGTTGTTCAGATTGACTCCAGATTTATACCGGTGTACCTGACAAGAGAATCAGGGCCTTGGTTATTAACCTTTGACTTACTGTCTAGTGATCAGCACTTCCCATCAGTGTAGGAATCAAGGTCTTTAATTACTAATACCATGAAAAAAGCACTTTTCTGACTTTAGAGAGGGATGTTGCTTTTATCTGGTGATCAGCCAAAATGACCCAGTCAGGAATGGATTGCATAATTGTAGTTTTATGGTTTAAGGAACTGCATAACTGCAGTTTTATGGTTTCATGTCTGGGTTTCAAAGAAAATGAACAAGCTGGAAAACAGGAGCCAAAATTTGTTGCTTGATGCGGAGATAAGAGACTTGTTCTTGATCTTCCTTTCACTGGTATTTCATTTGAAGTAAAATTTATGTGAGAGGAAACTAAAACCCAAATATTTTACTTTAACCATATCTTTAAATGTAGCAGTGACTTTTGGTTGCCTCAAACGTCAGCTGCCTAACTTGAGATACCTTTTGTGGAGTTTTTGAGCTCTATGGTTCCTATTAAGTCTCTTTAAATTTAGAATCTCAATAAATCAGACCTTAGTTTTTACCTTTATGATCAGATCCCATTATCCTTCCTCCTGAAAAATTCCTGTTGACTTAAAAGGTCTTATTCATGTCCAAAATTGAAACCTCACAGTTTTTGATTTGTTCACTTAAGGGAATGTGGTTTGCTCTCCTAAGGGAGTAGCCTAACTTGGGGACCATGAGATCTATGCAGGCTTCCACAGTTCACAGCAGGAAGAAAGCATGCGCACAGACACAGCACAGAAGCACCAGGCCATAAGCAAAGACATCCTTCCTTTCAAAGCTGTACTGCTCTGTAGATAGGGTCAAAGAGGAAACATGGCTGAGCCTTGAACCCACTCAGCCTGAAGCAGGAAGTCCTGAGTTCTGGCCCCTCCTTACAGCATTGTTCAGGTTTTCTGCACTAAACAGTTATTGGGTAAAACACAGTTGGGAGAAGGGGCTGGAAATTGTATCTCCTTCCCGCCCTCTCAAAGAAGTGTCATGCACCCACTTTTTCAGTCTCTTGTTCCATTTGATGCTCAGTAGCACACCTTCAGTACAAGGGGTGGAGAGAGCCCCCAACCCCTCCCAGCTTAGCCTATAGCTCAGTCATTAAGACACTCTCTTGCATTTGAACCCTTGCAGACTGAAGAAAGCCCCCAAAAAACCCCTCAGGTTTTCCACTCCCTCTACCTGTACCACCACATCCTCCACCACATCTGCCTTAAAAGATCAAACAAGACAGTTGTCTGGCCTCCAAAAGGAAGAGCCTCAACATCTAAATCCAGGAAGGTGTGTCAGACTGCGAATCCCCTTCTCCCATACATAGGTACCTGCATTCAGGCACCCCCATCTCTTCAGAGTTTCATTTCAGCTGTTTTAAGAGCTGCCTCAGTCTAAGACTTACCAAGTGCTGCATACTGTCAATTCTGTTCTTAGGCACATAACTCTCCCCACTGACTGCACTCAGAATTTAGGTACTTAACTCAGGTTTGTGAATCCCAGTCTTCAAGCCTAAAAGCTAAACATGGGAATGATGAGGCTCATAAGGCCTAGGTCCCTCTGTGGATTTGGGCCTTAGTGCTGTCACTCCATGTACCACTTCACTGAAGCCAGCTGGAGTTTTAAGTAAAAGCAGATATCTTCCATATATGGAAGATCTTCCTTGTGTATCTGCCTAATTCATTTCTATTTTGCTCCTTTTATGCCCTCTGCAGAACCCCCCTCTAATGCCAGCAGAAGTTCTAGACATGAAACAAATACAGAAAGCGAGACAGGTTCTTTTATTCACTAAGCCCACGGCAAAATCAAGGGAATCTCTGCCCCAAATCTCTTTTTATTTTGGACAATGATAACACAATACACCTGACAACTTCATTTTTTACTTGCCCTATGAGATGTCTGCTTTTGAGTGTTTAATTTTTGTTTGGCTCACAGTTTACACTGCTGCATGTCAACACATAATTCATAGCATAGTTATTTACAGTGTTTTACTGCTCATGAAGACAAAATACTGGTGTACTGGTTTTTCAGTAGTACACTAATCTAATTAATACCAAACTATATGCATATATGTCGGGAGGGGGCGGGGGTATGGAATACTTTCCTCATACTTTTCTCTCCTGTTTTTGTCCACCTTATTCATCATTGGAATTCAGAAGTCAGAGTCCCAAGAGAATTACAATACATGTTAATTATACATGGCCCAGGAGCTTACTGTAATTGTAACTTCCACACTGCAGCTACTGAGATGCATCTCTTTTCTCATTGAACAATGTTGTTGAGATCATTTGGATTCATCTTTCTTCTGTTGGTCCCAAGCCCAAGATGCTTTTGAATATGTGTGATATTTTTCCTACCAGTTCAAAGCCAGGTGAATTCTCTTTCTAAGAAGAGAACTTAGGCCTCACTCTTTTCTGGTCTTTTTGTCACTGCTTGCATAATCTGTGGATGCTACAAGTGAGTAGTCCCCGGACTCAGGGCAGCACAACTGTACACAGCAACTGTGTGGACAGTGTGAAGAGGATGACTTCTTGCACCCATCAGCAGTTAGCCATGCAAATCAGTGTTCACCTGGGTCAGCTACAAGGTTAGGTTTACTTTATTCAGACTCAAGTATAATGATTAGAACTGCTAATTCACCTATCACTTACCACCTATCATTGAGATAACAATTCTGATTACAATAATGTAAATCAGGAGTAGCTCCATTTAAGTGAATGTGTTAAACCTACATAAAGTGGATATGAAGTGAGTCAGGGCAAAGTATCACCAGGATCTGTTTTTTAGAAGGAAACACTGACTATGAATATGCTACATAGGAAAAGGACCAAATAGAGTGGGAAATGATGTTCAGTCTCATCTTAGCCATCAGAATCACTAGCCTATTGGTCATGGAGAAAGTCCTAAAACCCTTTAGTTGCTTCCAGAGAACACTCTCTCTCTTTCTGTATACTCAGCATGTCTCACTCCACTGCTCTGTTGTGAGGCCTGAATTTCAGACAGGCATCACTAAACCAGAGTTAAAAAAAGAACACAAAAACATCTAAGGTTACTAAGCTGTCTCAATTACTTGTGAGCAATCTCCCAGATTCCTGCTCAACAAAGCCAATTTCAACAGATTTGGGGACCATTGCAAAACCATGTAGGGGGAGAGCTCAGTAGTATGGCACCGGATTCTCACAAATGTAGTCATCTCTTCCGCTCGTTGTATGATGTGGTTGGTGAGCATGTAATGTGTCTTGAAATGATGAGTATATACCTGTAGGTAGTTAGAAAGAGGTACCATATGGGCCACTTGAGGGTTGTAATAAAGAAGCCTCAAGTTCCTCTCACTACAGAACTGTATGAAGCAGTTCATGTTCCATCCCAGGAAAAACCATTAACGTCACACTGGTATGACTGGGTCCAACATGTCATAAGTGTTGGGGCTATGAGCAACGCTACTGCTCAGTTATATACAAATGACGTCAAGAATGTCTTCTACTGAGGGGCAATATAAACAACTGTGATTATTTTTTATGTTTATCTCCTTGTATTTTAAACGTCCTCAGAAGACAAAAATAAAAAATACCACACAAAGCTGTTTTCTTGTCCCCAGAAGATTGGGAGGTGGATTTGGGCCTTTTGCAGGAATTCCATGCCTCTGGAATCATAATTTTAAACTGCAGGAATCAAGAACGATAAAATGCATGTAGGAATGTAATTCAAATTAACCAAGATTGGGTGACAAAACACTTGGTGGGAAAATGACAGCTTTTGACTGTTTGCACAGATTCTCATTCATTAGCAGCTTCCATTTAAAATAGATATATTTCAACAAATTGTAACAAGCTATTATTAAAGTATTTAGCAGGAGAATGCATATAAATAAGTCAGACAATAGTAGACACGTTTTTTCCTGTAAGCTTTAGAAATACCTACAGAATGTCCCTTAGGACTCTCACTAAGGAATGTGGTATTTATATTCAATTCTTCATGTTATGGTTGAAACTAGAGTTGGCTTCTCTGGTTTCTTTTTAGTGTGGTGCTCCTGCTGATCTCCCTGGTACCTCCATATGGAAAGCTGATGGAAAACATCTGGCACAGCTCCTTTGATCATTGTGTTTGGTTGAGCTTTTGGCCAGCTGCACCATTCATTTTTAACTAAGTCACTTATCTTTGATTACATGATGGTTGAAGTTGCCTGCAAAAATGCTAAGAGCTGAAAGCCCTATATAGGCACCTCCATATTTAGTCTAACGTACTTTAGAGACAGCATAACAAAAAATAAGCAATTAAAAACAAGAATGAAGTATTATTTTGCAGAATAGATCATGTTAATTCAGCACAGAACACAGTCATATGGGAATGTACATTACAATATAGTTGTTATTATTATTATTATGATTATTATTATTATGGAATTACAGGTAAAAGCTGTAGCACTATTTGTGGAAGATTATGGTTAATGCTGTATGTGAACACAGAACCAAATCTTGAGCAGTAAGACCACCAGTAGCTCCCAGTTAAATAGTCCTCAGCCAACAGCATCAATCAGTGCAACATTTGGTTTTCATGTACTATTTCAAGTGCCAAATAAATTGGCAAATGTACCAGCTTTAAGCTACACACTGTACTAGCAGCTACCTGGCCCACTGCAGTTTTCTGTTCCAGTTGGCCAGACACCTCAATAGCATAACAGCAAAATTAGCAAAAGGTGGAGCACCAGTGGAGTTGGGGGTATTCATATCTGCCATTTTAGTGTGTTTCATTTACCATGATGATGCGTCTTATCCCAAACTGGCAAATACAGGTAGGTCCACCAGTCTACCTCCCTGTCTACTTTGTAACTATATTCTATGGCAGTTTGCCTGGAACAGCTTCCAGTCCTCCTATAGCTGCCTCTTGAAAAGCACAGAGCCTATTCAGGAAGAAGCAACAGGAGCTTATGCAGCCAAGGAAAGAATAAATCAATAGTGGAGGAAAGAGGAGCAACTAAGTTTACATATTTCCATGCTAACAGTCTCCTTCACAGAGTATTGTCTTATTCTCCTCTCCATGTGTGAATACAACTGCCAGGAATATTGTTGAGGACGATATACTATGCCCTCACCGGAATTTCATAGTTTCATAGTTAGTTTCATAGTTTCTAGGGTTGGAAGGGACCTGAGTAGATCATCTAGTCCATGGCAGGAAAGAGTACTGGGGTCAAACTTGTTTGACCCTAATTTGCATGAATATTGTTGTTACAAAGGTCCCATTTCCAAATAACAGTGGTTTCTATAAATTACACCATTTGTCTGTGAGTTTCCAAGTGGAATTGAAGGTGTCATTTTAAGTCTGAAACCTTAGACAATTTAATATCAGGTTATTTGAAAAAGGGACCCTGCAAAACTATTACAGCTGAGTTTAGCTACAGCATCAATATTGGAGTTCCTTTGTCATTAACATGAGGGGAAGGCTGATGTTCTCTGGAAGCTCCCTTGACTCCCTAATTTATTTCCTTCTTTGGGTCTCTGCTGTGGTGTGGTGCATCTCCATGCAACCACCAATGAGCTTTTATTGCTATTTGTGCAATGCTATTCATTCTTTCTTTCCTCTTTTTCTTTCAAATGATCAAAAGAAAATTGCCTGTAGAGTTACCATTACTTTATCTGTGAGGAGTTTCTTTAGCCAAGTATTTATATAGATGTAACATGAAGGCATGCACAGGTAGACAGACTGAAAAACTCAGTGACAAAAATGACATGACAGTGACACAGTTCACAAAGTCCAATGGTTACATGGAATACTGTAGAAAAACATTCTGAATTTTCTTTAAAAATAACTAATACCATTTCAGTTTAAAAAGCCAAAACTAAACAAACAGTCTATTCAGTATATTCGTTTTTATACTGTTTACTTCAACAGCAGAAAGTATTCAGATCCTGTTTTCTGAAAGTACCACATCATTAAAAAACTCTCCATTCTTAATAAACTAAAAGATTGCAAGTTTGGCTCAGGAACTGTTTTGTCTGATCTGAGCTGCGTTTCATCACTAATGGACTCCTGTTCTACAGTTGTTTTAACTGTATCTTTTTTAAAGAACCCTATTAAACCAGACATGAAATTAACTATGGCAGTCAGTGAAGCAATGAGATAATGCAAGCCAAAACAGCTTGTTCGACCCTAAACTGAGCACAAGTAATTCTGCAATTAATGTCATATGCTGCATAGCAGTGAGTCAGTACAGTTCTAAGCAATCAAAAGCTTGTAAAGGAATTTATTGCAATAGGATGCTACCAAAGCCAAGCAATACATACTGGGAGAATAATCAGAGCAAGTTTAGTCCTAATTAGTAATTAATCCTATTACAAGGTCCAGAAGAATCATAGAATCATAGAAGTAGGGTAGGAAGGGACTTTGTAGATCTTCAAGTCCAACCCCCCGCCTGGGCGGGAGAAAAACTGGGCTCAAATGACTCCAGCCAACTAGGCATCAAGCCTCTTCTTAAAGACCCCCAGGGTAGGAGCCAGCACCACTTCCCTTGGAAGTTGGTTCTAGATCCTAGCTGCCCTGACAGTGAAGTAGTTCTTGCAGATGTCTAATCTAAACCTGCTCTCCAACAACTTGTGGCTGTTATTCCTTGTCATGCCAGGGGGCGCTAGGGGAAACAAGGTCTCTCCCAACCCTTCTGGTCCCCCCTAGTGAGTTTATAGACGGTCACCAGGTCCCCCCTCAGCCTTCTCTTGTGAAGGCTGAACAGGTTCAGGTCCCGCAGTCTCTCATTGTAGGGTCTGCCCTGTTGTCCCCGGATCATGCGGGTGGCCCTCCTCTGGACCCTCTCCATGTTGTCCACATCCCTCCTGAAGTGGGGCGCACAGAACTGGACACAGTACTCCAGCTGGGGCCTGACCAAGAGATATTGAACTATATGTCTGAATTATATGACAGTGAACTATATGTTTTCAGATATAAACAATTAGTAAATATCATTAGCAGAAGGAAAAATACTGAATAGCAGACTTCTTGCTCTAGCTGATCAGAAACAAAACTTTTAACCAGATGGACTTTTGTTCTGATCTACTCCTTAGGGCTTATTGTAACAAAACCCTGGGGTGTCAGAGTGCTCCCAGAGTTGCAGACTGGATGTTTGTATAAGATTACTGGTCCCCCACTTCACAAAATGGATATGTATTTGCCCAAAAATCACAATTTAATATAGGCACCTCAGTTAAATAACAGAAAAAGCAGAGGTGTATTATATGGAGAGAAAACGTGATCCAATGGTTTGACAACAGAATACAGTAAAACAAAATTGACAAAACCTGACAAAATCCCTACTCTACTTTTGGACTACCACCTAGCTCTAATAACAGGCCTATTAAAATTCCCCTGGGGTCTGCCTCCCATTTTCTTACAGCTAGCTCCCTCCACTGGGGACCTCTAGTCCCCCTCTCCTCATAGGGAGCTGTCTCTCAACTCTCACTCTTCCCCCCCCACCCCCCACACTGACCTTACCTACCTCCAGGGGAGTCTGAGGATCTGCTCCATTCTCTGCCTGTGGCTCTCTGACACCTATATTCCTACACTATTTGGAAATGTATAGTACAAGCAAAAGAGGTGTCAAACAAAAAGTTGTAGGCAATATTTATTAATAGGTTAATAAATCTGTAGCCATTGAAGCCTTCAGGTTTATCTCACAGCTGAATCTCTCAAGCAGTCAGTGGAATGATTCATGGAAAATGACTTTTCTTGCTCTTTTGTAGCACCTCAGATTATCCATGTCTTAATATTATTACCTAAGGGCTAATTTTGAGTCAGTGTAAAATTCAAGTGAAGTCCCAGTTTAGTAACGGGTTCTACAGTTAACCAGCTGAGTAACCCTACAGTAATCTGTGTAGGTTTTGGTCAGGTTGCTTTTACATTTTTCCTAGATAAGTTCTGGGCTGTAAAAAATAGAATTTTCATTTTCTTAAAAAATCTGAGACTCTCACCCAGTCTTGGAACATACGTGTGCGTTGAATATGGTCATCATCAATACACAATAAAATCTCTTTTCTAAATAACAATTGTGAGTGAAGGAGCTTAACCCTATTCAGAGAAAATGAAGAAGCCAAATTCAGCCTTGATTTAACTCCATCAAATCCCATAATTAGAATTCACTCTCATTTCTTATAGGCTCATTGACACTGATACTGAGCAACAATCAAGCTGAAGATGACACTAAATATGGTGTATATATGTATGTAAAAATCATCACTTAGCAGTTACATGGGCATGCCCATTAAAAGTATGTCTGTAATTCTATGAAGGCGATGGTGTTACTAAGAACAGATTGGATTTTTGAGCCTGCATCAAACCCAGCCAGCTGTAGTTAAACCCACAAAGGCTGACAAAGTACATTCCTAGTTGTATCAGCAGAGTGGGTTAGATTAAATTACCTCCTTTGAGACTATTTATGATGAGTTTCCATCATTGGGATACAATTAGCATTTTATCCAGTCCACACTGGGACCTCAGGCTGTGCAACTGTTTTAATGTGAATAACCCAAGTGCTGCAAAGATGCATCATTATGGAGTAAAACTAAATCCTGCATATAGTCACATCTTGCAAGACAGCTTCATTGGAGATAATAACAACAGCCCTTAATAAATATGTCTGAAGACTCTTATAAGCAATTGTTTTATAGGTGTTTAAAAAAAGCAGTTTACATGAGACACCAGCAATGGCAAGTAGAACATTAGGTAGTGGGAAGAATTTTTCTGTTTTTCATGCATAGGTCGTATAGTTTTGTGCTGGCATGCCTGCTAATATTTGCTATATGAAATTTCATTCACAAAATTGAGGATTGTTTCTGAGAAATTGTCCACAATTTGGTTATTTCTTGGTAATTTCATGGAGCAAAAAATGTATTGGCTGCTTGACCATTCAGTGTAGTCTGTGTGTGCATTTGGTTCTTTTAAATTGATCAACTTCTCAGGTTCCTATGGCAGAGATTAAAATAAGTGAGCAGAGAGACACATAAATGTTACATAAGAACTGTCATTAAAAATATCGTCTCAAAAAGCTACGATTTAGTCTATCTACCTTGCCCTTTGTCTCATTATCCTAATCACTTCCACATTAGGAAGAATACATACATAGTATTTGTGTTTTCCTGTTTTGCTGGCATACCACATTCAGCTGAAATTTCAGGACATATATATTACATTTATGACAATGTATAACATGCAAATACTGCTACATAATACAGTTAAAATAAATACTGAATATATTCCAAAGTTATTCCATAAGCAATTGGTAGGTTTCACGAGTAGGCAATATATAAAATATAACATTAAATACACTGAAGAGATCTAGCATATTCTTATGGTAGATAGATGAGAAGCAAAAGGCTTGCAAGATTACTATAATGATTTTTATTTTTAGAATATCTAAAATTCCCTTTGTTTCTTCTCCCTTTGTATTTTTAAAGCCATTGCATTGTTCCCACATTTAGGCATGGACAGACATTGCACATAAACTTGTTTAAGTGATCAGAAACTGGTTTAAACCTGTAACAATACAGATGTTCAGTGCACATAAACCAGTTTGAAAATGGCTGAAATGAGTTTAAGATAAACCTGGTTGAATGTAGCCTCAGACTTAACTTACTTGGGTCAAATCAGTTTATGCAATGTCTATCCCAGACCCCTTGCTGGTTTAGGTTCAACCAGACTCTCCCAGCATGCCAGCTTGCTTTCTGGAGTGGACAGGGCTTTCTGCTCCACAGCAGGGCTGGCCCCTCCCCTCTGCTCCCTGGCTGAAACTCTTGCAGAGACTTGGAGACACAGCTGGGTCTGCTGGCTTCCCCGTGCCTCCCTTTTCCCCTCCCCACCCACAGTGCTTAAGCAGAGATCCCTCCCTTCACTCTTCCAAGCACAGACCATAGCCAGCAAGTGGTATGCCAGCTAATGCTGTGTAAGGTAGATAGGGCAGTGTCCACTTAAGGTTTTTTGGAGCTAATCAACACCTTAGCTGGTAATCTCTCTATATTCCTTCCTTTGGAAAAACACTGTTTAAGAAGAGCTTGAACTAATGAGCAAGTCTTTGATTTCTGATGGAGTGCTAAATGTGGATAACAGAGCTGATAAATGTTCTGTTATCAAGGGCAGGGAGGGAGGGAACCCCTCCCCAATAACAGCTTCCTGCCTGGGCCTGGCCATGCCCCACTTGGCTCAGCACTCTGGAAGGAAAGGGAGGAAGGGAAGGGAAGGCTGCTTTATCGCCCCCCGCCCCCCCCCAGCTTCTAGCCTGAGCCAATGCAGGCATGTGCTGGCATTTTTTCCATCCAGAGGGCATGTCAGTTACTTACAAAGTGATTTAGCCTGGCCAGGATACACTAACCTGCAAGTATTGAATCAATTCAGGCTCAGGCTTTTTGAACATTTGTTCCTAGCCCTAAAATACTTTGTATAGGAGACAAGACAGAATTTTCAATAGTTAGAACCTGAAAAATTGTGTTTAGAATCATATCAGGATTAGATGTGCAAATGACTTATGTTTATAGAAAAGACAATCCTGTTTTTACTGCTGAACTGATAAGGTTATAAAGAGTTTAATCTCTGATTTACAAATGTAATGAGCGTAACATGTATGGCTAAATCCAAAGGGTATGAATTCAGTGGAAAACTTGTGACTGATTTCAGTAACCTTTGATTCTATCTCTGCAAGTCTAACTTCAGCAATAGTTCTGCAAGCGTCTCCCTTTAATATCTATTGCATTGTCTATTGTATTATTGGTTGTTATATTACTGCATTTACTTGAACATAAGATGCATTTTTTCTCCCAATTAGCATAGGGAAAAACACGCCTTGTCATACAATCGCATAAAAAAACTTCATTGGTAATAAATTGGTAAACTTCAAATGGTAATGAAAATCAACTAAGAAGTTGATTAAAATACAGCCAGCACTGAACGTGACTATAAAAGTCATGGCCCATAATAGGGAAACTTTCTGCTGATGGAAACCCCTTTTTTTGTGACTTTTAAAACAAAAAACAAAAAAAAAACCCTGGCATCTGTTCCCTTCACAGGGAACTGGCACCAGGCCTGAAGGTACTGCAATACCAGGCTAACCAGGAGGGCTAGAGCCAGCCCTGACACAATCCACTTGGTGCAAAAATGCTACATTTGATCTGAGCCAAAAAGGTTGAGATGCTGATGGGAACTTTCAGCAAGACTAGATTTAAGAAATCCATTTGAAAAAAAAAATCTGAAAAAAAAAAATCTGGCAATGCTTATTGTGCTCAGACCCCCTCAACACTGACTTTTTTTCAAGTCAAGGTGAGCCACTATATGGAATACAGTTTTACTTCCTCTTCACTCCCACCAGTGAACTGGGTCTTTCTTTCCTGTTTCCAGTGATTCCTGTTTCTTTACCAGTCTTAAATGCCTGGCAAACATCACCAAATGGGGTCCCAAACAGTTCACCCAGAATCTCTCTGTCAGCCCCTCCCTCAACCTGTCATATATGATTAGTTGACCCCCACCCTCCATGTGGTGAAGCTGAACCACGTAGCCCTGTGCCTCATCTGCATATAATTTCCTGGAGGATCCCAGGACTCACAACAAGAACACCTGGCTCTGGTTATGAGTGGGGGCTAATTAGCACATAAATTTTTGGGGGGTGCATATCTGAAGTACATGCACATACTGTGCACTGCTGGGCTATCGGGTCACCATGGTTTGAAATGCTGTTGTCCCTGCTGTGACCAAGCCCAAATATGATAAACTGTGAGACTTTTGGCTTTGAACTAGTATCATGAATAGTTTGTACTCTGTATAGGGAGGTACAAAAGTGCTGGTAAAAGTATGTTTGTAAATTACCTGTCCTTACACTTGCATAAGTTAAAAAATAAATAAATAAAATGTCCATTCATCCGTCAGAATTCTCAAATTACCTCCTCATTTTCATGTGCTCAGGGACAGCAGGGTCTGACAGTAGGAGATGGGGAAGCAGTAGGAGGGAGAAGACTTTGGAGAACAAAGGACAAGGGTGCTACCTGACTCCCCAAGATATATTTTTTCTGCTATACCAGTGGGAAGGAAAAAAATTCAAGATAAACCTCCAATGATTCGATTCCATACATGGAAGAGTATAACAAATTTATACATTTTCCATATATAGTATTATTGGGAGGTCATCTTGTAATCAGGGTTGTCTTGTATTTAAGTAAGTATGGTATTTATTTCACCCTTTTCTTTATTTAAGGGTCCTTTATATTCCAGTGGAGGTCAAACCAATATTGGGTTTAATGAAAATTAGGCAGGCTTGAACTGAATTTCCTTAAAGAATTTATAAGACTGAAAAACTGAAGGTTTTGTTTTCCATAACATGGCTTAAACCTTTAGAAAAGTTTATACTTTTGTATCAGTTTTTGTTGGTCTTTTCTGTAGAAAAGACATGACAAGACAGGTCATTCACAATGAAAAAAGTTAGTAGAGTTTCTACTAGGTTCAATATATAGGCCTTATTTTGGATCACCCTCAAAGTAATATACTTACTAATGGAAATATTATCACAAGTTAGCAATGAGCCCAAAAATCCAAACAAAACAATGAAGACGCACAGACCTTCCTTCCTATTCTGATTCCATCACTGGAATCCCTCGTTAATAAAAGGATTTTGTTTTTAAAAACTTCCTTATGTGCATGTCTGCATTCCTGTTCATTTGTATGCTTCATTAGTTAAAATCAAATACAATGAAGAGGAGCTCCAAGCATGCTTAAAGTAAACAAAAAGTTTTAAAAATATGCATTGCCATCCTCATGGGAATTACTGTGCAGAAGACCAAGTCACTGATGTGAAAGTGTGTGTCTGCTTTCCTTGATGCCATTTTGTCATTGTGTAACTGCTCAAGAGTTTGTTCTTTGGTAACACACCTTTCTATTAGAGGTGCAGAAAGGTAAGAAAAGATTTGTTGTTTCAAACTTAGCAATATCTCTGTTTCATATACAACCATTCCCTGGAAGGCAGTAGGAAATAGGTG
>NW_017728886.1:182531852-182539887 GCF_001723895.1 Crocodylus porosus | reverse complement strand
CATTTTTATAATTAAAATGCATTTAGTCATCAGACAGTGTTAAATAAACAGGGGCTGTGCATTATATATTTATTGACAACAAAACAAAACAAATTAGCCAACATTTGCCATAATAGCAATGCTTGATAGCATTGAGATAGATCTTACTAGATAATTACAAACCAGTGAAAGGTTCCATTAGTAAATAATGAAGTGAGGTGTGGACTAAACACATCCAATGATGATAAATAGAAGATCATTACAAACCACTTCACTTAAAACTTAATGTTGAATGGATTTCACCTACAGTAACCAGTTTTGATCAGATGAGTCATTTAAATCAATGAATTGCTGATGCACTTGTCAAAATCAAAGTTGTTGAAATTGACCTATAGTAGTATTATGCAGCAATGCTTTTTTGTGGCTAGAATACTAAGTAATGTTGTTTATTCTCAAATGAAAATACTTACTCATATGTCTAAGCAAGTGGCTGAAGCTAATATAACTGTTTTGTTTTTAAACATAAAAGAATAGTTTCATAGAAGAACTATTTATTAAAGGGTCAGTTTGTTCAGCTCTCTTATATAACCCTTTCAATGGCCAGAACTTTTTATGATTAATTACACCATGTTTTGATATATGACTAATATCCTATATTACATATAAATAGGAAAGTGCTGTTTCCCTATAAGTTATGATAAGAAAGCAGCTTCTCGGTTAGCAATGATCTCATGCAATGTTCCAGTGTTTATTTAGCTGAAATGAAACATGATTATTTTTCATGAAGAAACCAGTCAAATAATACCTTGGAGAGAAATTATTTACTTAAGCTCTACAACAGAAGATCTTCTGAAATGCTGTGTTCCAAGCACCCCCTGCAATATTCATCTTCTCAGGGTTTTTGCAAACTATAAGCTGCTGAATTCAAATATACTTCCCTTGAAAGCAAAGGAATTCTGTTGATTTACCTTTGGGCCAGTTCTAGGCATACATTCATTCTTGCATTCCCTGTGCTCTCTGAAGTGATTGCTTGGAATATGTGGCTTATCCCTGGTCCCTTTATTTCACCAAAGGCTGACTCATAGCACTGCACTTGTTTATTGCACATAAAAGTAACTCATGACAAAGTGTTGTTGCACTGGGGTAGAGATAAAGACAGTTAAATACGCTTCCTGACTTGATAAAGGTAACAGAAGTAACTGAGAGCCAGATTATGTCCATACTCACAATGTACAGCACTTTACTCTTTGAATAGCAGCAGAGAAATCAGTCAAAGTGTTCTCAGAGCAAAACTTCATGAGTAGGGGTGACAGAATCTGACTCTATGTTACAGTATATATCCAGGAAAACTGAATGAGTGCTGGCCATAAAAGTAAAAAACGTAATGATTCAGGCCATCACTTATTAATTAAACTGGTATGACATTTTCCAGTCTCCCAGATGCAATTTGTCATATATACAGTGACCAGTTCTTTTTCCAGAGGACCAGGATCTGCTCCCCTTCCTTATCTTCTCCAGCATTTGAGTACAGACACACCTCATGTTTATTTTGAATCAACTTACTTTGAATCAAACTCAAAATACCCATCCTCACTATAAAGTCTCTCTGCTCTGAGGTAGTTTTTGAGCACAAAAACTGTGGGGTAACTTACTACTGAGTAAATGTCATGTGTCTGCAATTTTAAGTCAGTCTCATCCCAGAGTACTTGTTTGCTACGTAGTGTTGAGACCTTGTAATGGTGTCTACTGTGGGCAGCTAAGCTTAGGAGAGCTGGTCCAGTGCCCTCTTAACCAGGAAGTAAAATCCAGGGTAAATTACTCTGTAATAATCACACTGTGTGCATACTATTCATATAAAAATGTCAATGGGAATGCACATGCAGTAAGTTGCTATTCAGTTTAATTTAACAGAATCTATTTTCCTGTTTTATGACTGCTGACAGGTAGATTTGGGTACTCTTACTTATGGTTAATATAAGCAACACTTCTATGGGAACACCGGGATACCATTGGTGGAGAAAGTGCTCTTCAGTACAAGTAAAAGCATAAGAATCTGGCTTAGCAGCTGTAGCTGTGCCAACAAAGTCTGTTGTGTCTCTTTTCTCCAGCTCTTCATCTCTCTCATATATTTAGACTGGAAAGATATTTTTATTGTATGTTTGTGCAATGTCTAGCGCAACAGGGTCCTATTCTTACTTGTATATTTCTTGCAAAGTAAAAATAACAAAAGATAATTCAAGTACTCCTGGCTTATTCTTCAGGACGTAAAAGCAGCAAATGTGAGGATTTTTCCTCCCATACAGAATTGTACCATTAGATACAGTAGGTTCATTGTGAGAATTGTAGGACAAATGAATAAAGTGGTTGCCACAAGACCTGTGTACCTGTTAGCACCAGACTGAAGGATTTTTCTTCCCAGGGTTCCTATCTCTTACATTTCTGCAAAATGAAACAATGCTTTAACGGTACACTTCACTCAAAGAAAATGGCTATTTTGGTTTAGTTCCTATTCTGTATAAAATTATTGTACTACCAAAACCAAAACTCCATGTGTTACAAGGTCTCCAGACATATTTTACTTATGTCTCGTCTATTAGAATGAGATTTATCTACAATTATTTCACCTCAGCTAAAGGAGCTTCAAAATTGTACTTGAGAAAATTCATTTTCTTAAACAATACATGGTTTTGGAGAAGAAAGGAGTTGTTCCCTAATTTTTCTTGCTTTTTTGGGTTACATGAGCAAACTACAGGCAGTGCTCAAAACGTTCAGTGCCAAGCCACTCAAACTTCATAAATCATAATGTAGTATCAGACGTGCTTTTAAAATGGTCATTCTCCATTATCCTTGAATGATGCATGACTTACATAAGCTGTTCTGCAGGCACAGACTTCGAACAATGCAGTATCCACAACTAGTAAAAATATCACTTCACTTTCTGGATGTGTGTTAAGTTCATTTAAAATTTCTTCTCAGGGCTGGGATAGGATTAATGCAGTCATGAAAGGAATGGCCAAGAGCTCTTGCCAGTTCAATTTCCATTTGCACAAATGTTGAAATGATCAGACAAACTTGCTCAGAGGCCTTATTGTGTAACTCGCATGGTTGGTTATTCTAGTAGACAAAATTGTTGCTAGTCTTTTGAAAGGTAGGTATATGCCCCAGCCTGAATGGGAAGCTGAGGGAGCGAGGTTGCTTAGCATAGTATGAAGCAGGGCCATGCCTTGGTGAATATGACTGGTATGAGCTGTTGCTCATGACTTACCTATTTTATACAAGAGGGCTTCTGACCTTTCAGTCTGGTACTGTTTATATGCATGAAAACGTAAAAAGGCAAAACCTGGAAGGGGAGGTGGAGGGGTGGGGATGTGGATATTTTCAATCAAGCAGCTTTGGACAAAAACCAGGAGTGAAGCTAGTATTTTTCATTCTTCCCAATAGTCTTTGATATAGGGACATTGACACTGAAATTCATGATCGCTCCTATTTATACTAACATCCACATTATGGTTCACTTTGAACCAAGTCTGTGCACAATCAGGAGAAAATATTTTTCAGTACTTATTCCATTACTTGCCCACCTTTCACGAAGAGCAATGTTTTTGAAAAACCTGTCGTCATAATGCAATGGCACAATCAATCGTCATATATATTTTTGGTAACTTGTAATAAACTCCAGAATCAGCATTCCAACACCTTAGCCAGCCCTTGAAATCTCGATGGCTCTTGTCCAAGCCCTGCTAATTAAATCAGCTCTGTTCACAATGTCAAATTAAGTAGTGATTTTTCCATATTCTTGCTTTAACTCTATGAGCTTCCACTCTTGGGAAGGATGCAACACAAGGAGCTTTCTGCACAGCTTCCCTTTTACTAACTTGCATTCATATTCTCAATGAAAGTTTTATTAGAGAATGGAAGAAAGAAAGAGAGCTGAATCACAACCCAACTACTTATAAGTACAGCAAACCCATCTTATTTATAATTGGTCCCCCCCATTTAGGGCTTGATTCTGCAGGATTTGTACAATCCTCTAAAGCACTGTTAAATCTGTGCTTAGCTTTTAAGTTCTTTCCTGGATCAGGAGCTACAGCACTCGGCAACTAGCAGAACTGAGCCCTTGCTTCATTTTTCCTGGCTTCTGGAAGAACTCCTTTCATCTGTGAGCTGCAATACTTTGATCTTTTTTCAGATAATTTGCTGTATGATTTTCAACAATATATTCTTATTTCAGTGTGCTTCCCTCAGAAAGCAGAGCTAAACAGAGTCAAACCACTTGTTGCTTAGAGCACTGGTCTACACCCCCACACCCACCTCAGTGTATAAATCACTAAGTAGAGGCCTTGGTTTCTAAAACACAAGACTACCCGAATTGAGATTTTTCACATTTGTAAAGCTCTCTGCATTTCTTTTATGGTAACTGAAGATTCCCTTAACCCCAAGAACAAAACTGGGGATAAATAAGCAAGCACCCATGGGTTACCACCAATAAACTTCCACCAAGGGGATGAGTTGTTATTAAAATGCTTTAAAAAACCATAGAAGACAGGACCATGAAAAGAAATTTTCAGTGTACTTTACAACAGATACCAAATGAATTGTTATTCCTTTGAAAAATTAAATAAGGAAATACTTGGTGCATCATTTTTGCATTCAACAGGCATTTTCCTTCAATAGTTGCAAACCTTGGCAAAGGGCAAATGTTAAATACAATTCTTTAGAAAACCATCAAACTCTATAGCTACATCTATTACAGATCCCAAGACTGTAATTAGTGGGGAACAGATAAGGCAAGCAAAGATTATTTTTGCTGTCAGAGCATATCTGGTGTTTTCAGTTTCCTGGTTTAGGCCAAAGTTAATGTCTATAAAATCTTCTTTTGAGCTGATGATTAACCTGGAAGTTGTCTCCTGTGAATTCTTTCTCTCTGTGTGTGATCTCTTTCTATCTCTCTTTCTCCCTCTTTCTCTGCATACGTACATAAAGTGTATACATGTATTTGTATAAAATACATCCATATTTACCACATGTACAGAACAAATGTGCCAACACCAAAGCACATATTACATAGGCAGTGATTTGGTCTATATCATAAATGCGGTCAGGTTGCTAAAATGCACTCATCATGCCTTTTCGTTCTCACCTGGTTACCTTACCTGTATTCTGCTCATCCCCCAACCCCAAAACTTTACCAGCATTCCAGACTTCCGGTCATTTGCAAACAGCTGCTATTTTTTAACAGACTGCATAGAAACAAAATCTTTTCCTCCTTCCCTCTCTACTTCCCTGGTTATAAAATTACTATTAGTTGGACTGAGGCCCGGGAAAGCCAGTCTATAGTCCTGGACCAGTGACAAATTTAAGGTCTTATATTTATGGACCCACCAGGACTAGAAATGGGAGTATTGTATCTCTGGAAATTCCTAACTAATTCCTATCCAGGATACAAGATTAGTTTGTGTGCATAGAAGGAACCTGACAAGAGATTTAAAATATTACATTATAACATATGGGAAAAACAAATCATTTTTAGGTATTTGTAACACTGCATTAGTTACAGTTTAATATGGTAGCTGAGATTTGAGTACTTGGACATAATCAATTCATCCAGCTCTGAAATGTAGCAGTCTTCGGAGTAAAACATGACAGCTGACTGAGTTTGTAAGGGAGGCAAGGTTTTTTTGTGACATCTATTTTTGGACCAACTGTATAGTTAGGAGACATGTTGGACAAAGCGCCCTTCTTTAGGTCTTAGCTTGTAAGCTGTTTAAGTCAGAGGCCATTTTTGGACTCTATTCACATTGCACAACTGGGGCTCTGATCTGTGACTGGGAAGTTCAGGTCATATAAATATTAGCTGCTTTAGCAAAGCACAGCAACAAATACATTCAACTGAAAAGTATCTTAGAGTGGATTGCAATTGCAGGGGCCATGGTAACAGACAGAATGCAATTTGGCCAGATTACTGAGATAAAAGTAATACTCTGGCAAAAACTGCCCTAAAATCTTTAAGGACTGCGAGGAGACTACAGAACTCCTTCCCCACCAGCTCTAAGGATTCAGTTCCAGCTCAAATGGAAGAACGTTATATACTGACTAAGCAGCATAGCTGCCTGCAGCACCCTAAGATTTCCTTGAAGGTCTCAGATGGAAATACTGGCAGCGCACTTAGCTTCACAAATTCCAAGATATATAGGTTTCTGATATCAGGGGGCTGGACTAGATGACCTCTGGAGGTCCCTTTCATCCCTACTTCTCTATGACTGATTTGCTGTTGCTCTGCCTTGTAGAAGGGTTTTGCCTGTTTCAGTTTTTAGAACAAGACTGATTTCTTTCTCCTCCTGGGCTGGCTGTAATGAGCTTCTCACTCCAGACTGCCACCTTCCAAGTATTTCATTCCGCTTTCATTTGCAAGTGTTGCATATTGCTTTGGAGATCCAGAAGTAAGGGGAATGTTTACTTTGTCAGCCTTCCTTAGAAGTGTTCATACATGCCTGCTGTGTGTGATGCTGTCAGGGTTCACTGGCGCCAACCATTTGTATTAAAATATATGTATTCACATCTGCTATAAACAAACACTAATTATTATCTTGAGTTAACAACACATTTCCTTATGGCAGTCAAGTGTTTACCTGCCATTGTATTATTAGTTCATGTAGTCTCACCAACTATATCTTCATGAAACCAAAAATCAGACCATATGAAACACTACTACATTGTAGAGTCTAGAGAACGTTGTCTGCAATTATGACAATTGGTTCATGAGGCTGTTACTGTAATTATGAAAGTATTGCCAGCAAGCCTATTTGAAACTTGATATCATGTCTCAGATTTTGCCTCCCTTTGATCCAGTACTTTCCCTGCACTTTTTGAAAATTATAATCAGCATTTCTTCTTTAAAAAGCTGAGGAAGCATGAATTGTCAGCCCACTGCTTTCTTATAAATGCTTGTGATGTTGAAAATTATTGCACAAACACTTGCCAGTATTCAGGAGTCATTTGACAGCAGAAGGAATACTTCAAGAGGACTAACTGCAGTTTCTGATAATTGCACAATGGGCATTAAGGAATATATGTGAGCTATAGCATTATTGTCAGATTGATTTCCCAGTTATTAGTGGTGTTTGATTTAAACTAAATGTCAAGAACTGACTCAAAAATCTGGATTTTGTTAGGCTTGTAATTGTTGCTTTGTAAGTAATGAAAATTGTTCTTGCGGATCTCTTAATTTCTTACTGATATTAAAGGAAGAGACTGATAAATCATAAGGGCTTGATCCTGCACTCATGTGAGGAGTATAGTTAGGCCCTGTGGTTATATTTGTATCTATTTGCTTTTAAAGTGACTGTGTTTTTCTCATTTAAAAGTTACAGCTGATCAAATGCACCCAACAGGCCTGTTTCAACACCACCTTGCACTTGGTACAGCCCCTTAAACATGGAGTATATGAGTGAGAAACATTGTTATGAACTAGTCACATTATTACACTCTGAGCACATCTACACAAAATGCATTAATGAGCATTAGCCTAATTTAATGCAGATTACAAGCACACATGTACATGTGCGCATAATTAATGCACATTTAAAATGGTGAAATTAGGCTAATTGTACCTAAATTTGATAATTGCAAATGCAGGTATTGAATTCAGTCACAATCAGTTAAAGTGTATTAATGCACATGTAGATGTGACCCAGTACTAACTTTAGTGCCAGGTTGTCCCAGCCACTAGGAGCACATGGCAGGGCTACAAGGACTTGGCACTAACTTTAATGCCACGTCTCTGCACGTGTAGACACCTGCCAAAATCACTTAATGCACATTAGCTTAATTTGCATTAAATTTAGTCACACTTAAATGTACGTGTAGACATGGCCTCTGTTGCCATGCCTATAATTGACAAACTGTGTTTACCTAACACCAGTAGCATGACCAGAAGTGGGAAATTGGGGCACCAACCTGAATCCATAGTTTCATAGTTTCATAGTTTCTAGGGTTGGAAGGGACCTGAGCAGATCATCTAGTCCGACCCCCTGCCATGGCAGGAAAGAATACTGGG
>NW_017728886.1:182529884-182531021 GCF_001723895.1 Crocodylus porosus | reverse complement strand
CACCCTGCACCCCCCAGCCTCAAGCACTTTGCACCCAGGGTGCCAGAATTCCTAATTAGCCCTCTATTTAACAAAATAGGGCTTAGGGCTCTCAGAAATAAATAATGAGATGCACAGTATCAGAAAGTCTGGTCTTTTTGATTCTGGTACTTAGCAGAGGTAATGCTCTCTTGACTTCATTAAATACCACTGATTTATGGATATGTAAATAATACAACATGCTATTTTCTTAAAAGTCCTTTTTTCAGAGGTTTCATTGTAGGATATGTGATAGAGATTGTTCCCTGTGATAGAGATTGGTTTCAGATAACTATTTGTCACTAACCTCTTTTTTCCATAAAATCAAAGAATGTAAAATAGTGCTGTTTTTCCCCAAAGGCAGCTTCCTAAATTCTGTATTGCTGCCATATTCAATTCTACAATTAATTGTGTCAATTAATTAATAACATTGTAGGTGAATGTAGTCACGCATATAAGCGTGACTAAATTTAATATCCATTAAGCAATTTTTGATAGGTGTCTACATATGCAGGGACTTGGCACTAAAGTTTGTGCCAAGTCCCTGCAACCCTGCCATATGCCCCTAATGGCTGGGCAGAACTGGCACTAAAGTTAGTGCTAGGATGTGCCTATATGTGAACTAATACATTTTAACAAATCACACCTGAATTTGATACCTGCACTTGGAAGTATCAAATTTAGGCACCCTAATTTCACTGTTTTTAATGCATGTTAGGGGTGCGCACATTTAGACGCGTGCCCATAATGTGCATTAAATTAGGCTAATGTGCATTAATGTGTCTTGTGTAGACACGTCCATTGTTATGCAAAAATTTTAAACAGTTCTGTTGACCAGAATTTTCTGAGTTAATATCTACCTGATCATAACTTTTCGAAATCACTAATGGAGTATACTGTATTGAAAAAAGGCATCCTGTTAAAATGAAAGGGACTTGGGGGTCATGGTTGACCACAAGATGAACATGCACTTTCAGTGTGATGCTGCGGCTAGTAAAGCGAGCAAAACACTGGCTTGCATCCATAGATGCTTCTCATGCAGATCCCAGGACATCATTCTCCTGCTGTACTCAGCCTTGGTGAGGCCGCAGCTGGAGTACTGTGTCCAGTTTTGGGCTC
>NW_017728886.1:182500210-182529509 GCF_001723895.1 Crocodylus porosus | reverse complement strand
TGATTCCTGCTGACTTCCTGCCCCTGGGGCAGGGGGCTGGACTTGATGATCCTCCGGGGTCCCTTCCAGCCCAAATGTCTAGGAAATCTAGGAAATCTATAAAAATATTGTATTAGCTCAAATCATTCACATTATTTGACAGAGAAAATGAATAGTTTATATTAAATATTCACCCCTATAGCACTATATTTAAAACGTCATAAGAAGCTATCCAAAAACTCAACACAATTTTGGCAGACTTGTTATAAACCTGACCTCATTAAAGTCACTGAAAATAAATGTTATCTCATTTTTAGGTTTCTTTTAGACACCTTGGGAGTACCATTCTTCCTAAATACAGATTATGGGCATTAATTCTAGGGTACTGGCACCTAGGTCCTAGTAGACATGATGTAGATTTGATTTGACTGCATACATTTCTTGAAAATTCCCCCAAGACATAGTTTCTGGGCAGATAACATGAGAGAGGAAAAGGAAATTGATCTAAAAGGGTGGGGAAGGGGCATGAATGGAAGAGAAGAGAGATCCTGAAAGGTGCAGATAAACTTTAGATGACTTCCTAGAGTGAAATTCTGGTCCTTTTAAAGCCAGGTCAAGATTTCACTACTTAACATTTGGGAGTCCTCTGTGGTTTAATTGTAGAACATTTATCTGCCACACAGGAGAGCTCAGTTCAGTTCCTGGACACTTATGTAACTACAGCCATAGAGGCACCAAATGTTTGGCTTCAGCCTGGCCTTTGGTTTCTGTATCACTGGCCTCAAGGGGGGTCTAGGCAGCCTCCGCTCCTCCAAAAGCTCCTGCCTAGATATCTGTGTTGAAGGTTAAGTGACATCTCATGCATATACCATGATCTGGAAGAACTGACAGTTGCCAAACTAAACTTTTAAGATTTTTTTCCAAACTATATCAGAAACCTTGTCAGGATCACATATTCCTAGTCACTGCTGGACTGTTTGCTACAGATTAGGCCAAGCCAGAAATCACTGCTGATGAATTTGTGAAATTTTAGCTCTGGATCCAGATGTGAACCTTTCAGCTCATGCCCATCTCTCAAAAAATGAAAATCACATCTGAAGTCAGAAATCCTGACAAATAATGCCTTTCCATTTTGCTGCCAAGTGACTGACAATGTCTGGCTTTTGCTCATTTCCTCCTTACTTTATGGCTTTTTTCCATCACACTGTTGCCTTTCTTCTTCCCATTTGGCCCCCTGGTGTTTCTTGTTTAGATAGGAGAGAAATTATGGCTTCCAGGGGTAGTGATTTGTTCCCATCTGGGTTTGCTTTGGGAATCCTACCACAAACTGTCTGGGTTAGCTTTCCATGATTTGATTTAAAGCACATAAGAAAAGCTGCTAGTGTAAAAATGTAAGGAGAGAACACAATCGGAAGACAATAAAGCAGAGACATCAATTCTTAATTGCTAAGTTTACTGGTGGTTTCCGACAAAAAATGAAGACATAGATATATTTGTTTTTTAAAGTGGAAAACCACCTGACATTTTTTTCTGCAAGTCGTGTGTGTGTATAGGGAAATATCTTCTCATTTGCACAGTTTCTCCTGTTGCTTCAGTGTACCTGCATCCCTATTTTGCTGTCCTTGCAATGGGCCATTTGAAAGCAAGCTCATCACCCTGACAGTTAATTTACTGTTAGAGGAGGGTTCCCCCCACCCCCTAATACCCCCCAACAAGCAAATTTGATTTTTCAAGATGACCTTCACAGCCAACATTTTTTTCTCCAAATAAAGAATGCCATTTCAGCTTGATTATGAAATTCAACTAAATGATCAGGGCAGCCTTCCTGTAAAGCATAAGCATTACAAAAAATAAATTAGTCCTAAGGAAAAGTGTGAGTCTTATTTCCCGCTAGTCTCCAGATGTCGAAACTACGCATTCTGCAATCTTTCTTTTCTTTTTGTCATGCTCTGTAAACCTTCTCCTGTTGCATGACTGATTTTTACGTTTCAGCAGTCTTGAAGCTAAATACTTTCTTTAAAAATCCCTAAACTGTATAATGATACAATGATATGGTCTCCTAGTCAGAGCTAAGACTGTAATTCAATCTTAGTATTCTCCTGCTGATGAAACATTCCAGTTAAAACATTTTCACCCCTCCTCTTCCAAAGCCCAATAGAAAAGCTAGATCTTTGGAAACATGGTAAAAGAGAATACAGTTCTCCTGTAGTCTGTTCAAGAGCTACAAGATCAGGCCCCAGGTACTAGCATGTTCTTTCTACCTAAATAGCTACCTTAAAAAAAACTCATTAAGTTTTAACATATTGTCCTTTTACCACAGTGCCAGATTTGGGATATGTACACTTTAATGTCGATGTAAAAAACTACAGTGGAGCAATCTCTGATTTCACAGCTGGAGTAGATCAGTATGTCAAGTCTTTGCAGCAGGGTGCAGTCATGATTAAGTGAAAGATGCCACATGATTATGATCAGGCCAGTGTCATTTTTGCGGAATGATTCATCAGACTATGATGAATCAGTTCAATTCCTTCTTGAAGCATCCTTTTCATGCTCTCCATATGACATGCTTTAGCAAAGCCCTTTAAGCAGTAATGTGTATCTGTTAAAATAGGACTTCTTATTTGGAACTGAGCTAAACAGTTTGAGCCAAACTTCTTTTCTACTGCAAAATGTTGATTTGGATCAACCAAAATAAGTCACTTATTCATGTTGAACGTATATGTAACACATACACACACACACTTGCAGAGGTGGATTAAGGTGTATTGGAGCCCTGAGCAAACAGAAAATTGGAAGTCCCCCCCCCGTCCCCCAGCTGGGCTGCAGGGGGTGGGGTGGCCCTTCACCTGGTGCTGACTGGGGAGACTGGGTGGACCCTGCTGGACTGGCGGTAGGGAAGCACTTCTTCTCCCTGCTCCCCACCACCCCTCTCCTGCCATGGTTGAATACACACACACACACACACACACACACACACACACACACACACACAGAGGCATGCACACAGACACAGGCGTGCACTCTCTGCACATGAACACACAGACACAAGCACTCTCCCTGCCATGAACAGACACACACATACACAGACAGACATACAGACAGACACGTATGCACACCCCGACACACACTTTCCCCTCACAGGACCACCCCCCAGCTGTTGATCACTCTAAAGCAGCCCCAGCCCCCACCACGAGTGGCCCATGGCTCCATCTACCTCCCTACTCCAGCCCCAATTAGACTTACCTGCAGGGAGCTGCTGCCATGCTGATGCAAAGGGGCCAGGCCATGCCTCTGCAGTGGGAGACAGAAATGGCACCAAGTTTAAAGCTATGGCTTTTGCTTCCCTGATGAGGACCCCAGGGGCCCCTGATTTGGTAGTGGCCCCTGGGCCAGAGCCCAACTGGCCCATCCATTAATCTGCCTATGCACACTTGGGTGGTGTATGGTAAAGTGTGTGCTTTTAGTTGTGTATTATGATTTGTGCGTGTGTGTTTTCATGTGGGCAAGATGGCCCCTGTTGTTCTGGCCACGTGCATAGCACAAGGCAAGCTGGGACCTGTATCTGGGCAAAAATATGTAAAACCCTCTGGCCTTATTGGCCAGAGGAAGCAGAAGATCCTCCCAGGGTAAGAAAGAGGCTGGAGCATGGCACCCCCTAATTGGACAAGGCTTTGGTGATGTCACACCAGGTATATAAGAACAACTCAACTAAGGTTTTCTTCTCTTTTTCCTGGGGATGCTTTGCTTGCCTCTCTTCACCAGAGAGGCAAGCAAAGACTATGTTATGGGAAAGCCTCAGGTACAGGGAAAGAACATCTGTCTCAAAGTTTGAGACTCCTCTTTCCCCTTTTTTTTCTTGAGTGGGGGTGTTAATCCCTGGAGCAAACTGATCAGGAATGGAGTCCTGGCAGTTTTCCTGGCAGTTTTGGCCATACAGGTCTTGAGTGGGCTAATACCATGGAGGTATTAATCACTGGAGCAGACTGACCAGGTAGTTACTGGCCACATGGGCCTGGCCCCCTCTGCTTTGTAATTGTAGTGTCCCAGCACAGTGGTGTAGCTGAGACTAGATGTCCAGGCTGCAGCCATAGGCCTAGTCCCTTTTTGCTGTTTCGTAGCTAATGAGTTTCAGCCTAGCTGTGTGGTTGAACCTCAGCAATACTTTTGGCTGGCAGATTTGGGCAAGAGTAAAGCCTGACATGGTTTGAACCAGGGTGAGACCTGGCACCTCTTCTTGTTGATCCAGGCCTCAGTGCAGTATAGGCCTGTCTAGCTTTTGCTGCCCAGTTCAGGACCAGCAAGATAGGCGTGGGACTCCTTTTGTAATTTATGCCCCAACCAAGCGGTGTGCCTGGGCACTAGTTGTAGTTCAGGCCCAAGCCAAAATAGGCCTGACCACTCCTTCAAGTTCTTTTGCAGTTTTCTGCCCAGCACAGCTGGGATTGCAACTAGGAATTTTGGCATGCAATATGCTGACGAAAGCCGCAGTTAACCCCTCAAAGCCAAGATACAGGTGTGGAGGTCAGCACTCTACCACTTCTCCCAGAGCAACAGAGCCCCTTGAAATCCAGAAGGACCCACACTCTTGAGCAGCTCCCTGCGGCACAGTGAACCCAGGGACCAGCTCATAGGACTCTTTGGTATGGGCCCCCCTCTACAGCTCATTGCTCAAGGGCAGGTATAGGGGTACAGGCCCCAGAACTACCCACTGGGGATCACCAAGTCCCAGACTGCTTGGATATAGGTAAAGCCTCCTCCAAGAGGGTGCCACCTATAGACTTTGCATTGTAGTTAATAGTGTTATAAAATTATATTTAGTACTTTATTTTGTTTTGTTTTCATTCTCTCTAATAAATTTGGGTTCTGTGCTTACACTGCGTGAGAGGAGGGCCTTTTTGTGTATAAGGGATGCCCTAGCAAATTTAGTGTTCCCAGATTTATCAGTGGGGGCTGAAGCCACTGATATAATTTATGAGGTACCCCAAAATATGACCCTGTCCTTTTTTGCTGCCAACTGGTGCCTGGCAGAAGGGTTAACTATAGAACCGTTTTGCCCAGGAAAAAAAATGAAAAAACGACTAAAAAAAGCTGATATATTTCATTTTGTCTTTTCCCTAATGACATATTTCAGTGAATAATTTAATTAAAATTCATTTTCAACAGAACATAATAACTCCTTGAAAACAAGGAGATTGTGAGGTTTGATTGTTCCAGAGAAGAAAGAAGATTATTTTTGTTTCAGGCCAGCAAACCAAAGTGTCAGGTATTCCTGATCAGGCAGACTCAGCCTCATTCTTAAATACTTAACTACAGCAAAGAGGTTTAGTCTTAACTACTTTGAGGAAAATATTACTGTCAGAGCAGGTAAATCAATGTTTGTTAGTTGGCTAAACATCTGGAATATTTCAGCCTTTCATCCTAGTCTGTTCTGAGTTCCTTTTATACATGGCACAAAATAAAACAGACCATGGAGCCTTTCTCCTGCAGTAGGTCTGGCCAGATAGTGACATGCCGCAACCTGGCTGGGGCAGCTGCCGGGAGAGAAACTCCAGACTCCTTCCCCTGCAGCCCTGCCCTGGGCCTGGCTGGAGCACATGGGACCAAGGTGATTGTGGGGACAGAAACCCCCCTTCTCTGTCCCCAGTCCCACCAAGCTATGCCTAGGGCTAGGATCCAAGGCTGTCACCGACTCAGGTTAGTGACAATTGGGAGCAGGGTGGTGTTGGCCCAGCACTTGGTGGAAGAAGCGAGCTCTGTTTGAGGCTAGAGCTCAACCCTGCTCAATGCTGCCTGGGATGGTGGTGATTGCTCTCTAAGTTAACCCCGATGAGATCTGGCACAAACGTTTGATAAAGTGCTCCAAGAGAAAACACTTTAAATTATTACATATCCATCCAGGTTGACTCAGTGTGAGACCCACCATTTTTAAAACACTTTATGTGCCATGAACTTCTGTCCTGTTACAGCTGTAAAGCTCTTTCTGCACTCTTAAAGCACATTAATTGTAACGTCTGTACCCAGCCAAAGGGGCACCTTTAAGGACGACAGCTCGCTCTGATCCCAAAGGGAAAACACCAGCTGCAAATTGCTGTAGTGGAGATGAGCTCCATTCCACTCTCCCCAGTTGTATATGCTGGAGTAGGAGCAGTAGGTGAAGGGAAAGTTTTGGTTGGTTTTACATTCATTGAGAAGTCCACTCTGGCAGGAAAACTTTAAAGGTTGCAGCTGTTGCCATATCCAGCCTCTTAGTATTGTACCGGCAGTGTGAAGGAGATGGGTTGTGAGACCATGTTCCTGTTGTTACTCATATACCCTTTTAGTTGTGCACACAGTAAGAAGGAAAGTTTAAATTGTGACAAAAATTTGGAAAAGATTTCTCAAAAAGTTGCTATTAATATTTGACTTTGTGAAAAGTTGTCTGTGCAAATTTTAGAATTGGGCTTTGAGCTATGTGGGGGTTTTCTTTCAAATTCTTCATCAGAAGAGGCAGCTCTGCCAACCTCCCTACCCCTGACTGTATCCTACATAACTGGGATACAGAAATATCTGGGAGGAGAGATCCTTTAGGAACAGAGGAAGAAGTAGTGTCTTCACCATTATTCCAGCTTTCCATTTCCACATCTGTGCTTGTGGGTGGGTGGGATTGTAATGTTGACTGAAACCTCCATATCATTTCACACAGATCAACAAACAGTTGTCAGGTAGTAGTGATTTTCAGTCATTAATAACTAGTTGGATTCATAACATGAGAGACTCCACAGTCCATTAGCAGTCTCCTGTGACATCCATTTCCCTGCAGCTCATCTGTTAAAGCATGATCAGCCAGTCTGTACTTACAAAGAGTAACACGTAGCCTGAATTCTTCATGAAATACAAGGGCTCAGTAGTGCTACTAGGGAGCAAGTGGGGCACCAGCCCTAGGTATGGACTACAAAGGGGCACCATAATCTCCTCCCAGGGGGCTTTGTCATGGCAGGGAAAAACCCATAGCATATCTGAGGTGGGGACAAGCAAACAAGGCACTTGGCAGGGGTCAGACAGCTACAGCCGTAGCAGTGGCAGCAACTGCCTTCAGTGTGCACAGAGCCAGGATAGATAAGACATCCTTTTTTCTCCCCACTTCCTTCATCTACAGTGGTTGGCACACCTCACTCCCACCACCCCAGCTCCTCAGGTGCTGACTGAGTTCACTACACCTCTGCAAAGATCATTCAAAAAGAAAATGTTGTGAAAGGAAACTATGTTAAAAAAATTACAGTCTAAAAATTACAATTCAAGCTTGAATGTGGATTGTATAACAATCACATTTACTTTTGCATTTTACTGTCCTTTCAAATGGATCATGGTTGTCTCAGAGGTCTTTTCATCTTTACATTTTTCTGATTGTCTTGGCTTGGTTTTAACATTCAAAATATCAGGTTTTCTCTTTGTTCAGTTTGTCAGAGGCCTTTAGGTGCTCCATAAATGTTACCCGAATAGGAATAGAGCATGAGACTTCAGCCAGACTTCCACTTCTTCCTTTAACAACATAGGAAAAGAGAAAGTAGAGGGAACACTGTCTTACAAAACTGTTGAGATAATTAAGCAGATCAGTAAAGTTGTTGGGTTTTTTTAATTAAGTTTGGATGGATGGGCTAGGGACAGACATTACACATAAACCAATTTAAGTGATCAGAAACTGGTTTAAACCTGTAACAGACCAGATGTTCCATGCACATAAACCAGCTTGAAAATGGCTGAAATAGCTTTGAGATAAACCTGATTGAATGTAAACCGGTTTATACAATATCCGTCCCAGACCCCATGCTGGTTTAAGATAAACCAGACACCCCCAGCATCCCGGCATGGTCTCTGGACTAGGCGGGCCTCTGCTCCGCAGCAGGGCTGGCCCCTCCTCTCTGCTCCCTGGCTGGACCTCCAGCAGAGACTTGGAGGCACAGCAGGGTCTGCCTGGCTTCCCCCTATCCTACCCCTCACCCCCCTGCTACTCATTGCTCAAGCAGGAAATCTTCTCCCTCCCTCCTTCCCAACTCCCACAGCAGGGACCCCAGCCCCGCAGACCCTAGGCATGTGGTATGCCAGCTAATGTAGACGTGTGTGTCTCCAATTTCACTGGAACAGGCAGACAAAACAGTGACTGTTAGGGCTGTTCAGAACTAATCAACAGGTCATCTGGTAAGCTGTTTAAGAAGAGTTTGAATTAATGGAGAGAAGCTATCGCTTTGCTGATTGGGTGATAAACACTGCTATCATCCCCCTGCTGGCTTGCTTGCCTGTCAGTTTGCTGCAGACAGTATCAAGAAGCAAGGAGGGAGATTGAGAAACTCTGTATCATCCGCAGACGCATGCACTGCACCCCCTCCCCTGCTTGCCTCAGAGTGCTAGCAGGTGGCTGGGGTCTGGCAACACTCCCGCCCCTTGAGCAGTGAGTGGGCAAAAGCCTGGGATGGTACAAGCAGACCTCCCTAATCCAAATATCCTGCTGTGGCCTGACCATCCCCCCAACACACACCCCTGCAGCTCAGCACTGTACAAAGGAAAAGAGGGCTGCTCTAGTGCCCCCTGGCTTCTAGCCTGAGCCACTGTAGGCATGTGCCTGAATTTCCTCAGTCCAGAGAGAATGTCTATCTGGTTACAAACCAGTTCAGCCTAGCCAGGTTAGACTAACCTGCAAAGATTGAATCAATTCAGACTCAGGCTTTTTGAATATCTGTCCCTAGCCCTGGTATACCTGTTTGAAAAAGTGTGCCTTATGCTTCCTGAGGGTGTGCTAGGAGACTGCAATGAAGAGTTATTCCTATAATGTGTTTTCTAGAGATTGGCCCAAGCCAAAACCCAGCTCTGGTTACCTATGAACTTTGGGACATTTGGAATCTGGATGTAAAACTCATGTTGCAAACTTCTCTCTAATGCACTTTTATTTTAAAACTTGTTTCAATCTCTAACATCTAAATGTTCCACTGATCTTCCTTAGAGACCTCCCCAAAGCAAAGACTTTCCCATTAAGGTTTAATTGGCCTTTAATTTGTGTTTGGCTCACTTTTCTTTCCTAGGTGGCATTTTATACTAAGTTCTGAACTGGGTGGAGTTGCAATAAAAGTACAGATTGAGTTCTTCATTACTTTAGATGTGCTCACTTATGATTAAAAAAACTGCTAAAGGCTAATGCCTTACATTCTTTAATAGAAAACAAATAAATTAGCTCTAACTTTCTATTTGACTCACACCACAGGAGCTCCATGTATTACAGGGATACTAGTAGCTGATTATGCTTTTATTTCTCCTCTTAGGAAATTGATGAAAGGTTTAAGTTCTGACACAAACAGGAAAACACACTAAGAGCAATTTATCCTGCAGGCATCAACTCTTTAAATAGCTACTGAGCAATGTCAGTCTGTTTCCCACGAGGGCCAGAAAGTCCACTGCTCTTTGTTTCTCTGGCCCTGGTATGACTAGAGGCATAAAGCTTTATCCTATCACGGACTGCTCAGATAACTTTCAGAATACGCAAGTTTTGTGATCATAGCCTAGGAAAGGACTTGCTGCCACAGGGGGAATGAAGAAGCCTGATTTCCTAGATATTTTGCTCTGTTCCTTTAAGGATATCACTGGGACTTTATTCAGCTCCAAGGTAAGGTTTATAGAATTTACTAATTTAATAACTTTTCAGCCTTTTAGATCCTGTTGTTCCCACCCTCTTGTTTTTCTTAAACAAGGAATGACAGAAGAGGGGAGCAAGCTGTCAAAGATATCACTAGTGGAATTTTCCAGCTCCACAGGAAAGGAAAGGGGAGACAACATGATCCACTGTGGAAAAACAATTGGGTACATTGTAAATGAAAGTGAGTGCACAGTGGGTTTGTGTGTGTTTAGCATTTTCACAAGAGTGGAGAAGAGCAAAAATACTGCTGGAAGTTCTAATATCATGAAACTTGTAAAGATCCAATTAATACTTTGTGTAGTTTCTGGAACTATTATACTGTATATGACATGCTTTAGTTGTCATTGATTTTAAACTTGGAGTACAAGTTTCAGTAATGATCTCCTAATTTATGGCTTGAAGAGGAACAGAATTTTGCTTTAGATAAAAATCACAGGTTTTTTTTAATTTCACTTGATTTTTGGAAAGAAATTCTCCTCCCTGAATCTCACACTTTATATAGTTCATATAAGTGATGATTCATCCAGAAAAACTATAGCAAAGATCAACTGAAAAACATGTTTATCCATATTAAACCAGGAAACAGAGGAGATATAAACCATCCTGTATCTCTGTGGTAGTAAATCTCGCCATTCTGGTGAAGCACATAAGTCAAATAAGATCAATTAATTTCTTGTATTTAAAAATAATGTTTTCATTTGAAAATATATTTTTCATTAAATATATTTTTCTAGTGGCAGGTAATTCACAGGGGTCCTCATGGAAATCTTCACCTGTCATTGTGTGTCAAAAGGCATGTTTCCAAGCAGGTTGTGTCAAAGGACCTGTTTCCAAATTTGGCAGCTCACTGGATGTCCAAAGGAGAAATAATCCAAAGCCCAGAACTACCAATAGTGTGGAATAGTATCCAGCATGCTGAGTCTGAGTGTGTTTTCATTGTCTATGGGTGTGTCTACACATCACCATATGGCAACGTTGCTAGAGAGCTGTTCTTTAGTATGTCCTTTTGGGAACATTAAAGCACAGCGCAGTATGGGCTGGTACTGCGCTGTGCGCACCACACACGGCTAAATTTCCTAGCTACATCACCGTAGCAGCACGCTATGCTGAGGGAGCACACCACTACGGCAACATAGCTGGCAATCATGGGTAGACCCACATGAGTGCTATGTCATCATAACACACTGTACAGCAACATAACACATTGTTACCTCTCTGGGGTGATGTATAAATGTGCCCTATGGCCAGTAAGTCATAGTAGTAAGTATTTCCCCTGTATTATGGTCAGGCCTCGATACTGACTGAGAGAGATTCTGGCAGCTGGCAGCATTGGAGGGAGAATTTGCTAGCTAGTTTACTAATCAAACTACTTAGAAAAGAGAAGGAATGTAGAACTTCGTGACGTTTCTGAGAAATTGTATGCTAAGCACTGGGCACTGCATTCTGTAATCAAAGGAGCTGTTGTTACTGGGCATCCCATATAATCTCTAGCAGGAAAGTCACAGGTCAGAGATACAAGTGGTGGCTCCAATTGTCCTAAATGCTTCCATGACTACTTTTTGCATCAATACATACATGTATCTATCTTTTGGGTTTGCTTCTAATGAAGTCATCATATATTTGGGTGATCTTCCCTGTGAAATGTCAGGGCGGTACTGTGCAATCGGGATGCTAGGCTGTACAGCTAAGTGGGAACAATTAAGGCTTACTAAGTGCGTTAGAGCTAAAAAAATGCTTGTGAGGTATAGCTTCACTTCCTCTGCGAGAAAAAGAAGTGGTGGCACAGACCTGTAGAGATTCTCTGGTGTTGTTTGAGAATCATAGCCTGATCCTTAAATGGTAGAAACAAGCATCACAACATTATGTATAAACTGTCTCACTGGGGCTGACTGTGGGGGGCGGAGGGGGATGCTGGTGCACTCCACCCCCGAACCTACCCCCCAATCCCCATTTGATTCCTGTTCCACACAATGATTAAAACCAACTGCCTGGAAGAAGTAGCAGCATTTCTAGTTAGGCGGTGCTGAGGGAGTGAATGGCTTCCTGGCTCCTTATAATCTACCTGATCCCTTCTGAACTCCAATTCCATCTTCTTTTTAATGATCTTGATATTCCACCAGTCAAGCTATCCTTTGTTGTGCAGTTCTGCTGTCTGTTAGCTTTTTCCTGGTAATGACGTTCCTATATCACGGTCCTGCAGATTGTTTTTCTAATGAAGTTATGTTTTTTTGGCTTCAAACTTAAACTGAATAGCACAGTCTTGAGCCATTGTATATTAGTAAATCATCTACTTCACTTTGAACTGGAGGAAAATATGTGTTGTTTTAAATGTGATGATGCACCTCACCATCTGTACTCCCCATTTCAAAATTCTAGATCTGCCCATGTGACCCACTTTTCAAATTTCTTCAATTATTTTAATGATTCCTCACTAGAAAATCTCTTTTTATTTAAGAAACAGTTTTAGAAAGGTTGCTTAGGTTGGAAAACTCTGTATAAATGAAATCTATATAAACAATCACAGCTCTGATGAAAACTTATATTTTAAGAGATCCATCACCTGCAGCTACTTTGAACATACTGAATATATTTCTGATCCACCTTTATTCTGAAGACTATGGTCTTTAAGCAACTGATTTTACCAGGTACCTTGCTTCTAAAAGGTTCTACTCTACATGTTATCTTGACTTCTTCACAAAGGGTCATAGAAGATTATGAAAATATGCCTTTCCCTAGTAACGTTGCTCTGATCTTTGCTATGTACTCATATATATGTAGTAATCTTCCCCTTAGGACATTGTGTATGTACTTCATAAGGAAAAAAAAAAGATTAACAGCACAATACAATACAATCAGGCTTACTTTACAGAGCTCTTGCAGAAATCCCAGCCAAGTAAAAGAATAAATAACAGCTGTGCTAATCAAAGGCAAATTTTAAAAGATAAGACTTGAATTTGGATGTGAAAATACCAGTAAAGTAGGCAAGCCTAATGTCTACAGAAAAGGAATTCCAAATAGAAAGCGGGCTGTGGTTTAAAGGTGGAGGGGAGAATTTTCAAAGGTGCTTCGGTGGCTTAGAAGCCCAAGCCCATTTTCCAAACTCACTCAGGTATTTTGGAGCCTTAGTACATATATCACTTTACAAATGAGAGCTTCTAAGTTACAGAGAAGCTTTAAAATTTTTTACCATCAGTTGACAGTCTTGTCTTAAATTCCAAGAGCAGATATTGCCCAAAGAATGGCTGAATATAGACTATAGTGATATTAGTGGAGATAGAAAAGCTAAATGAATAATATGTAAGTGATAAAGATGGCACGTGAACCAGTATTTTACAGGAAGCCAGTCTAGTGACCTTGGTTTGGGTAAAAAACAAGACGTTTTAGTCTATTTTAATAATGCTGGTAAAGGTATGTTAAAGCCACTGTCACTGATATAAACATAGCCCTTGACAGGAAATCCTCCAAAAAATAGAGTTGAAATAGTTCAATTCAAATGTATTATAACAAATTATAAGCAGTTTGGTGTCGTCATGGGAGAAGACATTACAGCTTTGTAACATTCAAAGTTCCTGCATAGCGACTGAGCCGATAAGATCATTACAGGATGGAGGATTGCCTGGAGAATTTTCATCCCCGCCATAGATCATGGCATTTATCTAGACAGAATTGGAAACAGAAACATATATTCATGATGATAATGAGAGCAACAACAGTTTAGCCTTACCAGTCAGTTTAGATGTGAGCATTTGGACATGATCTACTATGTTTGCATAGTGATATTACTTTTTATGGGCTGTCTAAGCAAAACTGTGTGGTGGGTTGACAAAGCTCACTTAACAGTTGCAGCCAGACAAACTCTGTAAGCATAAACAGCTCTATTATTCATGGTCTACAGCTGTTTTAAATCAGAGATTGTCGTTCCATGGTCTAGTGGACTAAGCGTGGCCCTAGGAGCCAGAACTCTTGTATTTTAATGCTAGCCCTACAATAAAAGCGTTGTGCGACATTAAAAACATCACTTTACTTCTCTATATATAATGCTTTCCTCTCAGTGGCCCTAAGATGGCAAATTAACTATTGTCTGTAAAATGCTTTAAAAACATAAAATGCTCCCGAGTGTGGCTATGATGACATTTTAATTATAATGGCGTTTGTAATATTGCTGCCCCATTCCAGCAAGTACCCAAATAGAATTGTTGATACTCGGAGTCATGTTTGTGGCTCCGGACAGAGACCACTGTGCCCTGCTGAAGAGGGAATTCTCTTGCATCCTCTTCAAACTCTACCAGTACAGAACTGGTCTGTCTTGAGCCAGTTTACCAGTACAGTTTCAAACAAACTGAAACTCTATAGGGAATGGCATAGCAGCATAGGAGCACATTGATGCTGATGCAGTGAATTGGATTGTGTATCTATCTTATAATGTTTGAAAGCTAAAATAGCAATCCTGGATCTGTCTCATTAGAGTCTTGATGATTTCTCTTCAAACAACAACCAGTTTCTTCACAGACACTCGAGATCTAGAAATTGCTTCCACTGGAATCCATGAGAAAACTTCAACAGAAGCAGAATTGCACCCCACGGCTATAAATCTGCAAACCTTATTCCAGAGAATAGTCCCATTGACTTCTGTAAGGTTATGCACATGACTTAAGAATGCTAACAGGACGGGGGTTGGAAGATCAAGTCTTCATTGACCCCTTTCTCTAAGAACTAGGATTCCCTGGAGCTATGGAGACTTTAAAAAATCTGAAGGCAGTGAAAAGAACTTGCCTCAGAGTGACTGGCATGTTGCAAACTACAGACTTGTTTCAGACCCCTTTGCATTAAATGCTTTTGGTAAATGTTTAAAACACAATGAGATTATTCGCTGGCAATCAGATGAGTGATGTGACACTGCCTAAGTAAGTTGCTGAGTAAGACTGGAAAATTCTGTGTTCACCCTTTGCTATGTGGTTTGCTGCGTTCACATTTTAAAAAATGATTTTGCTTGCTATGTTCTGTGTCCTTGTTACGGATGTTAGAAAGAAGAGTAATGTGGCGAAAGAGGTCCAGCCCATACTGGAGTATAACTAAGTGGTTTGGAATCACTCCTGGATTCCAACTAAGTGGTTTGGCTCTTTAAATCAAGGCCATTTTTTGTGGAGAATATAGAATGACTCAAACCTATGTTGAAATGTAGGGTGTTGCCTTGACAATCCCATATAGAGATGCTATTATTATCATAGCTATGCACAGGCCTAGTAATCACTTTAAAATCTCTGGCAAGAACTTTTAGCTAGTTGATGAGAAATGTACGGACAAAATGTAAGAATACACTTGTTTCACTCTCCCTTTTTTTTTTTTTTTCATTTTCCAGTGAAAAGCTGGAATACACAATAAAGGACGCCTACTTTCTGTGATACCAGACACACTGATGAACCAGTGATTTTTTTTTCCCCCACAACTCATGACCTCATGTTCAGCTTCTCCTGGGCTATATTTTCCAAGAGTCAAGACCAAGCTTTTGGTCCTCATTTTCAACCCTGACATCCTGTTTATAACTATTATTGTGTCATCTCCACCCTCACCACCACTCAACCAGAGGTACCCGACATGTGCATATGTCTAACAGCTTATTGCACAAACATCTCTTGTGCCTATTTTTCAACGCAGTTTCCCTGGACTAATCTTTGAGTCTGCTGTGATCTTCTCTTTTAAATCTTTCCACAAGATCCATGTCGGTCCTAATTCTTGCACAAAATACCAATTAATGGTGGCTTGAAGGCTGAAGAAGTTATTTGATAGTTTGTTTAATTCTGAAATAAAAGCTAAACTCTGACTCTCTGGAGATTGATTTAGTCCTAATTGTTTCTTGTTTACATTTTAGCTTCTAATATCATTTCAGTATGGATCTTATGTCTAACCCTGAATGAAAACCTGGCCTCAAAAACAAAATTTTCAGTGACTTCTGTAGGTCAAGAAGTATTTTTTTTCCTGTATCTTTACGTGTATGACCTGTTTGGGTTTTTTTGTTTGTTTGATTTTTTCCCTTAGCTTTCTGACATGTAAAATGTTTTGGATACTTTGGTTATGATGTGTATATTAAGTATCTAAAAACAAAAGTGATAATAATCCATTCTCCTGCAGTTGCCACATTAGATGATAGATATAACTATTTCTTTTAGGTAGAAGCAGACACTGATTGAAATAATAGGAATAATTCTTCTAAATGTAGCATCTACATTGTTTTATTAAGTGGCCTCACTAACTCAAGAACTGTATATTCTACAGTTCTAATTTAGGACACTTTCCAAAGTCTTTAATATTATCCTTAAAAGTGTACTTATGTGGCATAAAAGAGTATTATTTTCATATATTTAATTAGTACATCATCTTTTTTTAAGCTAAAAATACTTCCAACCATTTCTTCATTTCGTAACACTGAGCCAGTATTCCACAAATTACAATATCTCATGGAAAATACAGACCAAGGGTAAAGTAAAAATTGCTTTACAGCCAACCTACAGCCACAGGATAACACAGAGAAATATAAATGATGAAACGTAAATTTGTTTGTGTTTTTCTTTTTCATAACCTCTACTTTATTAGAACCACAAAAAACAACATTTTGCATTTGATCAAGTGGAATCAATCAAGGCAACAGAACTCAGAAAAAAATGACATGCTGTGAAGAAATGACCCATGATTTTTATTGTGACAGTGTCAATCTGTTTCCTACTTTGTGGAATATTTAAGCGTAAGTCCTCAGATAAAGTAATAGTTAAGTCAAATATCTTTAAAAATTCCTTTTTGATTATTTCATTCTTTCATTCCAGTCTGCAAACATTTCTAAACAAAATACTTGCTGCTGTAATGTAGGGAAATTGATAAGATTTGCCCAATATGAGGGACTATAACAATGTACAGGGAATTATAACTGAATGAACTTAAGTAAATTTTTGTTTTATATTTGAATAATGGCATAGTTTATTAGACAGTTGTTATATTTATGTCTATTTCTATGATTCTTTGGGTTGTATAGCAATTTATACATATATATCAGAAAATGTTAGACTTGGTTAGCTAAAGTACTATGAATTTTTAGAGATTAGGATTAGCTTTGGTATACAAGAAAAGTAAAATTGAAGGTGTACAATGGTGATATCAAAATTGTAAAGAAAGGGAAGGCATTAATGGTTATAGGGCTCTGATGTTCAAAACTAAGGATCATGGGAAGCTTTAAAGGGATTTTGTAAGCAACAATACATTTGAAAGCTATCAAACAGACTCCCTACTAAAGACATAGTGGGCATGTCCAGATGTGGGTGAATGTTTGGTTTCCCAGGGACAACTAGCAGTGGTGCACCTTGCCCCCAGGGAATGCCTGTGCCATCCTTGTTTTGGCATGTGGCAATTTACCCCAGGTGTGGTCGGGCAGGTACCACCCACAGCCTTACCGAGGGCCTTGGGGGCCTCCTGGGGCTATAGCCACAGTGATCCTGCTGGACAGAGCCTGGCCAGCAACTGCAGCACAGCTCCAGACATCCTGGCTCCACTTTTCAGCAGCACGCACTGCTCCATTTTTTCCCCGCTGAGGGTTTTTTTGACCCCCCAGATGTTCAGGGGGTCAAAAAACCCATTGAAAAGAAAAATGGAGCAGCACACACTCAGGTAACACACACTTGCAGTGCAGAGAACACCAGATTCTGCGGTATATGGCACTGCCAACTTATTTGCAGTGCCACATACCACACCACCATGCTCGTCTGGAGGCGCCCAGTGCATACACTTCTTGACAAACCAAGTATGTCATATTTCAAAATCAAAGAGACATGAAGTAAGTTCCACCAAGCAATAAAGGAGACTACTTGTTGAAAGTTGGGGTGATATTATAAGCTTGGAGATAAGCAAAGGTAATATTTATATTTAAGAAAGGAAAAAAAAATAATCTGGGTAACTAGAGGCTTTCTCATCTGACCTCAGTAGTACTCAAGGCTTTCAAGCAATTTATGAAGGAAACAATATTAAAGAGACTTTGTAATAAGTGAAAAATGGGATAAAATTCACATGAGTTAACCAAACATAGACCATGCTAGGCTAACACATTATCTTTCTTTGATATGATAACTTATTTTCTAAACAAATGTGAGGATCAATAAGAAAACTGTTTTAAGGAAGAATATAACTAAATGCAAAATACAATAAGTAGTGTTAAAAGAAGTGTCAGTCTGGAGTGAAGTTATGTTGGCCATACCTCAACAACCAGACTTGGGGCCAATCTTATTTAATATTTTAATTTAGGACCCGGAAAAAAAAAGCAGGACCCGGTGATTTGATATTTGCTGATGACACGATGCCAGGGGACATCATCAACATAAAGGTGGATCAGGATATCATTCATAAGAAATTGGCTGACTTTAAGGACTCCAGTAATGGAAATGGAATTAAGTTTAATACCACAATACAGAGGTCAAGGCCATGCACTTAGGGACAACGTGAAATATTTATTGTTTTAAACTCCTCAGTTGGAACAGACTGAGAAGGAGAAAATACCAAATGTAGTAGTCACAAGACTATGTGCTACCAATATGACAAGATATGGAATAATCAAACATCCTAGGATGTATCAGAAGAGGTCTTCAATAGTAAATGGAGTATAGTTCATTCTGCAAGAAAGTGGTAAGACCTCATCTGGTATAATGTATAAAATTCTAGTCACCAAGAATGATTAGTTTGAGTGGTATTTTATGGTAATGTTGCTTGTGCTAGCAGGACATTAGACTCAGTGAATCAGGAGATTATAGTTCTACATACTTAGTTCACATAGCAAAAATATATTTCAGCTGAATGTTACAAATCAGTGAATTAGGGAGAAAGATCCTTTGCTTTTGAATGTTTAGCTGAAGGGCCGGTTTCTTTCTTCAGTTACATCAGTTCAGCTGTAATGGAGCAATGGGGTGCATACCAACGAGCGTTCGTGTGTGGTTTGTGGCACCTCAAACCACACGTGGTGCATGTGTACCCATTCACCATGCTGCTACTTAGCAGTGTGAACCAGGTTATTTTACACTGGGAGACCCTGGTGTGAAAAAAACCACCGTTAAAAAAGCAGTACAGGGCACGCAGAAACAGAGCCTAGCCAGCCAGAGCCACGCTCTAGGCTCCAAGCAGCTGGCTCAATGCCACTGCTGCCCCAGGACCCCAAGTAAGGCTGCTGGGGCCAGCACAGGTGCCAATTGACCATGCGCCGGAGTATACGTGTAGAGGCGTGCCTAGGGACAAATAGCAGCAGCACAAATATGTGCTGCTGCAATTTGTGTCATGGAAAATGCTCAGCCTTGTACGTGTGTGCTCGTCAGGACATGCCCATTCTGTCTGAATTTGTCCCTTAAAAGTGCTTTGGAGAGTAGGATACTATACAACCTACCTAACAACAACAATGCTGGAACTAAGTGGAACTTAGAATGATTAGATAAGATTAAGAAGATGGGTAAGAAGATATTTGTACATTTACACACTGCATTGAGATTAATGAAGCATTTGACCCATCACCCTTTGCAGCTTTTTGTGTCTAACACTTCCATATTTCTCCTTCCTTGGAAAAGCTACTTTGTGGTTCTAGAGCTAAGATATTTTTAACAGCCTCCAGTGATCAGACCCATGTAGGTTTCCCTCAGCCATTGTCTTTGCTTGGTGAATTATTTAAACCTCATATGAGCTCTAGATCGCCTAGATTTGTTGCACCTGTAACAGTATCCTGTACATGTTACAAATAAATAAGTGCTGGCAAAGGCATTCGCATCCAACATTCTGGAGAGTGGCTAGATTCGGGATCAGCCTATACATTAATCTCCTTTTCCTAATCTACATGTTTATAATTGCAAAGAAGGTCACATATAGTGCTATACAGCCGTGGGATGGAGACTCAGCAGAGGCATACTATCCAGTGGTAGCACCTGAATGTATTTTGCTTCTCTCTGGTGTGACACCTCCTTGAACTCTGGGAGCCAAGGGTGGATGTGGCTTTTCTACTCCCTTTTTCAAAGGTTCAGAGAGAACGTTTATCTTATATGTAGGCTTGGCAGAATTCAACTTCTTTTGTTTTCTATTTCAATGGCTAAAATCAATGTTTATTTTTAAGAATTTCCTCTGGTTTTATCAGGTTTTTTTAATTGATGTAAATGTTCATAATTGCACAGAATGAGGGGCATGTGAGAGAGAAAATTGAGTAATGACTGTATTCTGTTAAAGCTTTATAAAATCACATGTTAAAATATATAAAAGTAAATAACCGTAAGTCAATAAAGCATACCTGCTTTAAAATCATTCTGTTCATTCATCCGGAAAGAGCTGGGTGGCCAGAAACCAGGAGAGAGCGCAGCAGCACTCCAGAGCTCAGGGAACACTGGGAGAAGCAGCAGCTGCCCAGCCTGGGGTGGGTAGCAGCTCCCTTTTCCTATGGCCCCTTAGGAGGCACCAGCCCTGCTTGGGAGGCAGCAGCGGAGGGGTGGCTCAGCTCCTTGATGGCCATGGCCTCCCACCCCTCCAGGCAGTGTGGGGGCAACAGCTAGACTCCAGGGGCAGCCCCATGTGCTGGTCAGGCAGGCAGGAGTTCTGGAAACACACGGAGAGGCAGCATGATCAGGCCACATGGCTCAGGTGGGTGGGAGCCTGTGGCCATCAAGGGGCCAGGCCACCCCTCAGCTGGTACCTGCAAGGTGGGACTTGCCCCCTAAGGGCAGCTGCTTCTTACCCCAGTCTGGGCAACCACCGCCTCTCCCAGAGCTCCTCCATGATTGAGACAGGGACCCAACTCCCAGTGAGCCTTGCTCATGCAGGGGTCAGGCCAGGCACACCAGGAGTTTGGCTCCCAATCCCCAGCTGAGACCTAGGCAGAGCAGATGGCTGACAGCACCAGATTCCCAGCTGCCAGCAGCCCTACCCTTCTACCTCCCCCCACCCCCCAGCATAATGGTCCCAGTGTGGCCCCCAGCTCCTGCAGCGGCTGCTTCAGCCACTATCAGAGAAGCAAAATCTGGGCAGCGCAGCCAGGACCCCCCCACCCCACCTGCAGCAGCTGCCACATAGGTGTACGTGTGTGTGTGTATGCACACACACCTGGCACCTCCTGCCCTAGATTTCCTTACCCCATTCCCAGATTCTTTGTATGTCCCCTTTCTATTAATATTGATTTCCATTGGTCTCTGAGTGACAGGTGAAATCAATGTTTATCAATAAAAATTGAATTCTGCCAAGCCTACTTATTTGAAACCGAGTGCACTCACTGCTGCAGTAAGCACAACCACGCAGCAACTGTAACCAATTTTAGAGATGCTAACAACACTGATGACATTAGCCTGTGTGAGTCCTTGCAGAGAGAGGGAGCAGACATTAGATCTGGCTTAGTGTATGTGCGAGGTCACACTCCTTCCACTCCTTACCATTCATGCAATACCAGACATACTTAAGACTATAATAAATAAGCTTGGAAGGGGGTGTGATCTAGGGGGTGAAAACAAGGACTGGGTATCAGGGAGCTTATGTTCTTTACTTGAGTATATCTCACAGCTGCCATGTTTCATTGGACAAATCACTTAACAAGTGTTTGCTTCAATTTAGCATTATGTAAAATGATACTTCTTTAACTTGCAAACGTAATTACAAAAGGCTTAATAAAGTAATGCATATAAAGCATGAACATGGGCTAATACAATTAGTTCATTCCGTGAGTTTGTTTAAGCATATACCAAGGATCAGAAAAACTTGTTTCCTTTGTGCAGATAGCCTTTAACTGCAGGTTAAAAAAATTCTGTTTAAAATGTATACGTTAAAAGCTGCCACTTACAAGAGGATTTGGTCTCTTCAAAATGCTTCCTACAAAAGGTCTTATTGAACATGCTCATTTTATTCTTGACCCTATCCCTTAAAATCTATACCTAAAATAGCCCTTGTTTGTGTCTTTAAAAATGTAAACTGGCACATTTGACTTTTAAGTGGAAACTCTAGCGAAAAGATGCTTTCTAATATGGTTGCTGGAAAACATCTTTTTCTAACTCACTAAGTAAAGGGAAGGGAACTCTTAAGTTTGGCAAGACATGCCATTTAGGGACTGCATTGCTTTGAGAGTGAAGTGGCAATAGACTCCCCTCCAGAATCAGCCTGTAATCATTCAGTGGGTGTCACTGGCAACCCGTAGGGTGTGCACGTGGGTACACATGCAACCCCTGTGTGTGGTGGTCCACAACCTGCAAAAAGGCGCTGCCAACGGTGCCTGTGGGCAGTTGCCGCTCACCATCATCCCCCCTTCGCTGCTGACACTGCCGGTAGCATCTGCAGGGAGTCAGCACTTGCCACCTCCACCCCCCTCTGCTGACAGCACTGTGGCCACCTGCAGGAGCACACTGTGTCCCCCCAGCCTCTGGGGCACTCAGCGTTCATGATGGATGCAGTACATCCTTTCTGGTGCACTGGGCCAACACATGCAGTATGAAAGCAAGTCTGTGTGGGCTATGAACCAACTCTTCTTGCCTTCCTGCTGTCTCTTTGGGCCATGATACACCTGACAGAGCAACTCCTTCACACTCAGGGGCTCTGACTGTGACTGGCTGAATGCTTACAGAGATAGATTCTTACACATACTCAACTGCTTGGTTACAGTATCACCCATTAATATGTTAACAAGACTGCTACTTCTCTTTATAAACAAAAGATAGCCACGTTAGAATTTTTTTTTTCATTAACTTGTGACAGATAGTAAAACTGAACCTTACTAACTCCTAATAATGACTAGGGCTTATGTAAAGATGTTACACTTATGTTGACCTAAACCTAACAGTAGATTGACCTACATAGGGTTAAGACCATCGGACTGAGTACAGACATTCAGAAAGGTTAGGGCAGGGGCAGGCAATTATTTTGACTGAAAAGCTGCTTAATGAGTTTGGGTGAGCTGCCAAGGGCTCTGCCCCTTGACAGGTGCCCCACCCCCTGGTCACCATGTTGGGACCAGAAGTCCCACCCCTAACCTTTGTGACGGGAAGTTCCCTGCCTTGCCCCCAAGTCTCCCCCCTACCCCCCCCCCGGTCAGAAGTACTCCTTTTGGGAGGGGAGAGTTGCCACCCTGGAACCAGAAAAAAGCCATATTATACACTAAAAGTCAAATGCCTACTGTAACATATTTTAATGTTATTACAAAAAATATTTTTGTTGTGATTTACATATGCATAGGGTATATAGAGATGGTTGCATAATAACTCAGAAATAAAGTCTTACTCTTCTATATTGTGTGTGGAGGGTGTGAGGTGAGGCTGGGGGTGGGAGTGTGTGTATGGTGGGATGTGGTGGGGGTTGTGGTGAGGTCTGTGAGGGCATGTCGCTGTATGGGGGGGGCAATAGGATATGTTGGGGGTGTATGTTGGGAGGGTTGTGAGGGGAGAGTGTCGGTGTGTGGCATTTGTGGGGTGTGAGGGCGGATGGGGGGATATGGAGACTTCCCACACACTTCCCCCCCATGGTACACAGACCCCACCACTGGTAGCAGCAGCAGGTGACAGGTTGGAGCACTTGTGCCCCACACAGATGCTGCCTCCCAGAAGTGTATGGCTCCAGCCAGTGCTGCACGTGATTGCAAGGAGCGCAGTCAGTCAAGCTGGCCCACCTCTATCATGCAGGGCCCCATGCTGGGCCCCATGCAGTGCACACGCAGCTCCTAACACCTGTGCACCACTGGGGGAAGGCCCTGCACAGTGGAGCTGGCAGCTCCACATGGAAGCTGCTGCTTGGTGGGCCAGGACCTTCTACCCACAAGGATGGGAGGTCAGGTGCACAGGCTGGGTGGGATACAATTAGTTTGTGGGCACCTGTGGGCCAGATGAAATTGCCTGGTAGGCCAGTTCTGTCCCACAGGCCATATTTTACCCACCTCTAGGTTAAGGGAAAGTTAGATTGCATTAAAAATGGCCACCCAATATAACTTAGTTCAGCCTGGGATAGACCTTACACTAGTTAGGTGGATCTACATGCAAAATATATAGAAGTTCAGGACAGTTAGATCAGTTTAAAAATGGCTAACCCAGTCTAAGTTAAATGTATCTCAGAGGTAGAATAATTTAACTCAGATCCGATGAGACTAATCTAACTGAACTTCTTTCTGTGCAGTTGCCAGCATAGCCCTGGGGCTGGGAAAGCCCAGCCACTAGCCCCAGCCCCAGGGCAAACCCCTTACCTGAACCAGGCTATTTTTAGCTCCTTCTTTCTCTTCCCAAACAGACAATGCCCCCATGAACCATAGAATAATAGATTCATAGACATTAGGGCTGAAAGGAAGCTTGCAAGATCATCGGGTCCAGCCCCCTACCCAGGGGCAGGAAGTCAGCTGGGGTCAAATGACCCCAGCAAGATAAGCATCCAAATGTTTCTTAAAGGCATCCAAAGTAGGTGCTTGCACCACTTCTGGAGGGAGTCTATTCCAGACTCTGGGGACTCAGACAGTAAATAAGTTTTTCCTTATGTCTAGTCTAAATGGTCTTCCTGCAATTTGTGACCATTATATCTTGTCTTCCCTTGAGTACCCTGGTGAATAGACATTCTCCCAGTTCCTGATGCACACCTCTTATATACTTATAGGCTGCAACCAAGTCACCTCTGAGCCTTCGCTTCTCCAGGCTGAAGAGTCCCAAGCCTCTCAACCTCTCCTCATAAGGGCTCTTCTCTTGACCTTTAATCATGCGCTTGGCTCTCCTTTGGACTCTCTCAAGCTTCTCCACATCCTTTCCAAAATTGGATGAGTACTCCTGCTGCAGCCTCACCAAGGCCAAGTAAAATTGGAGAATGACTTCTTGGGTCCTGCTTGAGCTGCATCGGTAGATGCAAACTAGAGTTTTATTTGCTTTGCTGGCCGTGGCAGCATATTGGTGGCTCATGTTCATCTTGTGGTCAGTCATGACCCCCCAAGTCTCTTTCAGTCATGGTGCTAGTACATATAGTACTGCCTAGCCTATAAATATGTTGTGGGTTTTTTCTCCTGAGGTGGAGCACCTTGCATTTCTCCGTGTTGAATGTCATCAGGTTTTGACCCATCTACCTTGCTATCTTGTTTAGGTCAGCCTGAATTGCCAGCCTATCCTCTAGCATGACCACACACCCATGAATTTGGTGTAATCTGTGAACTTAGCCAGTCTGCTTCTGACATCTGAATCCATTTAATTTATGAATATATTATAGAGTACTGGTTCGAGTACTGAGCCCAAGGGACACCACTGGTCACCATGCACCATGTTGACTCTGTTCCATCGACTATCACTTTCTGGGTCCAACCATGGAGCCATTTCCCCAATCACTGGACTGTAAGGTTGTTGAGGCCACAGTTCCTCAATTTTACCACAAGGACATCATGGGAGACCAAGTCAAAGGCTTTTTTGAAATCTAAATATATGACATCAAGTTCTTCTTCTTTGACCAGGAGATATATTACCTGGTCATAGAAGGAAATGAGGTTGGTCAGGCAAAACCTACCCGCTACAAAACCATTTTGGCTCTCTCTCAGAATGTTGCTTCTTATTAGACAATTGTTGATGGTTTCTTGGATGATTTTTTCCAAGATCTTTCCAGGGATTAAGGTCAAATGGATTGGCCTGTAGTTTCCTGGATCTTCCTTCCTTCCTTTCTTGAAGATAAGCACCACATTGACCCTCTTCCAATCTTCAGGAACCTCTCCTGAACACCACGAGTTCTCAAATATCCTCACCATTGGTCCTGCTATGACATCAGCCAACTCTTTTAGTCCATTAAGGGTGGCCTCTTTAATAAACTTTTCTAAGACCTTCCCCAGGATAGAAGTCAGGCTGATGGGCCTAGAGTTAGCTGGAGCCACTTTCCTCCCTTTCTTGAAGATAGGCACCACATTGGCCTTCTTCCAGTCTTTGAGCACTTCACCAGAGTGCCAGGAGTTTTCAAAGATCTGTGCCAGAGGCTGGGCTATAATGCTAGCCAGCTTCTTGAGTACCCTGGGGTGTAGATTGTCAGGGCCAGCTGACTTGAAGGTATCCAGCCTCTCAAGGTGTTCCTTCATGAGGTCAGCATTAATGGAGGGCAGGGGATCTCCCTCACCCGGACATCCCTGTCCCATGGTTGGCATGGGTGACCCATGGGACTGATGGAAGACCGATGCAAAGTACCCATTTAATAGGTTGGCTTTTTCCTGGGCATCAGTTGTCACCTGTCCCATCTGGTTCCACAGGGGTCCAATGTGGCTCTTGCTTATCCTCCAACTCCTCACATATCTGGAAAAGGACTTTTTATTGTCCTTGATGCTTCAAGCTAGTTGGAGTTCACTTGCAGCCTTGGCTTTCCTGGTTTGCTCCCTGCAGGACTGGACCAGTACAGAATATTTCTCCTTGGAAGTGAATCCCATCCTCCATCCTTTGTAGGCTTTTCTTTTTAGCTTCAGAAGGTCTGCTAGATCCCTGGAGAGCCGGGGGGCTGCTGTGCCCTCTTGCTGCCTTTCCTCCGAGATGGAATAGAATTAGCTTGTGCATTGAGGGTCACTTCCTTGAGAAGCAACCACTCTTCTTGAACTCCCCTCCCCCTGGGGTTGTAGTCCCTTAGGGACCCACTGACAAGCCTCCTGCACTTGTCAAAGTCAGCTTTCCTGAAGTCAAGGAGTTCCATGTTGCTGACCGACTTGCCAGCTTTATGGCAGATGGTGATGGTGATCAGCTCGTGGTCACTGTCACCCAGCTTCCCATTGATCACTAGGTCACCGATTAGGTCATCCCCAGTAGCCAATACCAGGTCGAGCAGCACTTTACCTCTCGCTGGCCCATAGACTTCTTGAGTCAGGTGGAGATCATCCACGCATGAAAGGAAGCTTTGCGACCGTTTGGATATTGCTGAGTGATTCTCCCACGAGCTGTCCGGGTAATTGAAGTCACCCATGACAACCATGGTCCTGGAGCATGCGGCCTCAGCCAGATCCCGGGCGAACTCCTTATCAAGCTCTTGACTTTGGGTGGGAGGTCTGTAATAGACTCCCACTGTTGTGTCCCCTATGCCATGTTCCCCACAGATTTTATCCCAGAGGGTCTCCAGTCATCCACCCTGGTCGCCAACATCAGCTTGCAGGGACGCGTAACTATCCTTAACATAGAGAGCTATACCCCCACCCCTTTTATCTACTGGATCTCTCCTGTACAAGGTATAGCCATGTATAGCCGTGGTCCTGTCATGGGTGGAGTCCAACCAGGTCTCCGTTATCCCTATGATGTCATAATTATTTGCATTAAGCAGGAGGATGAGTTCCTCCTGCTTATTCCCCAAGCTCCTGTCATTTGTGCACAGGTAAACAAGTGTCTCCTTGGGGGCTCCTGCCTTGCTCACAGATTGTACCAGGGCTGGGGCAGGGGTGGGCTCCCTTAAGTGCCTTGGCCTGCTGGCTTTGTTATTATGGACTCCAAGGTGAACATGGGCCACCAATGGGGGTATGCAGTCAGGATGGCTAACCGCACTTTGTCATGCCTCCACAGATGCATCACGAGCAGGTCCAAGGAGGTGATTCTTCCCCTCTATATGACATTGATCAGGCCACAGTTGGAGTACTGTGTCCAGTTCTGGGTGCCGCACTTCAGGAGGGATGTGGACAACTTAGAGAGGGTCCAAAGGAGGGTCACTCACATGATCAGAGGGCAACGGGGTCACTCACATGATCAGAGGGTCACTCACATGATCGCAGGCCCTACGAGGAGAGGCTACGAGACCTGAACCTGTTCAGCCTCCACAAGCGAAGGCTGAGAGGGGAGCCGGTGGCCATCTATAAAGTTGCCAAGGGGGACTAGCAGGCAATGGGAAAGTCCCTGTTCCCCCAAGCACTACTAGGAGTAACAAAGAATAACAACCATAAGTTGACGGAGAGTAGATTCAGGCTAGATATCAGGAGGCACTACTCCACTGTCAGGGTGGGTAGGATCTGGAACCAACTTCCAAGGGAAGTGGTCCTCGGTCCTACCCTGGGAGTCTTTAAGAGGAGACTAGATAGAGACCTTGCCGGGGTCATTTGACCCCAGCATTCTTTCCTGCCCATGGCAGGGGGTCAGATTTGATGATATGCTCAGATCCCTTCTGACCCTACCAACTATGAAGCTGCTTTTGGACCCTGCCAGCCTCCCCTGCCCCCACGCCCATAGAATCCTCAATCCCTGCAACGCCTCCACCTGCTCCCTACATCCCAATTTACCTTAGATTGAGTGGCTATATTTAACTCAATCTAACATTCCCCTAACCTCCCTGAATGTCTGTACCTAACCTCTCAATGTTGATCTGTACAGACATTTGGGGAAGTAGGTGAGGCCAAAAATGGCCAGAATGATTTTAGTTCACTGGAGGAGGTGAGTTAGATTAGATCAGGAAAGGGTTAGAAAAATCTAACAAATGTCTGTACATGTTTGGAGAACAACCCCAAAGTTGGGAAAGTCCAGCTGCTCACACCAGCCTCAGGGCTGCTCATTTCCTCTCCCCCTACCCAACCCTGACCAAGCTTTTTTTAGCCCCTCCAAGCCCTACCGCTCCCAGATGGACAACACCAACTTTTCACCAAACCTGCCAAACTCCACTGTGGACCTGCTAGTCCCTACCCCCCAAGTCCTGCTTGCCCCTTCTCCCACCTGGACTTTCTTAGATCAAGTTCAAGGCACAGCCCCTGGCACTGAGTGAACATCTGCAAAAGTGAGACCCAATCTATGATCATAAACCACATTGGGTGCCACAAATATGTGAGAGAATTGTAGCTGATTAATGATTAAGCAAACAAGCATAATTTTAGTAAATCAAAAATATTATAAGACAAATACGATTTGGGGGGTTATCTGGAGGGCCTTTTTTTGTTTGATTTATTTATTTTGAGAAAGATATCAGGAGATGAAAAATATTGAGGTGTCTGTACACATGCTGTGGGGTGGGAGGGGGTGTTTTAATTAGAGCAGATCTTGGGAGCCACTCTAATTTAAACACCTGCAGTGTCTCATACATTGTTCAACAAGCTTTAGCAAAAGCAGCCCTGCCATTTTCAAACACAGGGATGCTGAATACACGAGACACTGCAGCACACTGGAGCACTCTGATTAAAACGCTCCAGCAGACTCAAGTCTGCTCCAATGCATTCTAATCAGAATGTGTCACAGCACATAGAAAAGTGCCCTTAATTACAGTACTTACAGTACTTACTTTACAACAGGGTCAGTAGCCTATTGCCTGCAGCCTGGATTCAGCCTATGGAGCCATTCTACCCAGCCTACAGAGCTAGTGCTTCAGCAGCCTTTCCACGTCAGGGGCTTTGCATAGTCAGTAAGGAAGCAGCAGTGGCAGGGCAGCAAAAAGAAGCAGCAATGGCAGTGGCCATGTTGGAAGGGCTGGCCTGCCTCAGGCAGAGATGGGTAATTTTGGCCTGCTGACTCCTGAAGTAATCTCTAAAGTTGATTCCTGCTTTAGAGAACACTAGGAAGCGATAAGTGCTGGGAATCCTCTTTTTTAATAAAATTTCATAGATTTCATAGATTTCATAGACATTAGGGCTGGAAGGGAGATCATCGAGTCCAGCCCCCTGCCCAAAGGGCAGGAAGGCAGCTGGGGTCATAGGATCCCAGCAAGATAAGCATCCAATTTACTCTTGAAGGTGTTCAATGTAGG
>NW_017728886.1:182426897-182500110 GCF_001723895.1 Crocodylus porosus | reverse complement strand
GGGCCAGTCCCTCAAGGATGGCCTCCTTAATAAACTTTTCTAAGATCTTCCCCAGGATAGAAGTCAGGCTAATGGGCCTGTAGTTAGCCGGAAAATAATCAAGTCTTGTTAATATGCTGTTATGAGATCTCAGATTATTTAACAGCAGCACTTTACTGAAGAGCTGTGAGGCTGACATGAATTTGGAATTCTGTTCTACAAAATGTTGAAATAATGCTTTGTGAAAATTAATAGTGAAATAATCATTAGCAGCATTCTTGCAGTTTTGTGCCCTGGTATGTTGCTTTTCAGTTGCATGCTGCTGTTCCGGTGGAAGCTGACAGTGACTTTACTGAATTTGATGAGTTTGATAGATTTCCTTTATTCAGGATAAGTCAGTTTATGTAATGAGATAGACTCCTCATGGTTCAGCTATCAGAGCTGCCTGCTTTGATCAGGCAGAGTTATGTGGGCAGAGGAGTTTCAATAAGTATTGTTTGATGGAGGTTTGTATGTCCATGAGCAAAGTGACCAGCAAGAGAGAAAGAAGCAACTAAAAAGTAAGTAAAAGAATCACTGGAAACGTGGGTTCAAAAGAAAGGCTAACGAGTGAATGGGTTAGGTAGAGGGCTGAGCTAAAAAAAGCTTGAGCAAAAAAATTGCTTCCAGTTGTTTAGTTATGACTGTGTTCAGGGAAACAGAACGTTGTGTATTTTTTTGTAAATAAATACAATTACATCAGAGACATGCCTGACTCATTTATCTGCTTTTTCTTCTAACAAAAAAACCCACAAAATCTAGAATACTAGCTGAGCTCTTGGTTAAAAAAGGATAACAGTAGTAGCATAGGCCATAGGCTTCACAATATGTGCACCCTAGAGGTGAATGACACATAGTTAAAATTGCATATTCTCTTGAAAAACAATGCCCATATTTGAAAGCAGAGTTTAAATAAAACTTGCCAAGAAATGTCAGCTTTCTAACAGCTCATAGTGAAGACATTCAGTTTGTTTACAATTAACAGGGGAAATTGTTGACTTTAAATGCCAGTTATAAAAAGGGCTTTGTTGGTTGCTTACAAAAGAACTGAAGAGGTAGAAGTCCCTTTCGGGTGTGTGTGGGTGGAGAATTATAGGACTGGAGAGATCAAGAGCCAGAATCACAGAAAAATTAGGGTTGGGAGGGACCTCATGAGGTCATCTAGTCTAAACCCCTGATCAAGGCAGGACCAGCCCCAACTAGATCATCCCAGCCAAAGCTTTGTCTAGCTGGGTCTTAAAAACCTCCAAGGATGGAGATTCTACATCTTCTGTGAGTAACCTGTTCCAGAGGCATTACTACCCTCCTAGTGATAAAGTTTTTATTAATATCTAACCTAAACTTCCTTTGCTGCAACTTGAGATGGTTGCTCCTTGTTCTATCATCTGCCACCACTGAGAATAATCTAGTACCATCCTCTTTGGAAAACCCCTTCAGGTAGTTGAAGGCTGCTATTAAATCCTCCTTCAGTCTTCTCTTCTGCAAACTAAAAAAGCCCAGTTCCTTCAACCTCTTCTCATATGTCAAGTGCTCCAGTGCCCTAACCATTTTCGTTGCCCTCCACTGGACTCTCCCCAATTTGCCCACATCCTTTTGGTAGTGGGGGGCCCAAAACTGGAAACAGGACTGCAGATGTGGCCTCACCAGTCTTTGTAACAAGGGCACACTGTTGGCTCATATTCAGCTTATTGTCTATTGTAAACCCCAGGTCCTTTTCTGCAGAGCTGCTGTCTAGCCAGTCAGTTCCCAGCCTGTACCAGTGCATGGGATTGTTTCATCCTAAGTGTGGGACTCTGCACTTGTCCTTATTGCACCTCATGAGATTTCTTTTGGTCCAACACTCCAATTTGTCGAGAAGTCTCTGCATCCTAACCCTATCCTGTGGAGTGGACGCCTACAGAGTCAGGTGGGTGGCTAACTGGCTTAGGGACCACACCCAGAGAGTGGTGGTTAACGGGTCAATTTCAACCTGGAAGGAGGAGGGCAGTGGGGTCCCACAGGGTTTGGTCTTTGGGCTGGTATTATTTAATATCTTCATCAGTGATTTGGATAAGGGGCTGCTGGGCACCCACTCCAAGTTCACAGATGATACGAAATTATGGGACAAAGTTAATACACCAGAGGGCAGGGAGCAGTTACAGGCTGACCTGGACAGGTTGGATCAATGGGCAGAACGTAATAGGATGCAGTTCAGCAAAGATAAATGTAAGGTACTCCACCTAGGAAGGAGGAATCCCCAGCACACCTACAGGTTGGGGGATGACCTCCTCAGCAGCTCACAGGCTGAGAGAGATCTTGGAGTCATAGTTGACTCCAAGATGAACATGAGCTGGCAGTGCAACGAGGCCATCAACAAAGCCAATTGCACCTTGTCGTGTATTAGCAGATGCATGACCAACAAATCAAGGGAGGTGATGCTCCCCCTCTATGCAGCACTAGTCAGGCCATAGTTGGAGTAGTGCGTCCAGTTCTGGGTGCCACACTTCAAGAGGGACATGGAGGATCTGGAAAGGGTTCAGAGGAGGGCCATCTGCATGATTAGTGGTCTCCATAAAAGACCCTACGAGGAGAGGTTGAGAGATCTGGATCTCTTCAGCCTATACAAAAGATGGCTGAGGGGTGAACTTGTGACCACCTATAAATTTATCAGGGGAGGACAGCAGAGAATTGGGGATGCGCTGTTTTCCAGAGCACCTCAGGGAGTAACTAGGAATAATGGGTGAAAACTAGTGGAGAGTAGATTTAGGTTAGACATTAGGAAGAAATTTTTTACAGTAAGGGTGGCCAGAGTCTGGAATGGGCTTCCAAGAGAGGTGGTGCTGTCACCTGACTTGGAGGTCTTCAAGAGGAGGCTTGACAGTCACCTGGCTGGGGTCGTCTGACCTTGGTCCTATTTCCTGTCAGGGGCAGGGAGTCAGACACGATGATCCATTGGGTCCCTTACGACTCCATAATCTATGAATCTATGAATCTTTCCTCCAGTGTATCTACTACTCCCTCCAGCTTGCTGTCATCTGCAAACTTGATGAGAGTGCACTCTAGAACATCTTCTAGGTCTTTGATAAAGATATTGAACAAAACTGGCCCCAGGACTGAGCCTGGGGGCTCTCCACTTTATACTGGCTGCCAACTAGACATCCAGCTATTGACTATTACCCTCTGAGCCCTATGATCCAGCCAGTTTTCTTACAGTCCATTCATCCAACCCATACTGCCTTAGCTTGTCTGCGAGCATGTTGTGGGAAACCGTGTTAGAAACCTTACTAAAGCCAAGGTACACCACATCCACCAGCCTCCCCACATTGGCAGAGTCAGTAATCTCATCAGAGAAAGCAATCAGATTGGTCAGCCATGACTTGCCCTTGGTGAATCCATTCTGACTGTTCCTAATCACCTTCTTCTCCTCCACATGCTTAGAAACAGATTCCTTGAAGACCTGCTCCATGATTTTTTCAGTGGCTGAGGTGAAGCTGTAGTTCCCTGGATCTTTCTTCTTCCTTTCCTTAAAGATGGGCACTATATTTGCTCTTTTCCAAATCATCCAGGACCTCTCCCAATCACCATTTTTCAAAGATCGTGGCCAGTAGTGAGACTGGTGAGGCCACAGCTGCACTTGTTTGTCCATGTTTCCACTTCTTATAAGCTTCATTTTTGTGATTTAGCTTACTGAAGAGTTCCCCACTAAGCCTAGCTGATGTTTCGCCATATTTGCTAGTCTTCCTGCACATCAGGGTGGTTCATTCCTGTGCTCTCAATAAATGTCTTTAAAGTACTGCCAGCTCTTCTGGATTCCTATCTCCCTCAGACTGGCCTCCCAGGGGATCCTGTCTAGCAGTTTCCTGAGGGAGTCAAAGTCTGCTTTTCTGAAGTCCAGGGTCCTTACTCTGCTATTCTCTTTCCTTCCTTTCCTCAGGATCCTGAACTTGATCATCTCATTGTTGCTCCTGCCCAAGTTGCCATCCACTACTACATTCCCCACCAATTCTTTCCTGTTTGTGAGCAACAGAGCACTACACCACTTTGTTTCACTTAATGCTGCTAATATTCATTGCATAACCTAATTACTCAGGGTATAGGCAGATAAAATATTTATGTTAGAGTACCATATTACCAAGGTATAGAAAAAAGGAGCAAAAAGATAATAGAAATACATAAATCAAGGTAATTTAGACAAATGGAGAATTAGAGGTAAACCTCTACTAGTATAAATTATACTGGCTTAGGTGTCTTCTGCATATATCTTTCCTGGGATTAAACATTTGCTAATAGAAAATAAATTCCCCTGCCATCTAGTGGTATGGCACACCAATAGCCTTCTTTGTAAGCTACTGTGGGATAACTCCTGACACCAGAGAAATTTTCATGAGTATGCAAAACCAACATAAATTACATAGGGGTCTAGCTGTGTGTCTATCCCCTCAGATTCTGCAACAGCGAATATGGCAAAGGAGTAATAGGTCAGGGATAGGCAAACACTGGCATGGGTGCCAGAGCATGTCACACAAAGGCATTTTGCTTGGCACATTCACCTCAGGGCAGACGGCGGGGAAGGGGCCAGCGCTGCGCTACCACAACAAAGGTCGGGCCCCTCACAGCTTCCCCACTGTATACCCCGGCACGCCAACATCTTACAAGTCAAGGTTGCAGGTGCTTTTGCCACTCTGCCCAAAACCGTTGCCAGCCTCTGTAATAGATCCTAACGTAGCAGTAATTGAGAAAGTCTTTATATTTTATCTACCAAATATGTAAATATTTATGCAAACTAATTATGGTGCAGCAGATTCCATACCCGAATGAAATAAACTATTATAATCCACAGAAAATGATGTTCTTTCTCCTCTTGCTCTAAACAAGGATAAAATGCAGTCTTTAAGTACAAGGTGGTGTCATTCCTCTCCTTTTTTATAGATTCATCACCACCCTTCACTTCATTAAATTGAAAACACAGACACTGAGCTATCATTACTTAATCTGTGCACAATCATTAGGTGTCACCAAACTAGCTCTTTGTCTGCTTTGATTTATCTTTGCCTGGGAGATAGGATAAAAACCAGTTATTGGATTGAAAAGACTATACCAAAATCAGTGAGTGCTCTCAAGTTATACACTGAATGTTGGCTTCTTTACACAGAGAAAATATATAATATATGGGTATAGGGCAAGATTCCCAGTGCATTATTAAAAGGTACAATGGAGTTTTACCAGCATAAGACTAGAATAACACATTATTTGATCAGCCCGCTCATATCTCATGGAAATATTCTGCTTCCTTGAAAAGGTGTTTTCAATGAAATGGGGGGGTTTTTAGTTATATCATATTTCTTTCTGCTACAAGTTATTAACCTCTTCTGTAATCAGTCACCAGTAAGAGTACGGCACTGTGCAAGTTCTTTATCCTTTCTTATTTTTCTTTCCTTTTAGAAACTTAATAAATTCAACTCCTGAAAACTATTTTAACTATTTCAGTTGAGTAACTGAAGTCTTTGCTTAAAGCTTTAAGCCTCATTTCTCTTTCCTGACATTTTCTAAGCTGGCTTTGCTTTTATCCAGGAGGTCAGAACATGACACTCCCGTCCTGATTTTTATCAATCTTGCTGTCTAATCATCTCATGCCCACCATAGGACAGGAAAAGAGAGTAACTAAAACAGAGGGAGCGTAGACTTTATGTTCTGATTCCTACTCTTTTATCATTTCTTCTTTTCCTTCTTTTTTGGAGGAGAAATATGATTATCTTCACAGTCAGAAACATCTAAGAATGTGTAAGTTGCTCAATTCCTAGCAAGAGGACCGGCTGACTAACCTTCTGAGCAGCTGGAGGTTAAGATTTGCTGTTGACCTTTGTGCTCAGGTAGCTTAGCCTTGGCTGAATTGTTACTCTGGAAATGGCACTCAGTCTGAGTCAGTGCTTCATCAGTGTCTTTCAAGAATGAATAAAAAATGAGGAAGTATATACAAGTGGCTTGCTTCCCTTGGGATTTTTTTACTGAAACTGGTTTGAGCATCTTGGCTAGAAGGAAATGCAGGCTAGTGCCAGTACCACTTAGAGGTATAAATGCTTCAGGTGGATATGTTGGTCTAAGAGGCAAAGGTCTACCTAAATATAAGAACTTTTCATAGCAATGTTAGAATAATTGGGGGCAGTGTGTACCAGACCACCTGGTGGCAAACTCTAGCTGTTTACCAATCAAGAGCACGTGTCTCTCCCCAACTTTTCTTAAGATGTGAATTTTACCTAGCTTTATATCATCTGAGTGGGGATAAAACAATCTTCAGATATGCAACTGCCAGGCAAGCTACATTCATATGATTTGCAGAATATGTTCTGTGCTTTTTAATATTGTTCTACATGCATGCTAATTAGCCAGCAACCTTAAATGCATTTGAAAGTCAGTTGTCACAGCAGTTGTTGCCGTGCTACGTTAGCTGTTTGCATTCCGTTTCTTGCAGGGTATTATTACAAAATAACATGGTAGCTGCTGAAGAAACCACCAAACCTCTTTCTTCCTAATATGGTTTGATTTAGCTGAAGTGCTGAGGGAGTCAAAGTCCAGGACGCAGAGGGGTGTGATGCTTGAGGAGCATAAGGGTCATGGTCAGTATTTCACGCACTGAGAAGGCAGGAAATATTTGAATTCCCTCACGATTAAAAGAGAGCGCGCTCCCAGGCTGTTACATTACCAGGGAGCATTCTCTGCTGCCTCTTCTATAAAGAATTGATTGCAAGAACGAAACAATTGCTGTCGTGGGCATTTTGACCTGTTTCATACATAATGTACCTGTGCTTATCGTCTTTAAGGTTTTATGATAAAGATACTGCAAGGCCTTAATTTGCCTTGAAAAAGAAAGCACTGGCATTCAACTAAGGTGCTCAGACTGGGATTCATAAGATCTGGATTCAGCTGCTGGTTTGGCTAGCGAGTTCTTATGTGATGCAGCAAGAGTTCCTTCATCTGTCCATGCCTCATGAAAAATGGAGATAAGCATCCCTCTTTTGATCTGAACAGATATAACAGATAAGATTGGTTCTTAACCTTTTCCATACTGGGACCCATCCTTTGTTCACATGGGACACATTTCCCATTTAATACTCTGAAAAGAGCAAAGGTGTTACAATCCCTTCACACCTCTCTCCCTGACTCTTTGGGAGGGGTGGGAGGAGTTACTCCCAGGTTGAAAATAGCTGATATAGAGCATAGAGAAGTTTATACTAGAGCAGGGATTATCCTTCTGTCTGCTTGCATAGTACCTAACACAAAGGGCCCAATAAGGTTTTTAATCACTATGGGAAAGTACCTATTGTCTCATTTAACTTCTGTATTACCTTTTTAGAACACGAGATTATAAGCTTTATCCAGCTGGCCAGCACTGCTATCTCTTGTACAATTAAAGAGCTAGTGTACTCTGACTGATTTTGGTATGGTTAACTTTAACAACTAAGTCTTTATTACAGGCATCTGCCAAACTATTATCCCATGGTATTTAAAAGCCCTGGCATTTGTATTTTTTTCTTGCTGATACATGGGGTAATGAAAGGTGAATTGGAAATAAAGGAACTTTTAAGTTCCACGTGATGATTTCACTGGTGACTCAGTCTTCTGAGACTATAAACCTAAGGCAAGTGGAATGCTGTTGATTTTCCAACAAGCAAACTACGTAGAAATCACTCAAATGGCTTTAACCACTTTTTATATCATGAATTCCTCTTTATATTTTGTAGATTGTGGCTTGCCCAAATTAAAACAATAACAGCCGCAGTGTATGCTTAAAGCAGACAACTACATGAAGTTCATGAGAAAATATGTAAAAACAGTAAATACACATTTTCTCATCCAAAATAGCATTTATCTCTAGAGTGGAAGAATGAATTTTCTGCTTTTTAGAAAGATTGTCATTCATTTGAAAGCTTAAATTCCATTCTTATCATCTGGTGAGGGGCATCCGGGCACATTTGGCAAGCACATTGTCCGTCCTGTACATTTCTAAAGCTAAGAGCACCATGGGACTGCAGCTCTGATTTGCTTCTTACAAGCACTGATAAAGTCCACCACTGGAATTTCTTTTTCCATTGTTTCCACTGCTGCTCCCTAACCTTGAGTTCAGCTATGGGCTGCAGGACTAATCAGCTTAGGACCACCCAAACGATGAGGGAGTGCACCAGCCTTCTCAGAGGAGTAGTCAGCACTTCACCTTGAAGTCACAACAAGAGAGTAAAAATGTAAGGTGATTAAAAATAAGTTAATTCTGTATTATTACATTATTTTGTTTATAAATCATATATGAAAACAGCTACAGGAGTGGAAAACCAAAAGGGAAAATATATCTTTATGGAAAAAAGAAGAGATGCGTGATTTTAAATAGGTGGGTCTTACCAAGCCAATGCCACAATGTGAAAAATAAGACAGACTGTCCTCATGTAAGTGAAGATTGGGTGCTCCTATGAAACAACCTTAAACATTTTTTTGATGGTTCCTGGGACACTTTTTGCTGCCACTAGCATCCACTCTTCTGATGCATTAACATAATCATCATAATTGCGCATAGTCTCTATCACAGCCCCATCTACTGTCACCAGTTGTGATCAAACTCATTATGAAAGACACTGTACTAATATATAGTACAAGATAGTCTTCACTTGGAAGAATTTATACTATAAATGTATATATGATATATAGAGATATATGATACACTGATTATTTCTTTTTTTAGTTTGCTGACAATTCTGAAAAAAAGGCTCCAAAAAATATTTTGAGCAATCCCAAAAGAACAGTTTTCAAAATCAAATTTTAAAATTGCAATTATTTCAGGTGCAGCAAAACATTTTGTTCAATCCAAAATGAAATGTTTCAGTTTAAAATCAAATTTTGTAGATGTTTTCTATTGTTAAGCAAAATTAAGGAAATTTCAAACCGAAAAGTTATTGATGGAAATAGTTCAACTTGCAATTTTTTCTCTTTTTCCTTGATTTTCTCCTGATTTTTCCGACACAAATAAGTGAAACTGAGATAAATGCATGCAATGTTTTTGTGTTCTTAAATCTGCATATTTTACCAAAAAGAGTTTGATGCCAAAGAGTTGGGCGGGAAGGGGTTTCTGGGCATGCAGAGTGAAGTTAATCTACTCAGGGTCATAAAGTAAATCAGTACCTCAGCTGGGAACAGAAGCTGGGTCTATTGAGTTTCACCCTAATGCCTGACCCACTGTTTGTTGGACTGGTTTTGCTTAATGGTCCGCATGTCACAATTTCAAAAAAACAATACTAGGCCAAAAATGTGTAACACTATTACAGTGATTGAAACTGATCATCAGAAAAGGAAATTCAGCATTCCATTCTCTACTTCCACAATTTTGTTCTCTGCCCCTCTCATTTATCGTGAGCCTAAATTTAGTGTTAGAAGTTAGAACTTGATGAAAAAAATGAGAGGTACAGAGTTTATGTTTTTCATAATTATCTCCTTGCAGAAAATCCCTCCCACGATGTCAAAGAATTAACAGGATGCTTTCCAATGAGTCTTTACATCCACCTGTGTTCAGCCGTTCCAATTCACAGGCCTCCATGGATAGCACTTCAATGGAGGATTTCTGGTGTGAAGTGGAAAGTATCAAAGAGAGCAGTGAAAATGGACAAGAAGAACAAACATTGTTAGAAGTCAAACCTGCTGATGGTGAGCATACAAATACAGGCTCTCCTTTATGTATTTTACTTGGACTAAACAAGTATAATAATGCCTTGATTTTTCCCTCCTCCCAACTCTCAGCATGCACCTGATTAACATACAGATGAGATGTTAATATGAACTGTGCTGAAGATCTTATTACTTTATTATGCCACCTAAAAATAACATTTAGCCTCTTCTTTTTCTTACTGTACTTGGAAATTGAAACTGGACAAGGAAAAATTTTGATATTCCATGTTTGTTTGCTATTCTGCAGCCGTATTACAATCTAAGAGCAATCTTAGGGTGAAATTACACTTTATACTTAGACCTTACTAAATATGTGGGCTGTTAAGCCGTGTTAAAGTTAGACTGTGCTGCAAGCAATCACATATTAAGGGTTAATACACTTTTTTTCTTGCACAGCCCTTACTTGCCACTAGAGAGCTGGTGAGCAAGGATTCTGTCACTGCTTGGGGCAGGCGGTGGGGACTAGGAGCGAATGCTGGGATGCTGGATGACTGCAGATTACTCATTTTATATCTGTGGAGCAAACTGAAGTTACCCTAACATGACTTGGGTCAGAGTTAAACCTTGCCTGACATGGCCTAACTTTGAGACACTTGGAGGACACTTAGCTCAAGTTAACGGGCTTTAACATAGAGATACTCATGTTTTAAGTGCCCTTAGTGTGGTCTATGTGTAATGTGTAACTTCACCTATGGACTGATCTAGGATACATATTGATTAGTATGTGGTTCATTCCAAACGTTGTTTAGTAGGAGGTAGGATGTATCTGACTTACCACCACATTCAATGCAATGTAATTATATTTTGAGTTAACACTGTGGAGTCTGGGCAGTATTTGAGCTGTTCCCAATTACCCTCATTCTCAGAAATGCCACAGCATACTGCTGTTGGCAGACTTTCAGAACTATATAAATTGTTCTGCTATCTCATGGGACATCTATACATGTCACAGACCTCTGCTCTGACATGTTTTAATCAGCATGTGTTGGAGCAGACTTGATTAATCGAGGCTGCTGCCAGTGTGCTGCAGCATGCTAATTAGCGTGCATCAGCAGCCTCTGCATCATGTGTCTTCACCATCCCCATGTTTCAAAATGGCAGCGGGGATATTTTACCTAACACTGGTCAAACAAGCTTTAGGTAAAGTGTGCCCGCTGCCATTTTGAAGCACAAGATGATGAATACAGGTGATGCTGTGGGCAACTCTGAGAGCTGCTCTAATTAAAGAGCTCCTACTCCACCCCAGAGCAAGTGTATAGATGCCCATGTTGTCCTTCATTTAATTACTTTCCTGACTCTTTGATTTTTTTTCTGTTCATTCTGTTCTGAATTTAAAATGAAGCCAAGAGATATGACGCAATACATTTTCTATACTGCATTTACCTTTTCATCCTGCATAATGTTGTTTCAAAAATGTATCAGGACATGTTCATTCTAATTATTGACCATTTAAAAAATGGGACTAAACATCTGTGGAATGTTAAGTTATAATCATGGTTCAATTTTGGATAATGTTAACACTGCCTACTAATGATCAAAATACAAGAAAATGGATGTGGAAAGAAAATCCTATGAAAGAATAAGAATAAATATTCAAAAATCTTTTGATACATGTCTGAGGAGGAAGAAAGATAGACCTTTCTTAAAGGAAGGAAATGGGAGATAGGGTCCAGCATAGATGATATAATCAGAAACATGCTAATACTTCTCACATGAGCATGTGTTTGCAGGAAGATCTGACTGATAGTAATGACCAAGGGCAGGAAAGTTCATAAAATCATATTGATTGATATAAAAGGAATGGGGGAAGGGCTGATTACTTCAGTGATCTTACAGAGCGCTGATGAGCAACAGCATAATGAAGAGGGAGGTAATGAAGTATTTATACTCATTGGCTGATGTGGGAATTAGAACGGTGTTTTTCAAAGCTATGAGCAATGTCAGGCCATTAAAAATAGGTTTGAGGTATGTGTGTGTCATGAAATTGGAAAACAAAAGTTTGGCGAGCTCATGTAACTGCTCCAGGTTCCTTTTAGGGCTGAAACTGAGCTAAGCAAAGGTGTCCCTCCTTCAGCTAATTGGTGTTACTACTCAGCACCTCAAGTATTTAGAAAAAGTTGAGGTGGCTTGAATAACTTTGCGAAATTGCTAAGAAGGCACATCTCTTCCCTCAATTCGTTAATATGGGAATACTCCAAAGTAGCTGTCTGTCTTCCTGTGGTATTTGCAAAACCAGTCATAGGATCTAGACACTTGTCTCAGTAGATTCCAGATGTTTCTAAAGTATGAAAATTGTTTCAAGTAAAATAAGTATGCCTTACTGAAACCCATACAACCACAACGTATATAAAGTTATTTGGCACTATTTCTACTGTAACTCCTTCTACAATATTTTAGTCCTATTCTGTCATCCTTTAATTTTTTCATTCCTACTTAACCTATTCTTTGTAGGTGTCAGAACAAGAGTTGGACATATGAAGAAAACTGTCCAGAATTATTTGGTTACACAAAGGCAGAATTTTCTCTCCACGTTCATACCCCATTTTACAATGTTTCATGAGCACTGTGAAAGCCAAGTTTGGTTTACAAAAATTTTCTTGGAAAGAATATTTTGGGCCCAAAGCCAAAATAAACTTAATTATGAAACTGTAACTTGGGTTGGGGGGAGGGGGGCGTGGATGGAGCAGCAATGTATTCAGATGAAATTAAAGGTTGTTGGAAAGGAGAGTGAGAACAGCATGAGGATCATTAGTTCAGAGTTGAGACTGAGGAGGAAAAGAACAATCCTTTGGCCTTACAAATATCTGTGGTGAAAGCAAGTTGTTTCACTGGATACAGAAAAGTTGCTCACACTGCCATAAACACAAAGCAAAAGGCTTAAATTAGACATCTTTGTACAAGGTTGTGGACAGGAAAGCTAACTGATCAGGAAGATCAAGGAGGGCAGTTACATAAATTTCTTATCTCAGATTTTTACTTGATTGCAGAATACAGTAAATTGGTACTTGCTAATCAGTCAGGATCTTGGAGTCAAAAATAGCAGTGGTTCCCAACTGGAGTGCCTCAAGACCCTCTCTAATATGCTGCAGCACAGATCCTGGGTGAAACTGCCCATGCACATAAGGGGAAGCAAGCTCAGAAAGCAGCAGCGGTGTGCACACAAGACCTGGCAACAGCAGCAGCACTGTGGCAGGTAGAACCCCTGCCAGGTAAAACTCTCCTGTGTACCACTGTTTCTGGGAGGAGTGTACAGGGTCAGAGTAGGAACAGCTTTGGCAAGAACAGCCTCTGCTGCCTGCGTTAAGGTTATAAGATAACCCCAATACAGGCAGGAGCACCCATAGTCAGATCCAATATTTACTAAAGCAGGGTGCAGCACACCACACCTCAGACTTTGGAGGAATGGGCGTACGGCCTGACCAGAGCCCCCAGGTTGCTGGAAGACAGAGGAAAAGCAGGCAAGGAGTAGGATTATGACACTGCTGCTGCTGTTCCCAGCTGATGTGGGGGCCTGAGCCACTGCTCCACTCCTGTCAGGGGCTGTGGGAAGCAGCTGTGTGGTATGCTGGGCTCAGCCACGGACAGCAGTGGTGGCATGCAGTTGACTCCTTGCAGCCCCTATTCCCTCTCCACCTTCACTTCCCTCCACTACTAATCAGGACCAGGGGCTGAAAGGAGGAGCTGACCTGGCTCTACATAAGGCACATGAGGCAGTTTCACCTGGCCCATTGCAGTGGCAGCATCACCCCAGCTGAAAACCACTGAGGTTAACTGAGGCAATACAACTCAGGCAGTGGTTCTCAATCAGAGTGCCACCACATTCAGAAGAGTTGCAGAGGGGTGCCTTGAATACAAAAAGGTTGTGAACCACTGTAGTAAAGCTAATACAAGTGTGCTATTAAGAATACAATGCCTTAAGAACAATAAGCTCGTTGATCAAGTCCTTTAAAGAGCTGCTTGCAGATTAGTTCATTTCCTGTTTGATGTGTTTGTTTGTTACCTTTACATAAATCAAAGATTTGACCTTAAGGTCTCCCATCTCTAAAAGGATATTGCTAAACTTGAGAGAGGGTTCAGGGGCAGGGAATTAAAATGATTGGGGCCTGAAAAATCCTAAACAGACAAACAAAAAGACTAAAAAATACAAAAACTGTTTGCTTTAGAAGGGAGATAAATAAAAAGGGAATGATATAAATATATCAGGTAATCAATGGTTCAGACAAGATAAATTGGGAACTTCTGTTCTCCCTATCTCACTACTCAAGGAACATTCAGGGAATTAAGAAATAGCAAACTGAAAACTTGAAAAAGGAAACGTGCATAGTCATACCATGGAATTCACTGCCATAGGATTTTGTTGAGGGCAAGAAGTGGAATTCATAAAAGTATTGGACACACATATGAAGAATATCTACAGAAACATAATTAATGGTAGCATAAATACAGGGTGGAGACCTACATTGTAGGATGTTAGCCAAACTCTATAGAGTTCAAGATAGTATCTAATGTAGGGGGTTATCTTACTCTGTGACTAGGAACAGATATTGCCTTTGTCCCAGGATCAGTTGTACCTATGTTTGCCCCAGAACAGAAGAATGCTGCGATTGGCACGTACACACACTGCCCTTCCAGCCAGGGCTTGGTGAGCCACTGAATGCATTGCTACATTTCAGCCATTGATTCAATGATGCAATCCCAGGACAACTGTTCAGATGCACTTTGCGATGTCCCAAGACAACCTGTTAGCAGTTCCTATCCTATGAACATTTTCAGTCTTTGTCCTGAGATCACAGATGGGGATTTCTAAATGAGTGTACTTTGTCCTAGAAGAAAAATAGTCTCTCCTGGGGAAAATCCAGCATCTGTTTGAAGCCTGAGGCTATGGGATTTTCATTTCTTCCTCTTAAGCCGCTTTCACCAGTCACCATCAGGAAGAGGATAGTGGCCTGAAAGTACCTCAGGACTGATTCAGTATGGTACATTGTTTCTGACACTCATTTGACTCTGAGGGCCATCTTGCACATTATACTTAGCCTTAAAACACAAGTGACCTCCTGTTCAAGCAGTAAAACACATGCTAATTTCACTTATATCATAATAAAGTTACAACTTTTTTTCAAGGAGTAGCTCCAGATCATATTAAGTAACGTGTTCAGCTATTGTTGGACTGCTCCATGGAGATAATATGGGCAATTTGCAATCCTTACCCAGCCATGACATCAGCCAGGGACCCTTCTGCTCTACCAGGCCTCCGGGTGGGCTGAGGAAATCCACACTTGTCAGGAGAACGGTTCCTGGATCTTCCACTTGTCAAATTTCTCCAGGCTCAGACTGAAAGCTGAATGCCTGCAGCTCTGCAAGGTCCTGGGGCTGGCAGCAAGAACCTACTGATTGTCAGTCCCAGCCCCTGCACTGCACCCGAGCCTGTTCAAGACTTCAGTGTTGTACCAGGGCTAAGACCACCAATCAGCAAGCTGTGCATGTTTGAAATCATAGTAAACAGCACTGTGTACTGTGTGACTGCTCAGAACATGTTCTAACTTTTAGTATGTGTTAAACATTAGAGTATTAATGTCCCATGTGACGAGGCCCTGAAATTTGCCTATCCCTAATACATATGATATAGAAATTGCCACAGCAGATATAGTATTATTAGAATCCAATCAGATCATTTGCCGTCCTCTGTCAAATGTCAACATTTGAACAGGACAGGTGGGATTTATTTATTTTCTTTAAAGAGAATTAGGGTTTGGTGATTTTGCTAGCCCAGGATGATGAGGCACTACTTGTATTCTTTTCCTAAGCATCTTATGTGCACAGATACCACCCAAAGGCTGTTCTCAAGCTTAATACTGAGAATGGAAACAATATGTTGACAAAACTAAATGTATTGACATTTATGTCATAAGAGGGATTGAAAACGGAGTCTTCCCAAGGTAGGAGTTAGAACATTGAACCAGCCCAGCTATTTCCCTTCCCTCCCATTCTAGTCCCCAGTACAAGGCATGTTGACTTTCTCATCTCCTTCACAGAGGGGGAGCTTGAAGCTGAATGGCTACAAGAAGTGGGTTTATCTACCTTGATCTCGGGAGCTGAAGAGGAGGATGGACAGGCCTTGTTATCTACACTGACCCGAACTCAAGCAGCCGCTGTGCAAAAGAGATACAACACCTACACCCAGACAATGAGGAAGAAAAATAAGCACACAGTCAGAGATGTGCGAGACATCTTTGGAGTCAGCGACTCTTCTGTAAGTACCTCAGCTCTCACAGTGCCTACTTATAGTACATTTTGGTTAAAAAAATAAAAATAAACTAACTAAAATAATTGTTGCACAGTTTTGCAATTATCCCAAAAGCTACTAAATTACAAATTCCTTTTAAAAATGTTGCTCTATGGTAAAATCAGATTGCCAAAGTACACAATGGGAGAGCTACTTAGTGATCTAAGAGCCTTGTTATGTTATGCTGTGAGCTGCCCAAATGTTGCACAGCATTAGTGCTAGCTTGAGTTTGGAAAAATCACATGTTCAAGCTAGCAGGGGCCTGGAGGACTGAAAAGTAAGTATCTCCCCCTCCCCTTCCCATTCCAGGCTTCCCCCCTGCATCTTGGGGTACTGTCCCACTACTCACTGTGGCTGCCTATTCTGTCTGTCCCAAGGAAGCAGGCAGGGAAGGGTTAACCTTTCTGCCCAGTCCCCCCTACCACAGCTGCGGAGCTGCTGTTCTTCTCTGGGCTGAGCCTGGCCCAGACAACAGCAGAGGTGGCAGTAATGGCCAGGAAGGCAGGTTAATTTTTCCTTGCTTACTCCCCCAGGACAGACAGTGCAGCCAGCCACAAGTAAGCAGGGAGCAGTGAACAGGATGGGGGTGGTCAGTGGGCCCAGTGTGAGCCAGCAGGAGATGGGGGTGGATGGGGTGTTTACACTAAGGTGCGGTTTAGAATGGCTAAACCTTCATGTACCAGGAGCTGGGTAACACAAGTCAGAGATGATACTGCCCCGGAGTTGCATAACTTTGACTTGCCTAATGAATGCTTAACATTAGTTTCATATGTTAATGTGCAGACAATCCAGGTGTTAAGAGCTCCAGGAGCTGCCCAAAAATTACCATACAACAAGGCTCTTAGTCTTCAGTTTAAATAGGTAAGGCACTTTGGCACTTCAGGCTCATACCTCAGCAAGATTATTACAGCACTACCTCTAAGAGCACCATGTCATTTCCTGTGGGTGGACTTTCTTGCGTGAAATCCCAAAATATTTTGCATGAGCTAAAAAGACTTTCTGTAAGATTAGGAGCTTGCCCTGTTTTCCTCAGGGCAGCTATTTGTGACAAGCTATGTGACCAGCTTCTTTTTCAGGTAAAGTGCACTATAAAATTTATAAAATACTTTGTGTGGTAGAATCTGTATTTCCTGAAGCATAACGAGATTTCATTTTTGTAACAAAATGCAGCCAGTGGGTGGAAAAACACATGACATTAATTTTTTTGTTTCACAGTTGCAGAGATTATGGATGATCTTTTCCTGATATAATTTTCATGTTTCCCACTTCCTTAAAGAATCAGAATGTCCAAAGTTATGTTAAAGCCTTGCTGTTCAGGTTATTATTTAACAGTTACCTTTTTAAAAATTTGACCCAGTATATTGTTCTGCCTTGTGAAAGTCTAAGATAACATTTGAAAAAAAAAACAACTGCTATGACTACTCTTTCCTCCTTCTCATGAAATTGTGCACTTCTATATAGTTCTCACCCAATTACTAAACACTCATTGCAAACACAGCTGTAGGCCACACATTCACCTGTTAGATAAAAGGGAAATGGGGGAGACTACAAAAGGCACAAAGAGCTATTAGGCACCCAGCTCCTATTGAAAAATGGAGAAAATTGGGCAGTTGGTTCCTAATTGGCCATCAGGCCATTGAGACTCTTCTTCCATGTAACTATCTCTATTTACTGCCCCAGAGATTTGAAAAAAAATCATATTTATCACCTTTTTAGTGATTAGGAGAAATTTAAGAAATGCTGGCAGCCTAGACCTCAGTGACTGATGTACCTTGGCTGAAATTGCTCCTACCAAATAAATCATCATTTTGGTGAGTGTTTGAGCACTAGTCTGAAAAGTAAAGCAGTAATTTTAATCAACCCTATCTACTTCTCTTGCTCACTGGTTTCTTCAAAGGACAGGAGCACTGAAAAGTGTGAAAGTCTTTTCACTTACTACCCTCCACATAAGAAGGAAAGATGCAATCTTTATCCACTTCTCCAGGCATCATAAGCACAAGGGTGCTGAGAGGCAAGGTATATAGACTGGGTTACTTTCTTATACCCCTAATAATGACAAGGAAAGAGTGATTAAACTACAAGAGCCACCCAAGGGGAATTTCTTTTTTAAGGGAATGATTCATTTGGCTTTCCCCTCAACTACAAGAGAAAGGGGAATAAACATTCTTAACATGTAAACAGCACAGTCATCAGCAATAGACAAAAAGATTATCCTCCCTGTTTTGATTTTTTTCCTTTGCTTCCTAAACAGATTTCTTTCTTCCTTTTTTAGTTTTTAGTTTGCTTTGCTGTCAGCAGACAGGAAGAAAAGACACAAGTGAAGGGCAAGTAAAGATTTTCCTAGTCGTTGTGGGCATAGGGGAAGTTTTAGTGAAGGTTCCTACACTAGGTTTATAGGTTCATTTGAAAGATGCTACATCAGTGTCTGGCATAATGAATCAGAGCTCAGAGGATCAGGTTTTGATACTGTTACCCAAGAAGAGGAGTGTAGCACGGAATTCTTCTGCTTCCAGCCTAGATGAGAGAGTGAGGGATCTGTAACTCTGGTATCAAGTGCAGGACTGCTCTCAGAAGAGCACAAAACACCCCAAAATGTACAGGGAAAGAAGTGAAGCACTGGCTCCACTCTGAGGCTATCACACCTAGAACAGTCAATCTGGTTTAAAACCAGGAAGCTTGCTATGGTAGCCTAAGATCAGATTCAATGAGGGCACATCTACCTGTGATAAATTCAGATGCATTAAACTGCTCCTGGGTACACATCTACACGTGTACCGGGGTCAGAAGCAAATTAAGCACAACACGAGCAACTTAGTCCGGGGCTGCTCCTGCTCTGCTGTCCCCCACTGCGGCAGCCAAGGGAAGGCTGGGGACACTGAGGGCAGCCCTAGTCTGACAGAGGGCTCCAGGGGCAGCCTTGGGTAGGCAGGGGGCACAGCGGGTCAGGTCTGGGCTCTAGGGGATGGGACAGAGTTGCTGTCTGGAGCTGCCCAGAGCTGCCCCAGGAGCCAGGGCAGGCTCTCCCAGAGCTTGTGGCTTGCCCCAGGACAGCAGGAAGCTACAGCAACAGCTCCTCCCTGCAGCTTGGTTCTAACCCTGAGCTCTACACAGCTCAGAGCTGCCCCACTCCTCCCCTGAGCTCACGACTTATCTAGGCCGCAGTTGTGGTCCCCTGCTGCCTGGGCTGACTAGGAGCAATTTGCTCCCAGTTGACATCTACACACATGCTTTGAGCATTAGTTTAAAGCGCCATTTTAAAGTACCTGCATCTGTGGGTACTAGCAAATGACACTTTAAATTAATTTACTGCACATGTATAGCTGGTGATGCTTTACTGCACATTAGATTAGTCAAATGTGCAATAAAGTGCATGTGTAAACGCACCTTGTATGTGCTACCATGAAGCCTAAAGAAAAATAATGCCTCCTCAAAATGTTCTCTTAGGGAGCTTCCTTAGATGAAATGTCTTCCCCACCCCTAACAATACTCATCATACGCTCGTCAGTACTCAACATGTGCAGCAGAGAACCGTGTTTACTGCTATGGTGTATTAATCACAATAGCCTGATTTTCATGAGTGCTAATCACTCACAGCACCCATTTAAAGGCTCTTGGTTGCAAGTGCTTGGTGTATCTGAAAATCAGGCATCTTGGTCTCTGCTGAAACTTAAAAGAAAAGTAGGAAAGCTGTTGGGGGGTGGTGGTGGAATTGAAAACACTTTTGGCAAAAGTTAATTTCATACTAATGAATCACCACACCCTGAACACCTCCATCAAATAAAAAATCTTTCTAGTTCTAAGGGGCTAGGGACAGAAGTTACACATAAACCAGTTTAAGTAATCAGAAACTGGTTTAAACCTGTAACATAAACCAGTTTCACAATAGCCAAAACTGGTTTAAGATAAACCTGCTTGAATGTAGTATCAGACTTAACTGACTTAGGTCAAACCATTTATGGAACTTCTGTCCCAGACCCAATTTAAGTTAAATCACAGTCCCTCAGCATACCAGGATGCTTTGCAGCCCTGGGATGGGTTGTGCTGTCTGCTTGAGCAGAGCAGGGTTGGCCCATCCCCTCTGCTCTCTGGTCAGAGCAGTGAGGGCTGGCTGACAAAGGGGTGGGGGTGGGAAACCTGGATGGGGACACAGCCTGGGAGTGGGGTTTAATCCCCTCTCCCACCAGCACAGGACACAAGCTGGGGTCTACCAGGCAGGAGTGAAGCACACCCCATCAGGCATTTCCCCTGTTCACTACTTGACCAGTGGGGGGCACAGCCTGCCCCAATGCCAGCCTGAGTCAAAGGTGGGGGGAAAGGGTTTAATTCTCCCCTCCTTCCCCTCTCCCACTGGCACAGGACCTGACAGGGGCTGCTGCAACCCTGCCTGGCAGACCCCAGATGAGGTCCTGTGCTAGTGGGATAGGGGAGGGAGTTCAGCTTCCCACCAGCCTTCCAGCCACTGCCAAAGGGAAGAGAGGGCTCACTCTAGCACCCCCCAATTTCTACCATGAGCCACTGCAGGCATGTGGCTGCATTTCCAGAATCAAAAGTGAGTGTCTGTTCATTTGCTTCTCAGTTCAATCTACACTGGTTAGACTAACCTGCAAAGATTTAATTTATTTAGGCTTGGGCTTTCTGAATTTCTGTCTTTAGCCAGGAAGTTTTCCTAGACTAGCACATGCAAGATCAGGCTCTAATTAAAGAAGAATCTCAGCTCTCCAAGGGGTGCAAAAGGCAGTTAAAGCAACAGTGGTGGAAAAGGTGAACAAATCTACAAGAAGTGGAAATCTGCAGCATGAGTAAAATGATAACAATAATATCTTTGGTTTACAATTTTTCTTAGCTGTGCTGTGGCACAGACATTCACATTTTCATTTTGTGATGGTCTGATGATTAGTTTTTAAATCTTCTGTATGGCAGAAAGTAAAAGACTCCCTCTCTGTCTCATCTCCCCCCTTTTTTTTTTTTTACTATTCAAATTTCCACTTCCCACTGGAAATTCCACCGTACATAGTACTAGTAAACACTGGAGGTATTTTTAGTATTGATAATGGGTACTATCTAATGAAAAACTGTAAAACAGGACATGAACCAAATTCTGTCTTCACTGATGCCCCAGCCCAAGGGCTGTCTGAGCCTAGTGCATTTATTGAAAAATTAGCTTTTCCATTTTTCCCACCATTTTTTTTCTTTAAAGAGACTTTGTTGAAATATAAAATTCACATGATGAAAAAATATCTCTCTTTCTTACATTGTGTAGCAAGGATAGAAAGCTACTTTAAGTCCCCAAAAGAAAAGTCATAAGACCTTTCACCTTTAATTCCTTGTAATGGCAGGGATACAAGCAGCCAGCACTACATAGAGGATCTTTTATGATTTTCTAACTTGTACTGGTGCTAATACCATGTGTAACTGAGACATGACTGTTTTTTTGACCACCCCCTTCTCCTACTGTGCTAACCCAGAAAAAAAGGCAATTGTAGAAAAGGTTCCCTTTTAGATTTCTGTGTCACTAATACTATTCGCTATATGTTATCAAGATGAGAAGGATTTTAAACAAACCTAGTTCATATTCAACAGAATATTTTTTGCCTATGCTTTGCACTATGTAGAGCTTAGGCATGGAAAAGAGAGAGGATGACAGCGTCAATTTTGCTTGAATTATAATCAATTTCGCTTTCTGGATCTCTCATATAGTAGAATAATTGCCCTTTGGCGATATTTATTTGAACCTCCAAAAACATCTCTAAGATTAACAGGATACATGATTTTTTTTGTGTCCTGTAAATGTTAGGGATTTTTTGATAGTCTAAAAGCATCTAACAGATTTTTATTTACTTTTTTTAACTAGCCCTTGCATTTAATGAATTACAGTTGAAAAAAAGCCTTGTGACTCACATCCTGTTTGTGATCAAGTTTGTAGCCTCTTACATGGACTCTCTCAGGAGAGATTTTTTATTCAGCATACATTTGACTTTGTTAATTAAGTAACTCAAAGGATAAGGCTACATACAGCAACTGCAAAATTATTACAGTCTTCCAACAGGAAAGTCTGCCAACTTTTAAAATACTTGCCATCTTATATCTACCATAGCCCTGTTCCTGTGCACTGACTACAAACTAGAAAGACAGTGTATTCTGACCCCAGGGAAAGTATCACCTCACATTGATGAACAGCTTCTTCATCAGGTTAAAGGGCAACACTGGACTCATCCAGGCTCTCCTCAGGGCTTCTGAGCTGGAAAGATGCTGAAGGCCATGCTGGGTTGCATGTAAAAGCCTAGTGAGGGGAGGAGAGCATACAGTTCTCAGGTCTCCCAGCAGGATGCAAGGAAGATCACACAAAAAATAACAAAGATGTTAGACAGTTTAGTAGTCTTCATCAAGCTGCCTTCAAACATGTTTTCAATACTACTCTCTCTTATTCACCTCTAACACTTCTCAGGATCAGTCCCTTCACCACTAGTCAAAAGGGCAAAATTCAGCACCTGAAAATGTGTCACACCATGTGAAGGCTCGCACTCTGTTTTTACACAGTGTGAAACAATTTCTGGGGTGAAAATTAATGAAACTGAACAACCAAAAAGGGACTTTTTCCCTTAGATAAGTTTGCAGCTCCCTGGTAAAAAAAAAAAAAAAATCAGTGTTACGACATACTGTAGTCTGTGGGGGGAAATGTTGATGCACATTTCAAAATGATTTTGGCCACCTATTCCTTTAAAGTGCTGAGTTGCCTGAATTCCTGCAGTTTTTCTGGGGAAGTGGAAGGTGTTCAGGGTGCGTCAGGAAGGACTCAGCAGAATGATAGCCAAACTGATTACAAGCCAGATGAATTACAAATTGATAAGAACCTTTCACATGCTGCAATTATATCCAGCAACTTAATTAGTCCATTTCAGTTATATAAGGCAGAACTCATTAGCTCTGGAGAATACAGTATTACTTGCTGACCTCACCATGCTCTACATCTGTGCAGCCTGAAGAAGATTAATATACAGGCTGGGTATGTAAAGCGTATTCAGGCACATCACGGTGGATTGTTTAAACTTGATGAAGACAATATAAGTTGTGAATGATACGCTGTTGATGGAACTGTAGACCTTTGATTTAATTCAGTGTACTCATTTTACCTTGCCCAGCAGCCCACATTTGAGACAGCTCCAGTGTCACCAGTTCCTTCTAATGGTCTCCAGCTTCCTGGGCAAAAGCCAGCTTGGAAATCAGTTAGCTGTGAGTATGCCAAGTATGTTCACTTCATCATAAAACTGAGAGCTAGAAAGGACATTTGGGGCACTTTCCTGTTTTATATTTGAGATGTACTAAATGCTCTTCTTTAAGACTTGTGTGATCATTAATATACCTATACATTATAGTTGTGGCCACTGTCCCCATTCCTGGCTAGTATTCTGTTGTACTGGACTCTATAGAAATATAGATCCCTGCCTTAAGCCTTTTTAGTAGAAGAGATGCAAAGAGTTGAAAGGCTGTACATGTGAATATAACCAGGGCTGGATACAGGGTGAACTGCCCAGGCAGAATCGGGGCCCAAAAACAGTAATGTTTTTTCTGTTGTCTCATTTATTATTATTATCATTATCTCTCGTGAAGGGGAGCCCAATCCTAAAAGTTCGCCCAGGGCCACTGGGAGTCTAGGTACGGAGCTAAATATAACCCATTGCCAAATCAACATGGTAATGAATTTAACCAACTTTGTTAGCAACATGTTTTGTTGCTGGTTTACTAGGTGTTGGCAAATCCCAAAAAAGAAAAATGTGAATACATTTCTCATTTCACCAATCCTTCAAAAATGGTAATAACTGAAAATAATTATTTTACTGGTCTCCATCACAATATCCTCACCTACTAAGTTTGTGCCAATTTGCACAAACCAGGGGTTGGCAACCTATGGCCTGCAGGCCAGATCTGGCCTGTGGTGACATTTGATCCAGCCCATGGACATGGGGCTTCAGAGGTAGCGGGCTTCAACAGCAGTCATTTTCCTATACCTCCACAGGGAAAAGCATGAGTTGCCATGGGGAAAAGTGACAGCAGCTCAGTCCTAACATCCACCCACCTGCCTCTGAGATGAACTGAGTCAGTCTGGCCTGCAGCCTTAAAAGGTTGCCAACTGTTGCCATAAACTGTATGGCCAGCCTAAGGCTGGCAACATTAACGAAAACGATGGGTCTGCTCAAACTGTTGTCTGGAGTACTGTCACCAGTATGTGAACTGGAACTCATTTGAGCTAATATACTTTGAAGCTTCTGACAAGAGCGTTTCTCTAATAGGAATTTCATTTATAAATTTTTGCCTAGTTCCAGTTAATTTCAGTGGGCAACTCTGCTTTGAAACAGAGCAGCCAGTCATTTTGTGGTTTTGGCATCTGTTAGAATCCCCCCAGAGCTGGCATGGTTTTACAAGCTGGTTGGTAACATGCCGAACCTTGTCTGCACAGGTTGTGTTCATAGTATATTTCTTTACGCAACAAAGTAGCAATTAGGGGGAACCATAAGAAAAATATGTATACTATTATAAATATGATAGCAGCCATTGAGGAAACAATGTTAGCAACATTTTTCTATCTAGACCTTTTTACGTGTTCAGTAGACACGTGCACGTGTTGTTTCCCTGGCCAGGGTAAACAAGTCCATAATATAGAAATGTGATGCTCATTCTGCTACTGATAAACAGGAAGGCAATCACAGTTGAATCGCCTTGTATGTAAAAAGCTACAGGAAATAGATAAATAACCTAAAATAATAGCAGGACTCATACTTCGGACAGTTTGTTTCCTCCAGACAAAACAGGAACGTATGTTGCACTGAAATTTCTCTTCAAAATTCTTCCCTTAGCACCTTTTCAAGTTTTAGGTTTTCTTTGTCTTTTTTTTATTCCTGCTTCCTGAACACAAGCATATGCTACATATTCATATAGTTTGCCTTGCTTTCAGCTAATAGCTGTCTAGACTGTGGACTAAATAAAGACAGCCCATCAGTAACAGAAGAGCTATTCTATGAAGTTTCTTTCTCAGAATCCATTACAGTGCTTCCAAAAAGGAGAGAATGGCCAAACAACCAAAGATTCAAAAAGGAGGATTCTGCTTTGCCTGTAAGTTTTTAATACCTCCTTATTTTCTTAGTAGTTTTTCTTTACTCTGTTAATTTCCTGCTTTATTTCCTTCGGCATGATGAAGCCTTTTAAACTATATTGGATTTCCTTCAATATAGAGGCTTCATGCTGTGTCTGTCTGTCTCCCACAATTCTGCGTTCTCAGGGAGGTGCCAAAACTGGAACGCATGCTTAAGCATAGTCGCATCTTGCATCCAATGCATTTTAGCACATATACTCAAAGCGTGTTGGGTACATGTATCACCACAAACTTTCACACAGAAACAAAGATCTGTGGTAGCTACTGACACTAGACATTCTTCTCTGTTACATTATTCCCATTAGTCCCATCCAAATTCTCTGTCCTCTTCAACACATGGATTTCTGTGTGTAAAATCCGTTGTCACTGTGGACGTGGGAGAAAAAGCAGGTGATATCATGCCCTGGTATCATTGATTGTCTCAGATAACTATTCATCACAGTTGCAATACAAGAGAGAGACCATTGCAGTGGTTTGGGGCAAAAGATTATTATATCATGAAAACAGACAGGCATGAAGTGGTTAGTCAGTTGGATAGCAGTCAGCCTCAGAACAAGCTGGCAACTTTCTGCTTCCATCACAGCCTCCAAAGCTGGGCCATTGAAACAGCTTTATCACCAGTGTGCTCTGAAAACAAAGTTAAGTCAGAACTGTAAACATGTATGAGCCTAAAGAAAGTCATAATGGTCATGAGATGCTCCCCTAATCTGAGATAGTTGTCGTCTACGTGGAGATTGAACTCATGAAAAAATATCCAGTTGTGTTTCTTCAGCACTACCAGTGGTGAGTAGATCAAGAGGCACACGGAGGCTGGAAGAGGCACGAGGTCTGTCTGGTTTCAGTGGTGATTATAATTTGAACACTTTGGGAAGATAAAGACTTCTCTCCTTTTATCATGGTTCTGTTATACTCAAGGCTCTTCCATACTTCTGTTTATAGAAAACCAGTTATCTGCACCTGTCATCACCAGAGCTTGTGTGCCCATGCATTCATCCCCCACTCCCAGTTCTAGAAAGATGCCTAATCTCCCAGTCTTGAGCCATGGTACAATCTCCCTAACTGACAGAGCAATATGAGACAAATGTGCCTGACTGTTGGCTTTGTACTCATGGGTACTCAATAGAGTAGTTTCAAAGAAGGGCATAAGTATGCTTGAAGAGGCCCTTTGTGTGCACTAAAATGTGTTTTGTGCATCCTTAAATGTATGCAAGAACTATTCAAATTTATCACAAGCATAAACTTGATAGAATTAAAACATGAAAGTATGGCTATTGATGTTGGCATTTTCCTTTGCGTGCTGTCACACGTGATATTTTTCACTCATACTGGGCCAAATTGCAATGAGAATATGTGCTGGCAAGAAACCTCCTCTCATTCCATTGTGCAGCTTGAACAAGGATTACAATAAAATTTCATGTGAGCAGGGACTGATCACTGAAAAATTAAATAGTAATCTAAGAGGGCAAATAACCAAACAGGGATGAAGTCTACAGGAGCTGGTCCTCCACATCAGGATGTACAGGCTGCGATATCTTAATAAAGAGTCAATAATGGGGGGGATATTGTGTAATCCTGGAAAGGATTTTGCCACCTAAAATACAATTACTTTCAAACGCTCCTTCCAAGGATGAGGCAACTTTGACTGCCCCTTTGGGAACATGATAAATGAAACTGAGTCACAAATGTTGAAATGAACACCTATTAAGAAACCAAGCCCATTCAAATGCAGTATATTGCTTTCCCTCTCCCCCTTCCCTCCGCAGTCCCAGGAAGACATGTCAAATAGTAAATGGAAACTACGTCTTAAGACAGGACTTTCATTTCTAAAACATACAGACATTAAAAAACATGAAAGTTGCTCCCAGTGTGTTGTACTACCTTCAATACTGTATAATTTTATGACTCGGCTGTTTTCTGGGCCCTGTGCCATGTTTCCTAGTGCTGTTCTTGCAAAGAAGCACAGCCTAAAACCTCATGTTAACACTCTACCACATCAAAATGACTCTAGAAGACAACAAACCATGATGGAAAATTATAAACTTTTAGTAAAAATAAGTTATTCATGGTCTCTTCCTATTTTGGCAAATAGACCTGCAAAGCGGCCTTCTCCTCTGCCTTCCCTTTAAATATATGTGTATTTTAAAATCCACTTTTCACATTGTCAACATGATTTATTATACTATTTATGTTTTGGCATGTTTTCATTTGATATAATGAGATTTTTATGTGTTTTTGATAAAATGTAAGCAGACCGCCTTATTTCTTTTGATTTTTATTAATATATTTCATTACATTTCAATTGTAGTTCAAAATCTCATCATATAAAGGTAAAAAATAGCATATATAGATTGCAGGGACCATTTCTATACCTTCCCAACTTAGGCAGGTGATAACTATTTGGCAGTTCTTCCTGTTTTTGCTTTAATTAGGATCACCTTTTGCTTAAAAAAGAAGTCCCCTGGAATTTGACATGGGAGACACTGACCTCTGGAACTGACTTCCTCTGTGAGCTGCCGCAGCCCTCTCCTCTGTTACTTTTGGAGCACAATGCAAGATGCATATTTTTCTTTTTGCTTGCTTTTTCCTTGACTGTCATTTCTTGGTTTTATGGGTTTTATTTATAGATGGAAGGCGTTGAATATGAATTTTAATTAAAGGAAGGGTTGGATTCAAGCCTGTGGATCCACCATCCTAAAAGTTTTGGTTCTAGGTCAAATTCCTAAAGAAAGGAGATCAGTTATAGCACTGTTTCTGTAGTAAGTATTTATGATTGGTTTGTTACTGGTTTCAATTATTTAAGGATGACAAAGTTGCATAGTACCATGGAACAAGTATGTGCAGTAAGAATATTGGTGATGATGATGGCGTAACACAGGGAAATAGCTCTTTTTCACATATGGAAAATGATTTAATGTTATGAGTTGCATAATGCAGCATTGTATACCTTCATGTCTGAGGCTGTAGTTTCTAATATGCATGCACATTTATTCTTCAGAATTTGAAAAATAGCATTTAGTTCATGTGTATGTTCCACAGATTCTACTTTTATAATTGTTTCTTGGGCTTTTAATATTCAGGTGTCCTATTACACAATCAAGAGGATTCCTGCGTCAAAAAGCAGGAGTTAGTGCCAGGTTGGCATTAGGACTCGAGATTTCATTCTTTAGTGTTTTGCGCTCTTACCATTAAACCACACTCCCCAAAACTGTGCAAATTTATGTTGATGCTCAAATAACAAGGAGAATAATTTATGATACACAGACATTTCTGTGACAATACTTGGGAACCCTTTAGACAGTACCTAGTAAAACTGGAAGACATTAAGAGAATTGAAGTAACTTACTCTATCTTAATGAGAGAGGCATATAGTTAGATGTCATGATAACTAATTATTTCACTGGAATTAGGCAAAGACTTTGGGGAGGTAACATCCTTTCCATTGCAAAAGCTTCAAACTTTGAACGAGCACAAAGTGTGGGGACCTCGGAGTTACAAGTCAAACCAAAATGCGTTCCTCCAGAAGCACGCTGGTCCTGCACGTGGTAACATAGATTCAGCTAGTCAACACAGGTCAGCTACGAAATAACTAGTGTGATTTCTTGCCGGGTTTCTTTTATAGAATACTTCACAAATGATAGTTTTAAAAAAAGAATGTCTCAAAACTGAGAAAAAAATTAAACTCTTTATTGTAGAAATTTATTGTTCGGAAAAGCCGGTTTGGACTGACAGAGACTGGTGATCTGTCTCTTGAAGACATGAAGAAAATTCGCTATCTTTCTTTGATTGAGCTGACAGCCTTCTACGATGCACTGGGAATAGAACTGAAAAGGAACAGAACAGACAGAGTCAAAGGACGAGGTAAACATACTGTAGTAGCAGGATGACAGGCATCTTGTAATTTTTTTAGTGCTTAGTAAGAAGGTACTTCTTAGGCTTCACTTTCTCTCTTTTACATTTTTCTTTTAAGAAAATGGCCTTTTTGGAGTCCCTCTCACAATACTACTGGAAAATGATCAAAAGAAAGTTCCTGGAATAAAAGTTCCTCTCATCTTTCAAAAAGTGAGTAGAACATAATAAGTTCAACCAGTAAGGCTTACATTTTCATCATTAGCATTGACAGTCAAAACAGATGCCAGATAAAAGAGGAGGCAGACTTTAATGGCTTCAAGGTGCTGACCATTTTTTCTGTCTCTCCCTTGTGATTTCAGTCTCTCAGGAGACTTGGATTAAAACCACTATTTTTCTATAATATGTGTACATTGGGATTTTTTTCTAACGTTAGATTTATATATTTACTATTTTGTCCAAGAAACTTAAAGAACCAAAGGATGGGCATGTGGACCCCTTTTTTCATTTAACTCTTGGGCAATGCAAAAGTTTTGTATGGGAGCATTTTGAGGTGTAGTATCACATACATTCAAATTGCAGAGACACTAACATCTCTGAAACTATTGAAAGTGAACTGATGTATTCTACAGGAGGTATATGCTGCCAAGATGATGATCATTCAGCTGAACTGGTGTAATGCCACAGTGACATCCAGTGGATGGCTCATTTAGATGTACATACACATACACAAAAAATGCACATGGACTTTAAGATTCAATGACATTTATCTGTAAATAACTCCTGAAAGAAAATAGAACTGCTAATATTAATTTAGTGTTAACTTGCATATCTATAATCAGTCTTTGCATTATCAGCAAAAACCCCAACTTTGTCATGCGTTGTCAGGTTTACAATGAGAAGTAATAGGGATCTGGCAGGTTCTTTGAGAAAGCAGATAGAACTGGAAGAGAAGAGTTAGTGGTGAAAATCCAGAACCCTGTGAATAACTGCTAAAATGTTATAGTTTTTTTTCCTACTTTCACATTTTGTCAAAGGTGCAGCTGGGTAGTTCTGAACCTTGACAGGGGACAGAGACAGCAGCTGTCACTGGGCTGCCAGCAGCAATAGCAGGAGCTGAGCTAGCAATGTGGGGTCTGCTCTTTCTGTGTCCAACCCCCGTTCCCCACAGTCAGTGCCCAGGACTTGCACCCTGGCTGTCCCCCTGTAGTTAGGTTCCTACATTTTGTCTAAACAAAACACACTTCTTTTTTGTAAAGAATAAAGCCTGAGTACTGAGAGAGCTTATTCTACAGGGAGATCCCAGAAAAAATGATTTTAGGATTATTTTCTAGTCAGAGCTCTTGATCCTGCCCAAAGACATTTATTATTTATAGCCATTTCTAAGAGGCTCATCACCATAACAGATGAGTATCTTGCGTATACTCATTAGTTTTTTCTTCTAACACTATTTTGAGGTATGGAAATCAATATGATTACTGCTAAAAACAGTACTGCTCATTGTAAATTGTAAAAAAAATATACTTCATCAATATTATCCCTCACTATTAGTCCTCCTAGGTACGTCCCAAGTCACAATGTAAAGCCCTGCTGTCCTATGATCTATATAAATGTCTAGAGTCTATTCTGAAAAGGTACAGCCTGAGGAATGCTTGTTTAAATGAACATTAATTATTTGCTATTATAGATCACATAAAAGTAAACTGTTACTAAACTGTTTGTGGGGGACAGGTTGTAGAAATGTACTTAGAGGGTTTTTTCCCCAAAAGGTTGGGTTTGTTTTTTTAAATGCTTCTCTTACTTTTTAGTTGCTGCTCAAGCTTGAGGAAACAGGCTTAGAAACAGAAGGAATTCTTCGAGTACCTGGATCTGCCTCAAGAGTTAAGGTACATACATGCCATCTACCCTTTTCTAGCTTAGAAAGCAACACTTTGGTACAGATAGATCATCAATCTTATACCTGCCACTCAAAGTCTGTGGTTGGCCATTTGCTGCCTGAAACAGAGGCCCAAATCTTTGCAGGGGCTAATGTTTTATTTAGAGCATACATGTACTGAGAGTGCCATTTTCCTACATTAAGCCTGTGCAGAATTCCCTGTTTTCATGACCTTACCTCTTTTCACATGAAATCTCACTTCTATTATTTTAATTTACGTGAGAAATACTGAGTCACTAAAGGGAGGTTATCAAGTAATTTCAGCTAAAGATCCTTGCCATGTTTTTCATTTATCCTTTGTTTGGTGTTTTATAATCGCGGTGTTGGTCTCTGAGAAGCATGTCCTGTATCTATCTGAATGTTTGATGACGGCAGTAGTCCATTTTCACTGTACAATAGAAGAGTTCATTTGAGTAGTAAGGTTGACGCCACGATAAATGGAATCACATTTTATCCTATACACAATGGGACCATTGAAAAAAATAACTATCAACTAAAGACACAGACAGGCTTCCATTCCAGTTTCTGTTCCAATTTTCTCTTTCCTGTTAACCAGGCATTACACTGTGTCTGGACCTGTGTACATAAAGACATAAAAACTAAAGACAACTTGTAGCTGAATAACATACTGTAAGTCATGCCATTACAAATGAGAGAATGGCAAAGCATTGCTTAGTGGCTCTAGACTCAGAACATTTGGTGGAAGAACAGGTCTTTATTATATAGAACTATCTCCAGTATTTGGTGTCTTTTATGTACAATCTTTCCTTTTCTCTGAAATTACTATCAATATTCATAGCATTTTTGCTTTGTTTATATTTTAAGGTGACAAATCCCACCTGCTATAACAAAATATTCCACCTGCAAGTAAAATAGCATTTTTATGAGAGAGAGGCTTAGGCTTTGCTGTGACAGCTGCACAGAATAAATTTAGAGTGTTTCAGGATTTTGTAGACTACTCAATGTTAATTGGCTTGTGAGGTCAATTTTAGCTAGTAAAATATCATATGTTAAAGGGAAGCTTTACAAGGCACATAATGATGACAGGCTACAGAGCCCATTTCAAGTTAAAGCATAGATAAGGGGTGGAAGGAGGTGACTGAAGCTATGTAAATCAGGGATGCATCTTTCAAGAGGTAAAGTGAAAATTGGATGAAGCCCCATATTCGTTACTTTGGATAAGGCTCTGCAAATTTAGAGCTGGAGATAACTGAGGCCATAATAGGGCTTGATTCTTCAAGGCTTTGGGAAAGTGCAGATTTTTTTACCCCCACTGACTTCATTAGATGTTGAGAGAGCTCAGAACCCTGCAGAATGCCCAGTGTCTTGCAGGATTTAGCCCCTCATCTGGACAAGGATTCTCCAAAATCCCAGTTTGAGTTTTTGCAATAGTTCATTGTTCTTTCGCACAATCTACACTTCTTTCTATGTTGCAGAAATATAACAGCACAGCTGTTTTGTACATTTTAATAATTAAGTTTTGTATTTGCATACACTCTCTTGGTTTTTGTTCAGCTATTCACATCCTGTACACAGAAAATTACTTTGTGATGTGTGTTTCTGTATATATGACTTTCCTATACTAAGTGGCAAATTAAACATCCACATGAAAGATGCCATGCTCTTTATTTGAGTTTTTGGTTCATTTAAGTCATTCCAGCAAGTCAACCAGTAAAAGGTGGAGGGAAAGATTTCCTTAAGCAGATCCAGATTTCTTTCTTCAAAGCCGTCATACATTATTATGACATTAGGATTTGAGGGCATTCCAACTTTATTTCACTCTTGTATTAAAAAATAAAAGGCATATGGAGGTGGTTAAGGGTGAGCTTTTAATATGACAAAGAAGAAGAAATAAATACAAGTTTTCCTCTGCCTCTTAACTGTGGTATGTAACAAGAGCTCCACTGAACAAAAAATCAAAATGAAATATTAAACTAGTCTATTGTGAGCTCATAAGAATGAAAAAAAGACTGCTTGAAGACTATATTTCTTAATATAACTAGATGTGTATACAAAGTGTGTGGCAAAAGTATTGGTCTCTCCTCTTGGTTGTCTTCTTTTACCTTCTTCCTGTTCTTGGAATATTCAGCAGCAAAATATTGAGAGCTCTTTCTTTCCCCTTGTGGTTTTGATGAAGTGAGGGGTTCTGCTCCATATATCTCAGTCAGTTACCAGGAGGGAATTTAATCCAGGTGTTTGAAGGGATTAGGTGCAAGTGATGTGAATAAAAAGGCAGTTGAGATAGCAGAGAATGCAGCCAGTAGAATGTACTAGTAAAAGAGGTATTGTAACATTAAACACCAAATCCTGCATGACTTTCTATTTCCTTTTGTGCCAACCATTTCACTTCATTATGTGTGACTGTATTCGATATGTAATTTCCTTCTATTAATGTGAGGCAGGCTTCATTTTTTAAAAGCTCTTCTTTCTCAATGAGCTAATTTTCTTTCATACTGGCAATGCAGATTTGACAAAAATGTGATTAAAAAACAGCACATCAAATATAAAGCCCTGCTCACATAAACAGTCGTATTGAAATCAACGATTCGCTTCATGTGTATATGGCAAAGTATTTGGCCAGTAGTAATTATAAAAGCTACTTAATTTATGGATGCATAAGTGAGGATAAATATGAATGAGCAAACAAGCAGTACCATTCTTGCAGGCAAAAAAGCTGTTTTCAGGAGATGAAGATACAAATCAAGCTGTTTGTGAGGCCTTCTTTGGAGTAGGAGCTCTGGTTTTGAAGAAAGTTTCCTTTCTAGATTTCTTGCAGAATAACAGTCTTTAGGATTATACCATGGCCTTCTGGTATGGGTGTTGGTCTGTTTAAATAAACAGCAAGGTAGCATTCTTTGTCTGGGCATTTTTATCCTCTTCAGAAGCACAATTTGACACATCTTGTTGGTGCAGTCTGAAACACAGTCAGATATTGAAGTGCTCCTGTTCACTTAGAGTGTTTTTCAGGATATCAATGGGGAACAATACATTACATATAACATGTTACTTTCCCTGACTTCTCATCAGACATTTTGGTGGGATTTGGACTCTAAGGGCCAGATAATGCTCTCACTTAAAGCCATACTGAATTTCTCTCTCTCACACACACGCGCGCGCTCACACACGCGCGCGCGCACACACACGAAAGAGAGGTTTAGTTATTTACACTCCCTTCGTTTGAAGTAAAGGCATCCGAAAGCAATTGGTTTAGCTGGGCAGACATAATAATACATTTTTTTTTGTCCCGGAGTATTGAATTGGTACTACTATTGTTCCTCATAACTGATCAGATGTGTTAACTCTTGTCTATAAAGAAAGACTAGAAAATGGAAGTAAAACTGAATTTAAGAATCCTATTGTGTACTATTGTGTATACTACAAAACAACCTGAGAAAGGCAATGGGACTAGATTTGCAGTTTAAGTGTCAGAGCAAGTAAATGTTCTCCCCCTTTGTGTTATAAGAGTTAAAGGCTCTTTTATATACATATACTTCAAATACATAGGACACATTTTTTCTTGCAAATATTTATTTGAATAGCTACTGCATTTCAAAGTATATTTTGCTTTAAGCTAGTACAGTATGCCCTGTTATCTGGCATTTTACTAACTGGCATACTCTATTAACTGGAACTCTGTCTGGCTGGTTGGCCAGCTGGACACAGGGACTGGGGGGGAAGCTCACACATAGTGGCTGCCACCACAGCCGCCACCCACCACCCACCACCCTTCGCTGCCGCCGCTCTGCATCCAGCCGAAACATATACCCTGTGCTGCCACCGCTCTGGTTGCTGCCACCCCACCCCACCCTGCTTCCATTCCCCCCCAACTTCACATCCAGCTGAAAACAACTGGTCTCAGGTAACTGGAATTTTTAGATACCCAGCACCCCCCATTCCCAACTCTTTCCAGATAACAGGGATTTACTGTACTTGGGATATTTGTAGAAGTCCAGCTGCAGCATGCAGAGCACAAAACTTGCCCAACAAACTTGCCCAAATACAGTGGTGGCAAGCCTCCACTGAGCTTCGTGCTGTCACAGCTGGTATCTAAGTTAGTTAGTTTCAAGTCAGCCTGGGTGCGTCTACTCGACACTTCAGTAACAGCAAAATCAACATAGACATACCCTGGGTTGTGGAAGGCATTTGTGAAATGACGTCAAACATCTAAGGTTAAAAGTCAGTTTGCTTTCTTCTGTCTTACAGAATCTCCACCAAGAACTTGAAACAAAATTTTATGAAGACTTGTTTGACTGGGACCAAGTACGAAACAATGATGCAGCAGGGCTGCTAAAGATGTTTATAAGAGAACTCCCAAGTCCTCTCTTCACCGTAGAATACCTGCCTGCCTTCATTATGTTAGTGGAAAGTAAGTAGAAAAAGAATGAAAGAAAAGGAAGAAAAAGAGCTAAAGGACAGGAAAGAGACTGTCTGTATGACCTCAAAGATTTGGTTTTCTATAGTTCCTTCTCATATTGCCCATTTGTGACCACCAAAGAGAAGGGATTATCTTTATGATCTCTGGACCCTGCCAAGTCAGAGTTAGATAAAACGCCTAAAATAGTATTATAGTTTGCCTTTTAGTTTTCCCAGATGGTATAATTCGAGTATAGGTCCAAGAGGCAGAAACAAATACAGTGATCTAAAACTTAGGATATTTTGGTGACAGGCCGGGAAATAAATGCCATGTGATCTGAGCAGCACATGGGATTCTCGTCCTCTATTCCAGGAAAGCATCTTGTTACCTGAAGAAGAAATCCTTGCACTATTTTCTGATATAAAATTTCACCCCTAAAAATTACCTTCTCATGTAGTATTTATGACCCAACAGTAGCTGCAGATGAAACCAAAGTATATGCCATCAATTCCCAAACAACAGTGTCTACTGCAGCAGCAGCAGCAGAGAAGGGGTTGACTCTTTGCTTGTGGTACACTGCTAGCATAGATCAAAGTAACATCACTACAACCAATGATCCTGGCTACAACTTCTATTTTCAGGAAACTTTCCATGGAAAGAATTTCCTACCTCTGCAGCTTTCTTCCACTTTAGTAATTTCCCAACGGCTTTATTCTATTGCATTTATAAAATCAAACCATATTTTGTTTTGCTGTCAATATTGCTCTCTAACCCAGCAAGTGGGCCAAAGACACCAGAACCAGTCTCCTTCTCTCTGTGGATCCACTGGAGATTTTGATCTGGGCACTGGAACTACTACTATACCCATTTTAATATAGTAAAGTCTCTGTAAGGCATTCAGTGCTGCCACCGTCTCCAAATCTACCTGCATTGCTTTCAGCACTAACCTAAAAATCGTTACGACTTTACAGATATTGATTATTTATTCTCAGGAATCTCCAAGATCAAATTACAGTTACAAGCTTTACATCTGTTGATCTTGTTGCTGCCTGATGCCAGCAGGGACACAGCCAAGGTAGGTGCTCTGTTTCATAATACCTGCCATCTGTATTTTTTATTTTTAAATGAGAGTCAGTATTTGTTTTAGACAAGAAGTGATCCTGAAATTATTTGTGCCTGTTTCTTATCATCTGTCTGAAGAGATGCATCATTTCTCTGAGTACAGCATGTTACACTATTTAATAGGAATGATAGCTGGATGGATTTTTTAATAGATATTATTCACAAATGATTTTTAAAGGGATTTCACTATTGGGTATTCACCACATGGCTTGCAAAATGTGATCTTCCAACATTTGTGTATTGGCACAGTGTTCTCTTTGGCTCTCCACAATCACTAATCTTAATTTGTGTTATGTAGTTATTGATTTCCAGTTTTAGTTAATGTTACCACATTTGTCTGCATTTTAGAGGCTTTGATTTTCTTTCATTTGTATTGCTTCTAATTGTGTATTCCCGATAATATATAGTTGTAGAACAGCATGGCTGGCTGAGGGGGAGAATGGGCTTGGGGTACTACTAGCTCTGCTCTGTCTCTAAGGGGACACTTCACATCCCTGCCCAGCTCCTTTCCCCTCAGCAAAAGAATACTGACCTCTGCTGTAAAATATGAAGTAATACACAAGTATTATTAACAATGGCTTTCGACCAAATTCTGTACCCATGGGCAGAATTATACAGTACTCTATTCTACAAAAGAAGAGTGCTAATTATTCCTAAATTATTAAGACACCCCGAGTAATCTGAAGATTCTTGCACAAAAGTGCAACAAACCTTTTTTGACTCTGCCAAAAATGGTTTCGGGATTTAAGTGTTTCTGCCCATCTTATCTCAGGACTGTCAGCAGAAGTGTCCGGGCTCATCTTGCCTGTGCGGCTGCTGTATAAAGAGAGAACTAACCACTAAGATAATTAGCACCTTAATGATATATGCCTTACAGATCAAAATGTTGAATGGTGTATTCAAGTTACAGTTCAAGGCTGTATTCAAGTACTAAGGTATTTCACTGTGCTGAGTATGAGAGATACTGCTTTTCCTAGGCCTTTCTGCAGTTCCTGAAAAAGGTGGTTGCTAATGAAGGGAAAAACAAAATGAACTTATGGAATGTTTCCATGATCGTTGCACCAAACCTCTTCATCTGCAAAGGCAAACGGGCAAACCAAGAAGAAATGCAAGCAGCAGCCACCACAGCACACATAGTCAGACTTTTAATTAGGTACCAGGACATCTTGTGGACAGTGAGTAATGATGACTGCAATATATATGTTATGGTTTCTATATGGAGATGTATTTTTCTGGGTATCCTGACTGATTGATACCATACAAGGCCGCTATATAAACACAAGGGTTACTGTGTCAGACTCTCTGGCTTCCCTTTCTTCTGACCTCCAAAATGTTGTACTCTGGGCTGCAGTGACCAAGCTTCCATAAGAGCAGTACAAGGTGCTGCCAGTCAGACTGTCCTACAACTTGGCAGTCAGGACGCTGTCCCAGGAAGAAGGGGATGTAATACTGGATCCATTTAGGCCAAAGGAGAGTGTAGAGCACAGGGCTCCTTTCCAGGTGAGTGCCAGTGGGCTGTTATACAACAGGTATGAACCACCGTTACAGCACCCTGCATCCTGAATAAGTGGGGGTATGAAAGGTTGAATGTCATTGTACTTTATGCTTCCAAGTGGAAGTTACCCAGTAGTTTAACTGTCAATTTTGACACTTATACACACTTTGCAGTCCTACTGCATGTGCAGTATAAATGCATAAGCATCCTAGAGAAGAGGGGAGGGCCTTCTCCTGTTTTATCCCAATAGTCTAGTGTCCAACATGCAGCCCACAGGTCACATAGGGATGGGGGTGGCATGGGGTGGGATCTCAGCATGGCAGCAGAGGGGGAGGAGGCAAACTGAGGGAGCACAGGGCCTGATACAGATGTGCAGGACCAGCTCAGGTAGCATGGGGATGAGGCAGTGTGAGGCCCAAACCAAATGCAATGGGGCCCAATCTGGCCATGAAGGGCTGGGCCAAGGCAGCACAGGGCCAATTTTGTGTGCAGGTCCAGGCTGAAGTAGTGTGGAGCCCAATCCTGCATGTCGACCCCACGAGGGAGCCAACCTGCAGACCAGCCCCACACCAGTTATCCAGCCCTCTGGGCTGAAATGTTGAGCATCATGGCCTAGTGGATCAGGCATCACCAGGAAACAGAAGACCACGGTTCTAGGCCACCCCTCACGCAAAGTGGGGTTTTAACCTGTATCTCTCTGGCTCCCTCACTGTCCTGGGTGGTAAAGGATTTAGTACTGGATCTGCTCAGGCTGGGGAGAAGGTATCGAACAGTGCTCTAAGCATGTGGCTACAGATCAGGCATTATTCATTTTTTCCTCTTAAAGTTGAATCTTGGCCCTTTGCAGTTAATAGTCACTGGAGAGGTGTGAAAAACTTTCTGCCTCACTGGGAACAAGGGTCCAGGCTAAAACACTTCCACAGCAGTACCCATCTCTCTGAGTCGTATAGGCTCTGGCTTGTTCCCTTGCTCCTGGTCCTACCCTCCTCCCTATTTTGGCTGCTGCTTCTTACTGCACTTGGAGAAGGATCACAAACTGCATGTAAGTGCCAGAAATAAAAGGTACATTGGCTGAGTAACTGCCATAAGTACGTATAAAGTGAAATAGGAGTCTGCCCCTAATATTCAATCCTGAGTCAGTTGCCTATGGCCTGGCTTACATGTTACATGCATTATACAATTACCTGGTTAACTGCAGAATTAATTTAGACTGGCAAATTAACAATGGCACCTTTAAAAAGGTCTGACTAGCTATAAAATTATTGCCAGAAAATGTGTAATAACTTTATAGCTAGTTTCTATTCAGCTTTAATTTCAGGTTGGGAACTGCATCAGCTGATCAGAGCTCCCAGCTGTGGGCACCCATGTGCATCCCTGGGTCTGGAAGCTCCCAGCTGAAGCTGTCTTCCAGCTGTGGGAACACATGCTTACAGAGCTGGGAGCCCATCAGTTGACAGGGCTCCCAGCTGCAGGGAAGCATAATGCACCCTGCGCCTGGGAGACTGCAGCTGCTACAATCTCACAGCCACAGGGACGCACCAGGCATCCCATGGCTGAGATTGCAGCAGGTGGTCTCTGTCACATGGTGTACCTCCATAGCTGGAAGATCACAACAGCTGCAGTTTCCCAGCTGTGGAAGTGCATGGGGAGCCCCTGTGGCTGGGAGCTCCATTAGCTGACGGGGCTCCCAGCCATGGGAACTTGCTTCTTGCTGGTGCAGCAGCCCAGCAAGAAGGGGTGCTGGGATCTGATTTTAGATCTCAAAAGCCCACTTCCTGCCATGCATGTGTGCCATGCATTGTGTGAATCACGTATTAGTTCCATCACGCCTTCACCTGCATGTGTAGAGGGGCCCTAAATGCTGAAGAGCTGTAGCAGATCAAGTCACCTTTGTGCCTTAAATTTTTTGTTAGCTAGGTATAGGCCACCATGTGTCCTGCCCACTCATTATGTAGAAGCTCTGCATTATTCTTAAATGGCACTACCACTCTCCATTACTTATATATGAACCTGGATGCCTAACCCTGAAAATTTGGATTGCCTTCCTAGGGCACCTGTTGTTTTGGGTATTGCTGTGCTTTAGCAAAAATGCCTACAAGATTGAACTAGATCTGGCCTACTCTCTCGGTGCACCTCAGTTATCTGTCTGTAAAATGAGGATAACAGCACTTCTTTGCCTCTCAGGTTCCATTAAAGTCTGTGAGCTGGTCACGTACCATGATAATGGGAACCATAAAAGTCCCAAAAAGAGATGAAAAAAACCCCCATTATGGCAACTAACACCCTGCATGCCTACAAGTGCCAGCTTTAGCAGAGCTCATATATTTAACGAGCATGAAAACTGAACTACCATCTCACCCTTGGAAGTGGTAGAGTGTTATAATAGAAAGTTGCCTAGTCTTTATGACTTACGGGATAAACACATGGTTTCAATTTCCAGTGCTTTTAATTTGGCACTAAAGTCACTTTTATAGGAAAGGGGTTTTTATCTCCTTTGTGCGTGCTCAACCTTGTTTTCCTTCACCTAGGTCCCATCCTTCCTGATTTCTCAGGTAAGAAAGATGAATGAGGCTGCAATGAACAACAGCAAGAGGCAGCTGATGTTTGACAAGGGAGTGAGAAAACTTCTAAGGAGGAAGACCATTGAGCGAGAAAGGCCCGAAAGATCAGAGGTACATTCTGATGTATCATGTTTAAATGGCGTCCTCACACTACTTCCTGTCCCCTCCTCTCTTAAATGCCTCTGAGTGGAGAAAAATATTCATTCAATTTTTTTTTAAAAAAAACGACCCCCTCAGCCTTGTTAAATCCTTCCTCAAAACTACCTCTATTCTACTAACAAATTGCTTCCATTTTAGACTGGCTAGGCAAGCTGCAAGCCTCTGTTAACACTCTTCATTTTGCTTCCTCATGCTCTCACCCACTCCTTTCTATCTGACTGTTTTCTCCTTCTGTTGCATCTCATATAACATACAGCCTGTGAGCAATCCAGGCAGGGTCTCCTTTTTATTTGTATATATAGTATCTTGCACATCAAGATGCTTTCTCTCTGCCTACTACTGTGATAAAAATAAATGCCACTAGTAATATGTTCTTTAGATGTTTAGGAGGCAAGTAAGATTCACTAGAGAAGGAAGCTGTGTTAGATTAGATGTTAGAATTGTAAGTTTTATAGCTATAGGAAAACATTTCCCATGAGTCTGTAATCTCACAGCAGCTTGCTTTGCCATACAGAAGAAATTTATCTGACAGCAATCTTGGAAGATGTAATCCCCAGAGCTAATATATTGCTACAACACAACACAGAGGCTCTGAAGTTGATTAATGTGGTGGGGGAAGTACTAGGTGGTGTGGTGTCAACCATCTCCTCTTCCTCATTTTAGTTAACTCAGCAAACACCCATGTGTTTGAGAATTACAGTCACCCTTCAAACAGAACTGAATCTTCTGAGGAGATTCAGTGAAGTCCTAGAACTGCAGTAGATTAAAAGGTGGTTAAAATAAATGAGCCTCGTCCAGCCCTGGATTGGGTTGCCACATCCCATGGGTCATGGTTCCATTGCTTTGTGTTGAGACACTGAACAAAGCAGGCACATTCACCTGGCACAGCAAACTGCATCATATGCTGCTCCTGTCGTAAGCTACAAGGCCTGCAGCTCTTTGGACCTGCTCCTTAGCTGTTTATATGGGGAATGGAGAACTGCTTTCCTCTATGGGCCTTTGTACAGACAGAAAATGAGAAGCTTCCCCAGGCCTTTACATCTGGCATAGGGTTGAAGAACCCGAGAGGAGAATAGCATTGGAGGATATGGGAAGCAGAGATAGTGCACTTGAAAGAAGAAAGGTGGTATGCAAAGAATAGTTGGCCTTTATCCACTGAGATATTTGAAGAGTCCATTTACCAGCAGTGATGCATATGCATTGCAAATAGATATGTGTGCTTGTGTGCATATTTGTCTGAAATGTTGATGTAAACTACTGCGATTTAAAATTACATTCATGCAATAAGAGGCAAGACAGAAAAAGTTGAGCCTGGGAATTTAAAAAAATGACAAGTTTGAGCTTTCTGAAATGTGTTGTTTAGCAGATGGCAGTCAGATTTATACCTCACCAGGGGGTAACAGAATCCCTGGAATATGAAAGGTAAATTGGAGGTGAATGATGTTTCAGTAAGTGAGTAAAATTTCCAAGTATGTAGCATAAATGCCAGGTTTCAGATGTTTAAAATTATGCAGCTCTAGTTGTGGGATAGCAGCTAGAGGATCTATTGTACATTACACAGGGTGCACAGGGTACTCTACTCAGGGTGATATTAACTGGAATTAACTGGATTAGCCTTGGAATACAGGGCTTCCTAATCGATTTATCCTCTTAGAAATCACGGAAGAATGAGTAAACTTCTATAACCAGTAGTCTGAACTCTGTATGGGGTTTTGTACAAAATTAATGGAAACCATATACGATGTTCATATTTTACTGTACATAAACTTGGATGTACTTGGGCTTGTGGAGGGGGTGGGGGAGAAACCTCAGTCTCCTTGCCTGTGGCTGATTTCTTCTTCAAAAAGAAAGACAGGATATGTTGTAGTATTTAACAGAGATTTCAAACAAGCCTGTCTGTGGTCAGTGCACTCAGAAATAACCTATGGGAACATGTTGCCATCTGGACTTGGAACATTTCTGCTTCAATTCAAATTCAGGGTTTGTAGTATATGCTCATGCTTGCCGGGAAGTTTTATTCATTGTGTTTTATCTTGTTCAATAGTGTTTGTTATATGATCACAACTATGTGAAATACCCGACTTGTAAACCATAGCTTAATCATTGTAATAATTCACCTGAACCACTGATTTTTTTTTTCACAAGCAATCTTGAAAGACTTTGAACTGCTTCTGAGATGACCTACAGCATGATATATACTTATACTTACTGTCTTGAATTTTCTTTAGGGAATTGTCACTTTGCCACCATGTCTGCAGTCAGACATACCTGAGGGAGTGATAAGAGTTTATGCTCCACTTCATTCAAAAGTTTCTATGGCAATTCAACTGAACAGTCAAACCAAAGCCAAAGACATTCTGGCTCGATTTCACTGTGAAAACAGGTGAGGAAAAGCAGGAGGCCATCAGTACATTCCTTCCTTCCTTCCTGAATAATATTTTCAAAATCATAAAACCTTGATCATCCATTTTTCAGAGGCGCATATTATAAGAACATTTTAATAACCCCCAAACAGTAATTTACAGTAACACTGGTCAGTAAAAAATGCCTAACATTGATTTCTGGTCTTCATGTTCTTAATAATTGGTACCTTTGGAGAATCAATCTCTCTTTTTTGCTGAAAAATATGTATTTCTAAACTTCCTGCAGATAGAAGCCTGAAAGATTGTCTTAAGTCTGACTATAAAAGTTAATGTTGTTATTGTTGTAAATGAATGCCAATATATTTTTATGCAAAAGGAAGTCAGCAAGCCATATTTTGAAAATCCTTTTGTAAAGTCCTTTAGTGTAATTGAATAATTTGTTTTTTAAAGTAAATTGTAAGTGGAGTGTATAATCAAACCATTATGTACAAAATGTAAGTGCTTAAATTCAGTACAAATATATAGAGAATTCCTTGTTTGTTTATAGTAGAATCATCTTTTTAATGCATGCAGTCATAGTAAATATATGAAAGATTAAATCTCAAACTCTTCTCTATTATAGCTGTGGATCATCAGAAAACATGAAAGGGCAGAGCCAAAGTTTATATGAAATTGGAGGAAATATAGGTAAGCTTTATTCTTAAAATTCTATTGTTACTATATTTACTCAAATACAAGACTAGATTCCTCTTGCCTGGCAATTGGCATGGGGAAAAAGCCCCTCATCTAATAAATGTATACAGGAAAACCTCACTAAATACACTGACATTAAACTGTGTAAGCAATGGAAACTGACTATGAAGTTGATTAAATGTAGCTAACACTCAGCATAACTATAAAACACATGGCCTATATTAGACAAACAGGCTGATAGGAACTTTTTTCCTCTTTTTTTGGCCCTTTAAAACAACAACAACAAACCATACGGATGTTCCCAGTGCAGGGAATAGGCCCCAGGCCTGGAGGTAATAAAATATCAGGCTGGTACCAGGAAGACTAGAGTCAGCTCTAATGGTCTCTCCTGAATGCCAAAAATGTTGCTACATTTGATCTTAAAAGACCAAGATAGATTAGTACAGTCCATCTAAATAACATAAATGCTAATGCATGTTAAATACAGTCCCCTTCACTGCCAACTCTTTTTCAAGTCATGGTGAGCTACTACATTGCATACATTTTGATGATGACTTCACTCCTACAGGTAAGCTGTGCCTTTCTTTCCCATTTCCAACAATTCCCATTTCTTCATCAGCCTTACATGTCTGGCAAACATCACCAAGCAGAGCTCTAAACAGTTTACCCAGAATCTCTCTGTTGCCCCCTCTCTCAGGCTGGTGTATATGATTAGTGTGGCCACACCCTTCATGAGGTGGATCTGCACATACATTTTTGGAGTACCCCAGGACTCGTAACAAGAACATCGAGTTCCAGGTATAAGTGGAAGCTAGCACATGGATCCTCTCTGCAGGGTTATCTGGAATACATACACATAGTGAGCCACACTGAGCTGTAGAGTCACCATGACTTGAAATACTGTTGACTCGGGCAGGGCTCAGCTGAATGAACTATGTGTGAATTAAAAGCATTTGGCTTTAGATTCATGTCATACATAGTTTGTACTATATATTGGTAGACATAAATGTACTGTTCAAAAGTATGCTTATGGAGTATCTAAGCTACAACTTGTAGCAATTTCAAAAAAAGGTAACATGCATCAATTTGGGATGAATTAAGTGTATGGGTATGATATGCTAATTGCTACAGCTATGTTTAATGTCAAGATTATTGTTTTCAAATTTGCTGATCACTTCCATGTGTCAAGGGAGAGCAGGGTCGGGCAGTAAGAAGGGGAAAGGGGCTGCCAGGGGAAAAGGCTGGGGGGGGAGTAGAAAGCAAAGTGACTACTGATGCCCAAGCTGTATTTTTGCTGCTGTAGCAGTAGAAGGGGGACAAATTTAAGGCAAACCTCCAATAATTTGATTAGTGCCTGGAAAATTATAACAGATTTGTACATTTTCCATATACAGAATCTAATTATTGGGGGCTCATCTTATAATCAGGATCATCTTCTATTTGAGTAAATACAGTAAGTCCCTGAATCGCTTGAATTAATTCAATTTGTTGGTATCTTTACAAAGAAGGGTCTTCTATACTACAGTCCTTTTACAGGATAAAGGGGTTTCTGAGTCAGAGGGGGTGCATCTATATGTGCGCCTTACTGCAGAGTACATTAATTAGCTCCATGGTTAAGTATCACCATCTACAGGTCTGCCAGTAGTAGGTCAGAGTAAACTAATGAACTCTGCTGTAAGACTGTATTATCGGTACTATGCTACAGTGGAGTAACTTACTGAGTTGAAATACACATGTAAACGCTGACTGCAGGCATAAATTGCACCTGGTCAGCCCAGTCAGCTTTGCGGCTGGCTCCACCCTGGTACAAATTGCTGCTATCCTGGGCATACATGTAAATCCCGTGCCCGGGACCATTGGAGCCAGTTACTCTGACTGGAACTACTCTGGAGATTATTGCATTGCATTAATTGCATGTGTTGATGCACTGAGCCTGTTGAAGTCAGTGGAAAGAATTCAACTAACTTCATTCGACTTTGGAGACAGCTATGGCCATGCCATAGTGCATGGAGCATGCTATAGTAACCTGATGCATGTCTGTCCAAGCTTGTGTTCCTGCCAGACTCATCCAAGCTTTTATATTTTTTCTCATTCTCATGTCCATTGCTTTTCTCTCACCTGCGTTAAAGAACCATTCTTCTCCTTTCTTGTAAGCAAATTCCCTGCCTGCATTTAACAGTTTAGAACAGATTTCTCCAGTGAGGTATTTCAGTGATAACCTCCTCAGGTACAGAAATGCAGAGGCTGAGTTACATGCTTGCACTGAAGTGCCCATGCCTCATTGAAACTAAGGTTCTTGGGATAAAGACTTCTTTCATGTCTTAAACAGTGAAACTTTTACATTAATAATAATAATAGTGCATCATTGTGCATGTTCTTAATCAAAAGCAAAAGACAGATGTGTTCATTGTTGATCCATAAAACAAGAAATTATATATAAACAAAGGCATAAGGTTAAAGTCATACACTGATAGTTAGGCAAAGATGCTCACAATAGCACTTAATATAGTCATTGTTTATAGTGAAACCGTAACATTTAGATAAAATGCGAGTCTCATGTCAGGGTTCTTATGAATTGGAATTTGGACTCATAAATCCCAACTTCCTTAACATGCAATTTGCAGACAGGCCAAAGGCATTTTTGAAAATTCAGATCTATACCATTTATACTGGCATACCCCCAAAATAGATGAAAAATTGCTCATAATTTTTGTTTCAGGTCAGCACTGTTTGGATCCAGATGCATATATGTTAGATGTGTATCGTGCAAATCCTCAAGCAGAATGGGTGATAAAACCACAGACAAGCTGAAGCTTGCAATGACAAAGAACAATGATTTGGAAAAGGCCAAAGCGATGGCAGTAATACCTTCTATCTCAAGACCTTGCCACATGAAACCAAAGCACTAATTACTATCCTTCCTAACATGCTTCACAAGTGATCTATTCCATAAACTAAATATGACATGAGAACTGTTACTCCAGTGAATGGAAAGCTATACAATGTCATGCAATGGTTATACTTTTATATGGATTATATTGTGCCAGTTGTTCACTGGATGTGAAGGAGGAAGGACAGCGGTACTTAGAAAACAACCTGTGGAATATAATAGTTTTCATTTAACTTGATCGTGAAAATCTACATTTCTAGAGACAGTCTAGAATGCAAAGAACACTACCAACTGCAAGATAATGCAGAGTAATCACAGTGGTCTGTAAAAAAGGGGAAACTTGGACTTGGTCTTGAACTTGGACTAGGGGAGCTGGAGTAACAGCAGTGCCAAAATGTGGGTGAAATCAGTCCCTTCTGTGAAAAGTAAAACTATTCATAAGTAAAATGTACATTATTCCTATATTTATGCATCTGACTCACTCCTCATTTGTGGCTGATATTGAGGAGAAAGAACTACTGTGTAAAAACAAATGTACTGTTCATGTATGTTGTACTGTAAATATGACTGTCAACTTTCTGATATTCCATGCTATGTCTCTTTATTTCTGACCATGTATTTGTAGCATCACTGCTTCAAACTTGGAACAATTCCTTTTGGCCTCCTTCCCCATATGCATACACACAAGTGACAGGAGACAGAAGGCAGATGCTTGGCAGTGAAATGAATGACTTGGATCCTTCATATTCTTCCCACCCTCCTTTCACCTAATTTTGGGTTTAAAATATTTCCTGCATATCTTAATATATGTGACAAACGTTGTAATGGTGCCAGTTTACAGACAACTTCCTTTAAAAGCTGTAGATTCTCAAGTGCTTAAGCTATTTGCTTTTCCTTTATCTGTTTTAATTTAATATGTTTTTGAACTATTCAGCAGTGGGGAGGCGGGAGAGGGCAGGGGGCTTTGTCTGAACCTGTGTAACAGCAAGTGTTAAGGTTTCCCTCATCACAGATGTGGAGGATGACACATTTATGATGAGAGATGGGATTTAATATTATTTAACATTTAAATAGTCTAAAGCCCACAAGCCAGTTGAGCCCTATTATGATCCCTATCACAAATTGCACAGAATCTAAGAGATGAGATTTAACAGGTAGACCAGACAAATACATCGTGTTGGGAACACAAAGTAATAAATATAATATGTTATCTCCAATTCTTAGCCATCCAACAGCTGTGATCACCTCTCCATCTGAACAGCTGTTATACGAGTCTCTACTTTACTATATGCATAGATGTGTAGGCTTACACATTTACTAATTTGAGAACCACTTGTACTCTAGAAAACACAAGGGTGCAAAATTGGAAACTGTAAATCTTTCAAATGTAATTGAGGGAGGCTTCTGACATTGGAATATTTACGATATACTCAGTTCATTAGGAATAATCATATTGATGGTTTTTCCTTAGGATTTGAGTGCAGACGGAGATAAAAAATCCTTTATGTGTGAGATATCAACAGGCAACTATTCTGAACTGTGTCCTAGAAGTGAATGTAAAGTCCTTTAGTGGGTGGTAAAGCCCAGAATGATCTTATGCATTAGGGTGATAATATTTATATGTTTAAAGCCATGACATTTGGACTAGTAAATATTATGCCTTAAAAGACACCCATGCAACTTCACTGTATTTAGTATGAAAAGCCAGTTCTTGGGGAAAAAAAGATGTCCGTTGATAACATGAGCTGTAAAGGGCAGAATCTGGCTTGTTTTCTTTAAAAACAATGGTAGGATACATTTTAGAAACAATATTTAGTAACTAACAAACACAGTGCAGTTTTAAATTTTTTTTTATACACAGTACTGGAATACAATACTCACATCTAGTTACAACGATTTCAACACTGGTGCATTTAGGTTTGTTTTGTTTTATTTTTAAACAAACCTTGTTATCACAAGTATTAATTTAAGCATATTAGAAAGATTTAATCCAGCGGCTTGTTCCCAGGACTAAAAGTCAGGGGTCCACCTGGGTTCTGTTCCTGTCTTACATAGGCTCTTACTGTGCTTGTGGACAAGTAAGGCAAGCCTTTCTGCCTCTGTTTTCTTATCTGTAAAATCTGGCTAATATTCCTTTTATGAATATCATAAGAATTAGAAGTAAATTCTAATCTCAGATATATATATACAACTCCCAATCAGCCTGGCAGGCAGAGTAAACATCTATCTTGCAGGGGTATATGATCCATATAGGGATTTTATCTGGAAAGTGTTTTGAGTATGACCAGCATTATGTGAATGCTAAGTATTATTGTATTTATTACTTCTAAAGATTTTTATGATTTTCCAGAAAAACCTGCACATGCATCTGTTAAGTAACTTAACATTTGCATACACCAAGTATTTTCAAAATTCTCCTACTTCCCCACATGCCTAAACATGTGGCATTATAACTGCATTAGAAATAGATCAGAGTACCTGTGAACTCATATAATAACTTACTGTGTATGTTTTAGACTCTTAAATGAGGATTTCACCAGAAATTGTTCTTAAAATAAATCTCACTATATGTTGTTCAGGAAAAGAAACTGCTTAAAATATCCTGGACTCTTACCACTTTCCAACCGAACAAAGAAAAGCCATATTTAAATTAAGGAAATCCATCCTGTGGTATCTACATTATTGTTTTTTTTAAAAGAAGTTGTCTGTAATTTGAATAACACACAAATAGAAGCAAATGGAATAGATTACAGGAAAAAGTGTTAGCGTAAGGCCAAATTTCCACTGACCCTGAAATGAAATAATAAATTTCCTATTGGCAAGTATCTGACCAAAATTTTCAAACTTAAGATAGTTACTTTAAGCCTCTAAGTCTGAAAATATAGGCCTACATTTCTTGATTTCTGCTTCCATAAGCAGCAGTTGCAATCAAAGTTTTTAAAAATGTATGGTGTTCAGTAACAAAATTGCATAGTGAAATATTAATGAGGAAGTGATAGAATTTAGGAAGAAAACCTTATCCTGGAAGCTCCTGGTATGCATCTAGTGTTTACATATGCCAGGGTTCTGTGAAAGGATCATTTTGTACATCAACACATATCTTTAGAACATATTGTAAGAAGCAGATATTATGAACATACTGGAATGGTTCATCTAACTCCTTTTCATATTGCTAATGTCTTTATAATGTATATACAAGGTAAACTACCTCAGTCTGCATTTGCCAGAGACAAAAATCATTTTGCTTAAAAGCTTTTTATTCTATAGCTTCTCTATTAGTAGCCCTGTTGTTCAGCCTTTCATGTTACTGGGTAAAGTGTCTCATTCCAGCAGGTGAGATCTGGAAACTAGCCAAAGCTTTAGAAATCAAAAGGCAGATTTCATATTACGAAAGAAATCTCATACAAGACATATTACCTTAGCCATTCCTCTTTCTTTTTTCTATGAATGCTCAAAACCACCAGGTGTGTATCCCGTGTGGTTCAGTGTTGCAGGGGAAACATTAGCTTTTCAAATTTTAACTATTTTCAGCTGTTTCTCATTAGTTTTCCATAATGTGTCACTACCTTAGAAAATAATACGATGCCACTAGCTGAAGCAAAATGTTTGTACAAGTCCTTTACCCCTCCTCATCATAATGTTTAGTGTTTTGTTACAGTAAGTCTACCCTCAATATAGTAATAGTGTTTGTAAAGTGAAATGTATACACTATTTTATCCAGGTCAAAAATAAAATGTATATAAAACTAAATTTCTTATATAAACTCTCAAGTCATGCTCTTCTCTGAGAAATCTTTGACAGAATTTTTGGAAATGAATCAATAGTTTTATTTTTAAAAACAGCTCAGTTGTGAAGGCTTTTGGGCAATTACAGGGTCAAATCTAGTACAACAATAAAGAACCCAGTTCTGCAACCATTGTTCTGGTGCAGCTGTACCTTGTTCCATGAGCTGAAACATGCTGACTGGGTGAAATGCAATACACAAACGGCTTATCACAGGGCAATGGGGCAGCGGGACTTTACTACACATAAGCTGCTACTTGTGCATGCTCTTCCTAGAATTAGTGGAAGCTAAGCTGTGGTACCCTAGTCCCCTTTCAGGTAGGGCTAAGATACTACAATTTCACTTTCAACTCTGAAAGGTCATGCACATGAGCTGTTACTGCATAACAGAAGCCACACATTGCTCATCCCATTTTATTTCTTCCATGGAGTATTGTTTGTATGTCTATATCTTCACTGACATCAATGGCTAATTACTCATTCTATCCAGAATTTTAACCACTATGGAACTAATGTGGCAAAATTAGACCCCAAAACATAATAAGAGCTAAAACTGTTTTTGTTTTAAATTCCCAAATTCGGTACACAAAAAATAAGGGTCAATACACAAAGAAGCTCCCTCATCTACATATATATGTAGATAAGTTAGGGGGAAGTCAGAGCACATTATAAATGGACACCCAATTTAAATTACTTTGGCTAGATGCAGACTTTACACTTAGATCCCCAGTTGGGTCAATCTACATGTGAACTGTACAGAAGTTCTGGAAGGTTAGATCAGTCTAAAAATAGCCAACCCAATCTAAGTTCCTCCATGGTAGTCTATCTTAGGTTGGGTTCAGTGAGACTGATGTAACTGAACTTCCATACAATTTCCAGTGCAGCCCTGAGGATGCTGGCAACAGCCACAATGCTGTGCTTTTCCAACCCCCCCACCACCCCAGACTATAGTTAGCCCCTGGGCCCCTCACCCTACCCCCAGGCAGCTATACCACTACCTCAGCCCACCCATCCCTGCAAGCCACTCCTGGTGCCAGTTTTACTGGTGTTTGCTGATGCTGGGAGCCAGTGGAAGTAAACTGGGGTGGGGGCAAGGGTGAGTTGTTCATTCGGAGTTGGGGTGAGAGAGAGAATCCCCCACTAAGTCCCTCTGCAGACCCTGCTAGCCTCCAATGATCCTGCTAAACCCTCCCAGACCCCATCACCCCCCATACACACACACACACACACACACAGACACACACACACGGCCCCCTCAATCCTCCACAGACCCTATTTGCCCCCTCAATCCTCCTAATCCGCCCTCCCCCGATCCTGACTTACTTTAGATTGGGTGGCTGTTTTTCAACTCAGTCTAACCTCCCTGTAACCTCCCCGAATGTCTTTACATACCCCTACTGTAGGTCAGGTAAAGTCCAAGTCCACAATCCTCACTGTCAGAAGTTCTGGTAACTTTTCAGTGACCTATTCAGGGGATGGACTGGTTTTCTCTGCTTAGGCTAGGGTAGATGGGTAGTACAGAAAAGAGAAATACAATAAGGAATGCGAGAGGTATGTGAGAGCTACTCAAATGGAAGTCTGGATTTACCAGAGGTTACATGTGGAGGTACCTGCACTGGACGGCTTAAAAACAACACTAGTTTTACAGGAAAATTAGCTTCTGTGTCCTTCAATGCCATAATACAAGCTAGGATTCTGCACTACTTCCCAAATCCCAGAACTCAGTAGTTGCTGCCTTTGGGGTAGGAAATTAGATGACTGCTCAGATACCCTGAGCATTTTGGACAATTCTCTATGCCAAACTACTGGTTGCCTGTGCACAAATATCCCAACAGGTATATGATTCTATGATATATCGTCCCTGTAATATTGATTAAGGGATGGCAGGAGCATTAGCTCTTTGAAATTATATAAAATAGAAGGAATTAAAGTTATCATGGAAAACACAAATAATGGGATTGCAGCCATTTTTAGTCTTTCATACATAACAATTTTACCTCATATCTTCAAGATTTTGCCATTAACACAATCTCTTGAATGCTGTCCTTTTTGTATTTTTCACTTCATGCTTGCCAGTTTGTTTGTTTTCTGTGACAGTTCAAATGCACAAGCCACTACATCAAGTAACACAGTCCATGTTTTACTGCATTTTTATTATGTGGTCTCCAATTTTTTTTATTTTTTATAAAAAGACCAATATACAATTAAATGAAATACTGTCAAGTAATCAACAGAACACGTTGCAAACACTGATTAATAAAAGGTTCAAAAAGAAAAATAATCCCAATTAATGCTGTTAACATTTTAGTAGAGGTATTTTTTTGTTAAAATGTTTAAGTGCAGAACTTCTGCCTAAAAATTTGTCCTGAGTCGGAAAGGACCTGAAAATCAAAGAGGCCTGGGTTCTCATAACAACTTCTCTTCACAAAGAAATGGGAAAATAAACAACTGCAACAACAAAAAGTAACCTGCTCTCAATCCTAAAACCGTTCCCTGCAGTTTAACGTTCAGGTCCAGGGCAGGAATGAGGAAAGACTCCACGCAGGTCAAAGGCTTTGCTGAAGTCAAAGGATTCTACCTGTTGGCCTTTGATCAACATCAGGTTTCGCAAACACCCATGGAATGAGCTTTTGCTAGTCAGACAGTTTTGCTTCACATCAGCTGAAAAACAACAAGAAATACATAGATTGGAAGGGGACTAAAATAATGGGAGAAAAAAAAAGATCCTGGCTGAGAAGTAATTCTTTAAAAAATGACTAGCAATAAACATAGGTCCTAAAGAGCATCAGATCCCACAATATATCAGTGTACGCAGAGGTTGCTCACACTGTTATGGACATGATCACTGCCTTACAAGATCAGGCTGCTGTACTTAGGCTGTAGTGCTGACACAAGCAAACTTGACAAACTGATCTATGCCATAGTTGAGAAAAGAATTAACCTCAGCCTGGATGCAAAGGTGGAGAAGGCCAATTTTCAATCACTAACAAAGCCACCTGGTTCAAAGCAGACCTTTTGCCAGGGTGTTTGCAGCTGCTGGACCTGAAGAGCCATGAACAAATTAGCCACTCGTTGGCCCCTCTCCCAACCTCTTCCTTCATGCTGAGCTCTTTGAAATTGTTACAGGCCTTTATGTGCCACTGGTTGTATGCAAGGTATGAAGCTGTACATGGCTTTCTGATGCACTTTGAGTGTTAAGGGGCCTCCTGTACCTATACTTACTATGAATCTTACTAGTATTGGTATTAGTACCAGTAAAGAGCCCAGAACTTTGATAAAACTCTCTGTGGACTTCTAGAAGCTCACATACTAGCTGTGATCTTCTAGGATTAATTTATTAATATCTGTAAAGTACTTTGAGCCTAAACACCAAAAACTGCTATGCAAGGACAAGGTATTATTTCTAAGCTTTCCTTAGCTGATTAGCCTGTGGATTTCATAATCCTAAATGCTTCATAACAACAAATAGGAATATTATCTGATCTGATAAACCAGAACAGCTGTTTCAGAGACTAATTAATGTGGGCAGTTTGACATTCTTTTTAAAAATATGTATTATGCTATCATACTTGGTCAACTCAATCTCAGTACAAACAGGGCTATTAAAAAGTTATAGAAACACATTTAACCTACTTGCAAAGTGGCTGTTTTTCAGATGTTACAAACTCAGCCTTCTTAATGGATAACTATAGTATCACATGTGACCTTGCTCACATTAAGGATTAAAAAACCAGCACACTAAAAGTAACTAATTTCTGTTTTTCTTGGTATCGGCAGGGTAGATATGCACCTTATAGCCTAACTCAGGGGTTGTCAACTGGAGGTATGCATACCCCTGGGGATACTTGGGAAGCCACCGGGGGTGTCCAGTAGTGGCACGGAGAAGCGGGCGGCATGGTTTTGCCACTGGCACTTCTGCTGGAGGGACCCCCCCACAACTGCTGGTTGACCAGCTGGGGGACTCCCTACTCTGGACTGGCTGCCAGGGGTACACTAACCAAAAATGGTTGAAAACCCCTAGATTAACTAATTCAGAAATGCATAAGCTTTTGTAAGCCACAGCATACTTCATCAAATGCTGAGAAGGGACTGAAGGAAGCAAAAGCTTCTAAATAAAAAACAGTGATTTGAATACAAAGGGTGGGTGGGGAAGGAGGAGGAAATACTTGGTATTACTCTAACATAATGACAGAGCAATGTTTATTTCAGAAAGGTAATTGTGTAAAACATATGAGACGTGCAGATAAACTGGCACTGCCTCTATCCTGGTGTCTGCTAGCACAGACTCTAGCAGGTATTCTGTGTAGAACAAAGCAACTACCAACCTCCCATCCCCTCCAGAGGATCAGCCCAACCTGAATACTGCATCACAGCAGCTGTGTAGGAATGTGGTCAGAACAAGAGGACAACCATGGTGAGTACCCAGACAGATGGGGAAAAATGCGTTGAAGCACGACACCTTCACAAGAATCTCCACACATAGAAATCATGCATGAGGCCTCAGACAAAGTCAAAACCCCAAGGAAAGGAAGTCTGTCAAAAGCTGTACTACTGCTCCAGTGCTAGGAACCAGGTTTCACACTGGGGAGTATAAAGTGGTATCTTCTTGTACCAAGCTCAGTTGATCTAGGTCTATAAATTTATACTCAAAGCTAAATTTAAATCGAGAATTATTTTTATGACTGGGATTATTCCATACTCCACCAATTGATTTTTTTAAATTCCAAAACATTAGTAAGCTCATAGCATCTCACGTAACATTTGCAAAATAGTTATCATGATCTATACTTCTGATGAATTGAACACATAGTTTTCTTTTATGAGAGAGAAAAAAACTATTATACATACTGGCATAGCCTCCAACATAAATAGGATTGTTTGTATCTGCAGATGTTGACTGGATATGAGGATTATCAGCCTGGACCATGTTCCCATCAATTATCAGAGCAATTCGATGTTTGCTTTTGTTTGCTTGAAGTTTGTGCCACTTCCCATCACATAAGCTATTTGCATCTCTTGTTTCATATGTGGCTGTTATTCTGCCAGCTCCATTGTTGACATGGAACAAAACCTGTTCAAATATCCAGATGCCAATGAAGATACAGCTAGCATAAGCATAGAAAGCAATCTAATAAAAGCACAATCATGGTGGTATACATTCCTCGTGTGGTGATTTCATCAAGCCTTATGCTCAACTTGATTATGGGGAACTTAGAATTTTAAGTATCTTGAAATCTAAACATGAGAAGCTTAACTATCCACCTTACCCCTGCTATTTTTTACTTGGGATTTAAAGGTTTGCTGCCAATTTAGACTCAGTCCTTTTCTCATCGTATTACAGTGTTTTTGCTGTGATTTAAACATGAGTTATACCTGGTTGACATCAGAGTAAGCAAAAGAAGAACTAGAAACATTATGTCCAGAAACTTTTTTTGTGGGTGGTGATATGTAAGATACGAAACATCAGGTCAATGCCAATAAACATATGGATATGTATTTGAAATTATTCTATTTTTTTGTGCTTTTAATTTTATAGGCAACTATTTGTCTTGTAATACTAATATGTAACTGTTACCCTCATAATGTGCTTGTTGTGGGAAAAGGGATATAACAAAGTCCCTATAGCTGAGAAATTTTGAATAGAAAATGAACTATTTCTGGGGAAAAAAAATACTGAAAAACAATCAATTATACATGTATTGCATAGAACAGATGAGTGATGAATTATGTATTGACTGTTAGAAGGTATTTTCCGTGCTGGTTTATGGAGCTTAATGGCCAGTGAGAACTGGGAACACAGCTAATTGCTCTGAGTATTTTCCATAAATATTGACATTCACTCTAATGAAGGAATGACTTGCAACAACAGCTTTTTATACTAGTTAAAGAAGTGGGGGACAGGATTCCAGGCTTGTGTTGCTGTGGGAAATGTGGAATAGTCTCTGGATAGCTATTTTGTCATTAGTTTTGCTTGTTAAAGGGCATGATGACAGCACTTTGCAAGCCTGGAGGCTTAAGTTCAGGTGTTGCTCGGACTTGCATCAAAATCAACTATTGACCGAGTTCTGAATAGGTACCTGGTCATCACGCTAGGGAGTCAAAGGCACCCAGATGTGATACAATCAATATGATTCCCTTGTGTAGCCTAACCATACTGTCCTAACATGCCATCTAGGTTCATGATGGTTTATGGATTGTTTGTAAATTAAAGAGGGTGTGATTTATTTAAAATAGATTTATAAATTAATTGTAATATAGTGATGAGTTACCTAGTTAATGATACCACATATAATTTGGTTATTTTTTATTAGGTGAAGAAATGGCCTGGACAGGGAATCATAAGAACTTTAAGTTAGCCTCCTTTACACCAAGAAAGAGCTATAGGTTCTCTCTTAATAGGGCTTAATAAGGCACTGTTGGAAGTAACCTAAAATGGCAGAAGCTTGGTTCTTGCAGACTGTTGACACCACTTGTTTCCTCACGGTGCAAATTATTAGAAAACTTCTTATATTAAGTACTGTTCCTATTTATAATTTGATATGTCTTCAATCTCTTTCAATAAAGTGCTGCATTTACATACACATTCATGATTTGTCATTGAGCTGCCTCCACTTTTCTCACTAATTTCAGGGTGACAACCAAATGCAACTAAAAATTGCTTTTTGTGCTCAGACTTCCTGTGCCATCAACATGCTTAGGTTAGATGAGTCCTGAGGACATGTCAGGAAGGACTTACTATAAAAGGAAACCTGGCTTCAAGAGCTTGTGTTTCAAAGAGCATCTCAAGGAAGACCAATGGCGGAGAGGTGTGAATGCTGAAGAGGGTCGGGATTAGGGTAAGAAGGGAGGCCTAGTAGTATAAACATATCTGCGGTTCTGAAGGTGCTTAGCAGTGTTGTATCCATTCAAGATTAAATGGATGGCTGAGATTTCAGGCTTTAAGGCTAAGGAAGGGGTGCAGGTATAGTGGTAGAATCACCAAATCTCAGATAAAGGCACTTCTGTCCCCCTAAAACTCACTTTATAGAAAATATTCCTGCAAACAAAAGTGGTATATTTCAGATATTTTGGTTCAAATAATCATGGACTTTTATTTGTACACAGTTATTCTAAACTGATTTATGCTTCTCTTCAATGTCAATTTATTGTTTAGACCATACGGCTGAAACATTTTAAATACTGTTCTTAGCTTTTAATTGTGCTGATATAAGTTATATTTTAAAATATATTTATTTAACAAGTAATCAAAAATTTGCTCTTGATTCACTTAAAAAAATCTCTTGTTTATACTAATCCCATTCAAGAGATTTAAATTTCTCTTTTGTTTTAACTGTAGCTAAAAAAAGAACTGATTTTTGTAACACAACTTTCATTTTCCTAAATAAAATTAAGTTGATGGATTTATAAAATCAGTTTGATAAATAACTAAAACTTCTAAGAAAGACGGAAACTTAAACCAACATTCTTGTACACACTTTTGTCCAAGCTTTGTAGCCTCAATTTAAAAGAAAATGACAGAATATTAAATCATGACTCATTCCATATCCATAGAATTTCTTATCTCGGTACATTAATAAGACCCTCACCTATACTTGCTAAGTTTTTTTGGTTAAGATACAGCAGCTAAGCACTTATGCAAGAGCATATCTGGGAAAGGGCAAGTTACTGGCACTGAAAAAGGAAACAAGTTATAAGTAAGGAAGCTGGCTGTGAACAATATATACAGTATAGTAGCTTATGCAAACATAAAAGAAACAGCAATCCTATAGGCTACCATACATACTGTGGTTGCTTTCCATTTTACATGATTCTTCTATGGAGAAGATGACTGGCACTTTTATTTATTACATATTTGGTAAGTTACTATCCTTAAATCATAGGACAAGAAGTCATTGTGTTGTGACAATCATGATAAGAACTCATCTTCCTTGTGACCCAAAGTCAATCCCAGGCTAAGTGGGTAGTGAATCATGGCAGCATCTTTGCTACTATCGCTTCCTGGTCTTTTGCTTGCATCATATGTGGTTGAGGTAGTCTTGCTTATAATCAACAATTCTGACCTTCCAATTTAGCTCAAGACTTGGCAAATTTCTACAGTGAATGAGGATATTCAGATGCAACCCACCTTGCCATTTACAATCTCCAATCCAATGGCATCTACTTTAGCACTGCTAATTCCAAGAAGAACTCCATTTGCGGCAGTGGTACGGAACTCAAATGTAACATGCACATCAGATCGGACTTTATAACCTTCTCTAACTGAAAAAAAAGATGCCTAAAATAAAAGATTTGTAATCCACAGTATAAATAGGCTGTGATGGACAATATGATAGGCCTCTTAATCATCAAAATCCTGAAAGGGGGAGAAAATTATTTGAAGGCTACAGATGAAATTCAGAAATAATATGGAAAGTGGTGAGAGTTAAACTCCCTTGCATTCTTTGATACCTTCTATACTCACTTAGGATTTGAACAAACAACATTTTTACATATATGCAATTATGAAAAAAATGAGTGGGCACAGACATGGTCTTATATTGTATGATTCATTTAAATTCCATATCAAATTACTCTTGCAAAAGTGGTGGATAAAAGTAAACCAATTTAAGTTACGCTGTACCTTATCTTGGACTAGCTATTCAAGGCACACAGATTACCACACTTTGAGTATAAGATGAGGTGCTCCCCAACCCCTCCTGCCCCATTCAGTATGGTGGGGGGAGATCTCTTGTCTTAGAACTGACTATGGGTCAGACAAGCAGCTGCTGCAGCTCCAGGTGGGGCCAGGGTGGATCATGAGACAGGTAAGGGATATACGGGAAGGTGTAGGGAAGAGGTGTATGATGTGGGGGGAACATGGGGGAAAGCAAAGTGAAGGGATTGCCAGGAAAAGGATGTGCAAGGTAAGTGGGGCATGGGGAAGGGGACACATGGCGTGCAGGGAAACTGCATGGGGGAAGGGATACATGGAGCAAGAGGACCACAGTGCATCAGGAAGTGCAGGGAAAAAGGTGTATGGTGAGCAGCGTGGGCAAAGGGTAAGGGCACACAGTGGGAGGTGGGGACACAAGAAAAGGGCATGCAGTACAGGGAAGGACAGGGGGAAAGGGTATCTAACATAGAGGGGACATGGAAAAAGGGTACACAGTAAGGGGAAACACATGAGAAAAAGGGGGCAGTGAACGTGGGCACAGAGAAAGGGAGCCTGATGTGGAGGGAGCACAGGTGAAGGGCGTGTGGAACAAGGGGTATGTGGTAAAGGGGCACAGGGGAAGAGAAGTGTGGAGGGAGGGGGTGCACAGTGTAGGAAGGAGCATAGAAAGGACACATGCAAGGGGCAGCACAGGGAAGGGGCACGTGGTGTGGTGGGGAAGCATGGGGGAACAGGTGCCACAGGGAATACAGGTGAAGGGATGTGCAGAGCAAGGGGAATGTGGGGAAGGGACCCGTGGTATGCAAGGGAAGTGTGGCACAGAACAAGAGCAGTGTGGGGAATGTGCACATGGTACAGGGAAAGCATGGGGAAACAGGAGCACAAAGTGGCCAGGGAGATGCTGTGACTCCAGCCCTGACCTCAACTGGGGCTGGAGGCTGAAGCTGGAGCCACCACTACTGCCTGGTACAGCCAGGTGCTCTGTGCCCCCAGCAGAGACAGAGAAAGAGCACCTGAAAAGGAAAGGAGGAGGGGACAGGCACAAGATGGGGGCAAGTGGTAGGAAGGGCAAGGCACTGGGAGAGGACAGGCAGCAGAGAGACAGGCACAGAGGGCAGTGGCAAGGTGGGGCAAAAGGTAGGGAACAGACTGCCTGCCCCCCAGCCACTACTTTCCACGTGCCAGTGATGGGAAGGGAAGAATTTAAGAGGACTCTAATAACTAGTTTCTAGGGCTGTGCGAAGCTTCGGTCGCTGATTTGAGTCAGCAGAAATTTGGCCCAATTGGTTGGCCGAATCTGAATCAAATCAGGAGACCCTTTAATCTCTCTGAATCGAACTGGAACCCTCACAATTGATTCGGAGAGATTCAATGATTCAGACATAAGACATAGCGTTAAGTGTTTTTTCTACATACCTCAAGGTACCAGGTGGGGCAGATGGAGCTTCCTACCAGGGAGGGTGGTATCCCCAGCACACTTGGCAGGAGACCCAGAAGTGGGCCACAAGCACTTCTGGGTCCACCACAGAGCGCGCGGGGGACCCCGTACTCCTGTACGACACTCCATCCCCCCCACCATCTCAGCGTTCACAAACCACATCTGGTACCTCAAGGTATGTAGAAAAAACATTTAAAGTTGTGTCTATAGCCAGATCGCTGATTTTCTAAATCAGCATCGAATCTTCAGATTGGGCCAAACTGAATTGGGATTGTGATCAACAAACTGAATCAGTGTCCCACGAATCAGGCCGAATCCGAATCCAATATGGCCCACTTTGCACACCCTTACTAGTTTCTAGACTAAGAAAATTAAAACAATTTTATAATTTTCCATGTATACAATCTAACTGGGGGGGGTCATCTCACCTTAAATTCAGGGTCACTTTAGATTTGATTTAATATGTATTACCTGCCTTCCCATTCCCTAGTAAACACGGCTAAGTAACAGCAGCCTAATATGTGCAGCTACCCCCAAACAGGGGTCATTTGACCATTGTAGAACCTACTGTAATTTTCATTAATATAAATGTGTCATGTCAAAGCCTTCAAGACTCTTATATACCAATACAATCAAACTTATATGTTGAAGAAACAGAATAAAATTAAAGTGAGCTACACTATTTCAAATTACTCTCCCTTTCATGTCTTTTGACTCCTTGGTCATAAAAATACACCAGCTTAAGCTCTTATAGATGCATATATGAAGAAATACAAGAAAAAAGTACCACAGTTTCTGTTCTCAGCTACAAAAGAGATAGGTCTTTACTTATAGAAAAGACTCCTTAGTTGACTGCCAGATCACTGGTGAGTGGGAAGAGGCTAGAGTCTTGAATGTAAAAAGGCAAGGAGTCAATTAGAAGTGTGTACACAAAACATACAGGAGTTGATTGAAGCGTCATTTAATTACGTTCATTTCTAGCTAGACAGAAAAGTGATGCATTTACATTAACACTAATTCAGTAAGCTACTGGTTCCATTAATGGTGCTTACCAAGAGCAGCAAAGCCACTTCCATCAAAGTAAGTGCCTTCCTGCGCTGTTGCATAGCATTTATTCACAGCAAAGATGGAGACTGGGCTTTCTTTGTCCAGTGGCTTATTGTTAACCATCACACTGCCAATGCATGCAGGGATACTGTTGGTGACCTAGATATGATAAATCACATAATTTGGAAGTCAATCTCTCTGCAGCACTTGACACCAGGAGCTATTCTCTCTGAAAAGAAAATTTAAGGATATAAAGTACCTACATAACTATTTAGATAACGTCACAAATGCAAGCAGCACCACAGGCAGAAGCTCTGCCACCACAGACAGGGTGAAGTAAAAGATCCTGTTCAGCAGGCTCTGGCCATGGCATCAGAGATTCTGACTGCAGTGTCCCTAGAGTTACCTAAACCCTGGCTCTCACTGGAGCTTGGGCTACCATGCCAGGAAGCCCCGCCACACGAAGCAAAGCTGCATCTCAGGCCAAAGTGGCAGAGTTTGCCCACAGTGCCACTGGAGCTGCTGGCATAGGAAGTCCTGCCACCATGGTCAAAGCTTGGGCTCTGGCTGCCACTGCAGGAAGCCCCAGCCCTGCAGCCAGAGCTAGAGCTTGGGCTCTGGTCATGGTAATTGAACCTTTGACTCAGTTGTGCATCTGGGGCTGCCTGCACCCCAGCAAAAGGCAGGACATTGGCTACCACTGGAAGCGCCATCTCTGTCTACAGTGGTTGAGTTTCTGTCCACAGAGCTGCTAGGGCTCTGGCCATGATGGCAAGCCTTTGCCTGAAATGTTGCTTTGCCTAACATGTTGCTGGGGCTGCCAGCACCCTGGCTCTACTGGGGTGTAGGCTGCTACCATCAGTGCAGCAAGAGCCAGGACTCTGGCTGCAATGGTGGGGCTTCTGACCATAGCAGTACGGGGTTGGACACACACACAAACACAGTCTGCAGTGTCTCTCTCTCTCATGCTCCCTGTGCCTGCAGGATCACACACACACACACACGCGCGCGCGTGCTCCCTCCCCCTGCAGGATTTCTTTCACTTGTACAAGCACACATGTGCAGACACACACACATTCTATGTCCCAGCAGCTAAATGAATTATCATTAATGAAAACACAAGCGCATACATGCATACATACACACACACACGTGCGTGCGCATGCGTTCACACATCCTGTCTCCTTGCAGGTCAGGGTGTTGACTGCTGCCACAGACAGCCCCACAACCAGTGCCAGAGCTTCTGGTCACAGGGATGTTCGGACTGCCAATGTGAGAGCTCTGGCATGAATCAGACTCATAGAAAATCAGGGCTGGAAAGGACCTCAGGAGGTCATTTAGTCCACCCCCAGCTGAAAGCAGGACCACCCCCAAATCTATCATGGCCTGGAGGCACCTGAAAAGGAGGGAATAGTCTCTTCCACTGATCTGAGTTTGACACCCTTGTTTTAAAGTGATAAAACACTTCACTGGAAAATGGTATTTATGAATTTATTTCCGAAGAGTCAGACCCAGACCCTCAATGTTCTTTAGGTGCTTAACTTATATTTGAAAGCAGAAGATTTAGGCATATAAGTACCTGTCAGAGTCTGGGTCCTCAGTCCATAAATTACGCTGTGAAGCTAGGAGTACCTACCCTTTATACATATATAGCTAAGATATTAAATACAGTTCTTACATTTCCAATATTCTTAGCTGTATAATCTAAGGGAAGTCCTCCCAGATAGAGCTTCCCTTCAACATCCAGTGTGCTGCCATCTCCCAGAGCAGTAACTGCTGCTGACTCCTGACCATCAACGATGATTATGCCTTTCCTTTTAACATATTCTGCCTTTATCTGAAAGAAAAGATAAACTGTATCAAACTGCTGCCTACAATAAGAACAAACATAATTCATTTTGGAATGCACTTCCTAGAAGGTAGCTCACTTCAGTGCATTGCTTGTGGGACTGATATTGAGAAAAAAAAATCACTGATTCCTTGAACTTACATCATAATGCAACAGCATGACTGTTAAAGGGCTTTCATCTACACGTTGCTTGTACTCAAGCACTTTATGGCCAGCACTGATTATCTGTTGTCCAGTGAGCATGCATTTCAAAATCTTATGATATTAGTATTTGAAAGGTTAAGTAACAGACAACCAATCTGATGCCTCATTTAGCTGTGTTTATTGCACCAGCTAACAAGGATAATTAATTCTTGAATATTCCACCCCTCAGCTAGAGCTCATCTCAGGTATCACTTAGATCAAGGCTCAACTTTGCTTTTTTTGAGTGCAAGGTTATTTGGTATTCTACTTGTTATATTGCTTCATGGATTTCTATGGTGGATATGGAAGATAGCATCTTTCTGCTTCTAGAGAACCCCATTCATGGAGTTAGAGCTCTGTGCATGTAGAAGCAGGGGGAGGCCTAATGGGATATATTGTAATATTTTACTACCTGTCCAATGAAAATTTGAATTGAGGCTGATGCTGGCAGAGCTAGTACCTGGTGCAGAGCTCCCCCTACACACTATGTGAGCTACCTATCGTGCATAGGAAGGGGCCTCCCAGCAGCTGGCTGGAAAGTCTAATGAAGCTCCACCACCATGTAAACAATGGAAGCACAGAGGCAAGGTAGAGATGCAGGGTCTCTGCAGTGAAAGCACTGGTCTCCACTCAATACTGTCACAATTTTTTCTTCATCCATGTAAGAATGTGTAGGAAACTTCTGGGCAAGCTCAAATTTACAGTCCACTTTGCAGGATTTTCTTATGGAGGGGAGGGTTACTGCTTTTACTTGCTACAATTTTAGTAAGTTCTTATCCTTAAATAAGGGGCGGTAACTATGTGTGTGACTTACTGTAAAATTAAGAAGAATAAAACTGGGGAAGTACTTTATTATACTTAATTAATTTGTAACAGTGTAAAGGCCTTATGTCTTATTCCATCCAATGCCAATATGTGAGAAAGGCAGTGTGATTTGGCTCAGTAACTGCAGGTGAAACAAGGTTAAGCACAAACCTCTTGATACCTACCGTGTGCCATTTTCCATCACTGATGATAGCAGGGTGAAAAGTCACTGCTTTTCCTTTTCCAAGATCAAATGAGAAATATAGCTGTCCCCCCAGAAGCTGAAGGGATGCATAATCAACCTGATTCTGATGAGCCATGTAGTAAATCAGGCCACTAGACGCATAGGTTCTGAGGTTCAACTGAACAGAGAGTCTAAACAGTAACAATGAAATATTGTTGAAATCCTTTACTCTGTACCGATAGGCAGGCATTATAGCTGAAAGAGTCTAACCTAAATCTTACAATAAAAGAAGATGCAGAGCAGTAAAGCAAAGTTACGGTCCATTTTGTATGTTTGAAAAAATGGTTCCTAATGCAATCCAAAATATAAAGTAATACAGTATGCATAGTTTCAATCAGAAATACAAAGTGATTGTCACAGGCAGAACTGAACCTCTGAGGAGACTGGGGCCAGCTGTAACCTGTTGCAGGTTTGCCCACCTCCCAGGTGAAGGGAATGAGTCCCAGAGCAGCATAGCAGAAGCTGGTAACTTGTAAGCAGGCCTGTTGGGATTTACTGTACAGCCTGAGGCCAAAGAAAGATTGAAAAAAGGAGAGATGCTCGTTAGCTCCTAGGAAAGTAGAGGGGGGAGGAGAAGTGATGGAGAGGGAAACGGGTAAGTCAGTTTGTTGGAGGAAAGCTACAGCAGGGAGTCTCTTTAGCTTCCAGTCAGCTACACTGAGGCCTGAGAGAGATCTGCAGTGAGCAAGACATTACTGCAGGATATCTGTAAAAGACTGGACAAGAGGTTCTCTGAATCAAAGGATAGGGTCTGGTTAGAGCTATATAGTTGGGGGGAGAGGGGTGGCAAAAGCAAGAATTCTTAGGAGAGATTTAGAAGTCTGTAAGGGACAGACAGATTTGCTGAGTCTGAAGAAGGAGGATGGGAGAGTTATGTTTGAATTAAAGTACTGCACTATAAATCTGAAAGGAGGGTGTAGTTACAATGCAGTATCTCTGGTGCTTTATTTGATGGTAACAGACTGAGGAAATTAAGGCAGGGGTCAGCGGTCTGATCTAGGTTTGGAGAGGAACCTCATTTAAAACTGTTTTCTCCTCATAACCAAATATAAGGGAATGTGTGGGGGTGGGGGAGAAGGTGCATGATTCAAAATATACATACTTCCTCCTGACAGTACTCGGATTAAAAATCAGTACTAAATGGCTGCCTCTGGCAAGTCCAAACTGGCGGGCACCAGGAACATGATCTGGCATTTCATCTTGTGCACACTGTGCCTATCAATGAAAAAGCTTTATTTAAAAAGAGAATATTCCACAAGTGCTATTCAAACACTCTCCTGCCGATTAGCAGTGTTACCTGGTACTGTAGCCGTGTTGTATTTTCACTGCGTGAAGTTGACGCATGAGATAAGCATGCAATTCATTTAATCAAATACTATAACTTTCAAACATTTCAAGCCTGTGGTAGGGTCAGAGAAAATTACTTATAATGTTCAAAACATATTTTGTGTTAAGAACACATCTTTTCCTGCTTAGGGGTTACAGCTTTTGATTTATTAATTTACAGGCAGTTTTTTTATTCATTGCTGTCTCAGCCTTTGCGAGAGAGGACATAATAGAATTTCAGTAGGAAATTCTTTAGTGATCCTTACTGAAGACATTTTTCTATCATTCAGTGAAGCTGCTCTTTTACCCTGATTTAAGGGATGAATAGCTGTGCAATGGTGTATGCACCAACACTATACTTCAGCTCTCAGAAAGACTGCTTATTTCTTTTTCTTTTTTATAGCCATGTTGTATAAAATCCACAAAACCAGGGTTCCTCTGCCACACACAACAAGAATGATTACAAGATACTTGGAGAAACGCTTCATAAAGATGCACAGGTACATATAGGGAAAGGGGATCTGCCTCGTTTTTCTTTGGAACAGGAAGAGATAAAAAACTTTTGCAAACCACATGCAGACCTAATGCACAAAAGTACTGACTATGGCACTTTTACAGATCCTGCTCCTCCACAGTTGTCTGGATTTTCCCCTCACCACTGAAACCATGGAAGGAACTGCACATGGCCACAGAATTTGGTACAGTGAATTACATAAGTGCAGTTTATTTCGTCACCTTTAACCTGCCCTGCTTTGTCAGCATACATTAATTTTGGCAGTAAAACGAGATATGGATGATGGTTACTCTTTCAACTGACCTTGCTGGAAGGCCATTTTTCTTTTTATAAAGAGTTCTTTACATGCAAATAAACTACAGGTTGGTAAGCAATGGTAGACTTAACTGCATTTCCCTCCACATGGCCTTCATGGCTATAAGGCCCAGTGGCTGTTATATAGAATTATACCTGGTGTTCTGCTGCTTCAACCATTGGCATTTTATACAAGGCATTGCTTATTTTATCTGGATTCCTCCATGCTGTGAAAAGGAGTGAAGCAGATGAATCTATACTTTGGAAACAAGTTTAAAAATGTACATTTAGAACACAGCTTCTTCCCACTCAATGCCTTTGTTCCACAAGAACAGTATGGACTAAGTCTGTAGTATGTACCTTCTTATTATCTGGAAGAGGCCTTAGAGGAACTGGCAAAGCCTGAAGGTCAGGTTGAACCTCAATATCTTCTGGATGTATTGCTGGTTTAGGCTTCTCTGAAAGCAAGCAGTTACCCATGTCCACATGTTGATACCTCACAGCAGTGGTGAAATCCAAAAGCCTATGTTTTAAAAGGAGATGGCTCTAAGTACATCAAAAGACTATAAGATCTAGTACTAACGTCAGTGGATAAAAACTTGCAAATCAGTTAAAAATATTTGTAAATACATGCCATTATTCATGTAATGGTTTTGCTAGGCAGTAGGCCCATCCCCATGCATAAACGTGATAACTGAGAACCCAATTTTGTTTTTGTGCGCTATGCTTATATGCATTAAAGATATTTGAGCCAGACTGAATAACTGCAAACATGGACAAAAATAATCATTGAGGAAAGTTCAAAACTGATCTTTTCTGCACATTGTAAGGTGCAGACATTGTGAGCACTGACATTGAGCACTGACACTGTGTTTGCCTATGTCTGTGTCCTGAAGGAGTTAAATCCAAAGCAACAATTTATATTTTATATATAGTCTTGCAGTTCCTGTCTCCAAAACAGTGCTGCCATTCATTCTGACTTACTCCTTGTTAAAAATCAGATGGCTTATACATCCGTAAAAAGATCCAGTCATCTTCAACCCTAAGATGCCCTCGCCTGCTGGCACCCCACCAGCATAGAAGTTGGAAATATTCATAGGACTAATTTCTGCTGATGAGCTGAGTCTCATTTCTGCAGGGTTACTTTCATCCACTTGTACAGTTATCATCCTGAAAGGGGAAAGTGGAAATTCATTCAACAAAGAACTTCATTCCAACCTTATAAATGTCAAGTGCTAAGAAAGGAAGATTCTGTGATTTGTTTAATCCTCCTAAGCCACATAAAAGTGATTCTTCTAAGAATATTTTAAAAATGAAATACAATAGACGTGTTGAATATCTTTACAAATACTTTTGCTATCTAATCTTACTGCAGGTGTTTTAAAAGTAAACTAGACTTGTATGTTCATCAAAATAATAAAATAACCAATTAAATATGTACTTTTTCTATCAGCAAATTAATATCCTTTACTCAGGTAGCTGATACTGTTTGGAGATTAAGAGAGCTTTCATACACAGCTTAAACAGTTGCTGTATGCTGCATGCAATTAACATATAAATCAGAACTTCTCTATTAACAGCGGAAAAACACAATCCTGATTATTCCACCCAAATGAGCTAGCTAAGTCAGTTCTTCAGGGAACACGGTGAACTAACAATGACATGCAGTAATTAAACAAGTGGTACTGCACACAGTCTCATGCACCTCTTATTCCGGATCAGGATGACAGAGTGTTCTTGTCCATCACTGTATGTCCCATTAGCAGACTGGAGAATGACTTTTCTGGTACTTGCTCTGTCCCCTGCATTAACATGCACAGTGAGATGACCATCAATCAGCATGATTGAAAAGAAGGGCTGTGGAGATTAAATAAAAAGATTATTATTTTCCTGCAATTCTGTTTTCTCTCATTTTATGCTTTACACAGAACATAATCTAGTCAAGTTTGCCCTCCAAAACTAGAAACCATAAACAAACTCTGACAAAAATGTATCCATGACTTTTTGAAAATTCCAATGTGAAATTATTTAGGAATAAAATAATATAACAAGTAAGTGTTCCTTGAGGTGTTTGCATCTCATATTTTGTAACATGGTGACAGTGAATGTGGAAAGAAAACCAGAGAACTAAGCCTTCTACTAGAAGAAAAATGTAAGCTTCAGAAGCCTCTCCTCTACGGTAAAAGATCAGGTTGCTACACAAGCTTGTGTATGGTTTCAAAATCCTTGTGCGTCAGCCAAGCCAAAGGAAAAAGGAAGAGTGCTGGACTCATTACTAGGATGCTGTCACTGAATTCTGCTTGGGAGTGTCATCTTTCATATCAGCCTCCAACTAGTGGATGTCTGATAAGTTTGAACCCCAAACAATACCCTTTGGCTGTTGGAAAAGAGAAGGAACATTCTAACTCTGTGTTGTTCCCTTACATTCTGCAGCTATCAGTGTTTTAAGTTGAATGGGTTGCTGCTTATTCTACCAGCCTCCTCCTAAGTTCAAGTGTAGTACCTGCTCCTACCTGCCTACCACTACTTTACTCCCTACCAAGACATGACTGTTCAGATCTTCCTCTGAAGTGTCTGCTTCAGTTGTTGTTCACAGCCTTTCTAAGTACAGTAAACTGAAACCAACCCAACTCTTTTCTACTACAGTCAGCCCAGATACCAACCATAAAATAAATAATGCTCTGCTCACTGTGCTGCCACTTGGCAAAATCATGGCTGTAGCAACAGGTACTGGAATCGACTGTCTATGGATTTGGGACACAACCCTGTAATTGGTTTAGACTTCACAGATATTTAAAAGGTTTTCTTTAAAACCATAAGTAGCAGACCATGTTTAACTGAAATGAAAGATTTATATTCAAAGTTAGCTTCATTTGCTTGTGAAAAATTCCTACTCCTTATACTAGAGAAATGCAGAACTCTAGAACTCTTGGTTCAGAGATGATTCCTACTCCTTACACTGTTGTTTAGCTCTGTTCATCCACTTTATACCCTTGAAATGAATAGCTAATTAGACATTTGGAAGCACAGACTGAAAGAAAGTATTTGTGGTGTAAAACTATTGAGATACTTACCAAATGTGCTTGTCTGCGTTGTCGCTTCTCTTCTCCCTTGTTGAGACCAGCAAGGATGATTCCGCTACTGTTCTTAGTAGCAAAAGTTGCCATCAGTTCTGTTTCAGGAGATAGGGGCTTAGGTTCTAATTCAATGTAGCCATCATTCAAGATGCTGACACTACGGATAGGCTATTTTGCAAAAGGAGAGAGATACTCAATGACTTTGTCCCCAGGATGATGTTCAATGAGGGAGAACAGTATCAGTACTAGACTGACCAACTGACAATTTATGAAAACATTAAGATAGTTTTACTTTCTATATTGTTATAATGAATCAGGTTCTGTACCGAGCTAGATTATTAAAACCCAACAGAGATGGCAGAATTTCCTACCTCCAATATGCAGCCTTTTCTCACACCATACGAGTTTCTAATCAAATCAAAGGTAGAGCGGGATATTTCCAAGTTCTTAATACAACCGACATATGTTCTGCTGCTAAGTCCTTTCCTGAAAAAAGAAGGATTTTTTTTCCCATGGTAAAGACAAAAACATGGTTTAAGCATTTAAACTGAGCTTTTGAGGGGAAAATGTTTTTGGAGGGCAGGGCAGGAATGGTATTTTTCTTCAGAGAGAAAAAGAATCATTGATCTGAAGAGTCTGATCTGGCTCAATTAAATTGGAATACTTTTGGCATTTAATGAGAGCCAAGCCAAGTAAAAATGTAGTTACAAACATATATTAAATCTTATCTGAACATCAGAATTCATAGAAAAGTAGAGCTGAAAGGGACCCCCAGTCCAACACCCTGCCTGTGAAAGGGCCATCCCTATTCAAACCATGAACCAAATTCATTGTCTAACCTATTAGCAAAACTACACATTGAACCCTGACACAATCACATGCCATAACACCCTCACCTGCCACAGGTAAAGCAGGGGGACCACTGTGAACAATATGGAAGCGGTGTCGAAATGCATGGCAGTATACTGCAATACCAAATGGTATGGGTACCATTACCAAAGCTTTGAGGTAAATCATTACCTGCAATGGCACATTTCTATGTAAATCATGGGACCTACTGAATTCATGGCAGAAGTAGGACGTGTGGCAGATCTGTTCCCCCATATGCCCCCCCTGCTGATCGGTGGAGGGGCCCTGCCACTCGCTCCTGATCAGCAGCGAGGTGAAAACTGCCATTTTAAATATTGTGCTATTTTTGCCTCCCAACTGGTCAGCAGCAAGCAGCAGGGCCACCAGGGCACCTCAACCAATCAGCAATGGGTGAGGGAACAAGGGAACCTGCAAGATTAAAAGAACTGAGATGCAACTAAGGAACTAAGAGAGGCCCGTTTTATCATCTGCTACTAGTTAACAAGCAGGGTATCCATGTACAATTGGCCTGAATCTATTTGTATTTCAGGAATATATAACCAAAGTCAAGCTAGTTAAAAAATAAATAGGGTAAGGCCACCACTCATGTATGTAGCATTTTTAAAAGTATGACATAGGTCAGCAGCTTACAGCCCATGGGCAAGAGTCTGCAAAGATCCAACCTAACCTGAGGCAGAACTGGGAGATTAGGCTGAAGATGTAACCATGCTGTGCCACTTGCCTTGTCCATGGCACCTCCCCTCTGCTGCTCCCCCTGCTGCTTTTTCATGCCTATCCTAGGATTCCTCCAGAAGGGCTCAGGATCAGTGGCAAGGGCAAACAAATATCTTGGGTGTGCCAAGGGCAAAGATTTGTGGCCTGCTGTAGGGACCAAAGTCACAAGCTTCAGACCACAGGAGAAAAAGATTACCAAACCCTGGCCTAGAGAATAGAGGATGGGGCTGCGACACACAAAATCTGGATTCAAATTCTGTTTGTGAGCTTGGAAAATTCAGGTAATCTCTTTGTGCCTGTTTCCAAGTTACTAAAATTGAAATGATGATAATGAGCGAGCACAATATAAAAGACAACAAACAGATCTGTAACTGGTGTAAACTCCTAACTTCAATGACTCTGCTGATTTCCAGTCATTTCAGTGGGACAATGCCAATTTAGACTGATGAAAGATCACTCCTTAATACTTACAAACACAACTAGAGGAAAAAGATGGAAGAACTAACACTGTACCTCACAGCCCTTGCTCTTGGTAGTCCACCAATGTAAATTGGGTCCTTATCTGAACGATTAAGGTCCGAGGCTACTCCAGGGGATTCTCCTTGCTTGGTTTCCTTATAATTAAGGTTATATGCATCCATGACTGCCAATGCTCCTGAAAGGAAATGAAAGTAAAAATCAGTGAAGAAGAACACTGGAAAACATTTTTCTAACTTAGCAATATTTTTGTATGAAAAGATTCTCAAAGTCACATAAGGAGAGAGGGATAGTTACTTTACTCTCAAAACTTCCTCTCTTAAAGGGAGAATTTCTTTACTCTCAAGACTTCATATATTTTGATAAGATGACTAGTTTCTCTATTAAAATATACTTTTGGAACACCCCAAAGGAAAAACTATGTATATTAAAAAACATTATTAAAACTCGTAAGTTCCTATAAGCCCTGGTCCTGGACCCTAGTGTGGCTGGCACCATATAAATACAGAAGAAAAAAAGATGTTGCCCTCTGCAAAGAGCCAGGCAAAGGCATTGCAATAGTTAAATATGATTTAATTCGTTTTCCTTTCATGCGTTTGAACAGTTTCTACACTTTACATGTAAGAAAGGGGGGAAAAAAATCAAGGCCAAGATTAACTCATACATCAGAGTGATCATTTGCCAAGCAACAGACTGGCACTGCTATCACTTCCAAAAAAAGAAAGCAGAATGAATATGCATTGAGAGTAGCCAGACCTGGTTATATACTGACATTCCAAATTACTGCCTTAGACATTTCTATTTGTGAAAGCCTAAATGTTTATTTTTTCTGCTCAACTCTTACCTTGTTTCTTGTTGCGGCTGAATGAAATTTTATACCATGTCCCATTATTGTAACGATTCTCTGTTGAAAGAGTAAGCGGTCCTGAACCAAGATCAACAGTCAGTCTCACTTTGCCATCAACAAGTTCCAGAGACAAGAAATCTCTCTGCAGTAAAACATAGATGGATTGAATGAAAATATAAAACCCATAGTACATAATAAATATGTGGAAGGAGTGGGATATTTTTATTAAAAACTACAGGTGATTAATATAGTCAGTATACCCAGTGCTCAGAACTGGTACTCTTTCTATGCTCAAGTTACATAACGTCATTTAAAATGTTATAAATGTTTATTATTTATAACATTTCAAATGATCGTTTCACATTTTTGTACAAGCTAAGATGTGAAAGATTCTGGACTCTACCAAGATGTTTCCACAGGAATTGAACAAGTTCCTTGCACAGACTGAGTTATAATCTAGGTCTAGCTGTTCGAGAAAATTATGCTGGCACACATCCAGGAGGGGCCAGCAGGGGACTGCATGCTTAGGGGCAACCAACAC
>NW_017728886.1:182401888-182425850 GCF_001723895.1 Crocodylus porosus | reverse complement strand
CCAGGAGTGACCAGGAATAACAGTCACAAGCTGGAAGAGGGTAGGTTTAGGTTAGATATCAGGAGGCGCTACTTCACAGTCCAGGCAGCTAGGTTCTGGAACCAACTTCCAAGAGAAGTGGTGCAGGCTCCTACCCTGCGGGTGTTTAAGAGGAGGTTAGATAAACATCTTGCTGGAGTCGTTTGACCCCAGTATTCTTTCCTGCCACGGCAGGGGGTCAGACTAGATGATCTGCTCAGGTCCCTTCTGACCCTGGAAACTATGAAACTTAGTTGTGCTGTCACTAATTCCACTCACAAGTGACAGAGAATTTTTTGGTGGATTAATTTTAATCTCAGAGGGTGCAACAACACAAGAGGTTTACTACAGAGTAGACTAATTAGCTCTGTGGTACATGTTTTGACTCATTAGCTCTTGTAGTAAATGCTGTAATCTACATATTCAGGGCTATTGGGCTGGAGTAAACTAATAAACTCCGCAACAGGGTAGTATTTGTAAAAGTTCTCTATGCTGTAATACAGTGTGCTGATCAGTTCCCAGAGGGATGAGCTATAAATATAAATATTATCCTGCTGCAGAGTTTTTTAATCCACAGCAGTGCATGTGCAGATGCAGTGCCGGCTGGCTGGGGCACAAGGGTGCTTCAGTGCAGGGGCTCTGCACTCGTGCCCCAGCCAGCCCCTCCACAGCATATTGAGCCAGGTTGGAGCAGCCCCAAACTGGCAGGCTGGCCCCCCAGGCTCCCTGCCAGCTAGGGTTGCTTCAACCCATCTCAACGTGCTGTAGTCCCAGTGCACATTCAAACACTGCTCCCAAGAGCAATAAACTCTGGTGCAATAGGTGCTGGAGTTTATTGCTGCACCTTAATTGCACATGCAGATCCGCCCAGAATATAGCAATGGTTCAGCAACTGTCACTTCTCTCCGGGTTCCCTTGGCAGTTGGGTCAAAGTTCTCTATGCTGTAATATGGTGTGCTAATCAGTTCCTGAAAGATGGGGAAAATTCTTTACTGACTCTGAATACTAATTTTGATTGGTACAAAATCAAGCCAATTTTCTTACAGTGCCATTAGAAGCAAGATATAGTAGGAGCCCATTAGGGGAGAAGGTGCTGAAAAACATTATTATTTGAGTCACGGTGGAGCGGAGCGCCTTCTCCACAACTGAATATCCACTGCCATCAAAATGGAATGAAGTGTCTTCATCCTGAGGGCTATGGAAAGGAAAAACAAATAGTTGGAATACTAACTACAAATTTTTCATTTTTATAAGCACCTTTTTATGTGAAACCTATGAGAGAACAATCAGTTAATGTAGCCAGGAACAACTTAATTAGGAAGAGTGACTGTAGAAGACTTGAATCTTTTATGTCATAAATAACAAAGGGAACCCAGCCAAGGGCTACTTTCATTACAGAAACTCACAATGTCTAATTTATCTTTGGGGAAATGTTTTCACAAGAGAGAAAATTCTCTCTTTATGAAAGAAAAACTTATATTTCTCAAGAGGAAGAAAATGCCTCTTACCTTCAAACTTTAAAGAATGGCATGCATTTCCCCAAATTCCTTGCATAATTGCATTTTCAGTAATTGTTTTATCATCATTCCCCCCTGCAATGGGGTTTTTGGGGCTTTTATATAATCATGCAGCACCCTCTGCTGGTTCTGCAAAGGCTAAGTAAAAGCTTATTTCTTTTTAATCCTATTTAACTTTAAAAAAAAAGTACAGCTACTGAAAATGTAATGTATACTAGAAAATTTTCTAGTAGAAAAAAGGAATAAATATGTTTTGCATATTCCAAATATTCTAAAATACAAAAGGTATACTGAAACTAATTGCTTACAATGGACACACAAACAGCATATATGCAAAATCTATAAAAGCCTGAGAACCATATGAAAACAGTAAAACCAGGTAATAAATGGGAAAGGTACACAATAAATAGATTTAGCAGGCACTTCTGACACCATCTGATACCATTCTTCAAACTGTTCTAATAACCACTGAAGTGCTACAGTTTGCCCAAATTCATCATACATTTAATGAACATAGAAACATATAACAATAAAATTATATTTATATCCAAGTGCTCCCACAATAAATGCATGTTTTTAAGAAAAGATAGAGAAAATATTACCTTCCAAAGCATCCATTGCATTTACCCTCCCTTTCAATGTAATTCCAAAGACCAATAGATTTGCCATTCAAGGATGCCTCTCCCATGCACCCTTTGAAATGAGTCACCTTAACCGCTGGTGATTTCTGAGAGAGAAGAAATATGATGAATAAGATTAAGGTTAACTACTTCAGAATGAATCCAGCCAAATGGTTTCTATTTTTATTGAGCTTTTAACTAATGTCAGGGATAAATCACTGTGGAAGAACAACAAAAGGTTTTAGCATGATTATTTATAATTATAATTCACATCTTAATGGATGAATTTTGCCCTGAGTAAAAAACAATGTCCTTGGCCCATTTACAATCATAACAAAATGGATAACAAATACCAATTATACCAAAACATGGAGGAAAGAGAATGAGAGAAAACAGACTAACTGGAAATTTTTAACATGATCCAAGAACCCCTAACCGCCTACACTCATATTAACACTGAGAATTTCCTGATTGTCACTTTAAACATCATTTCCCTGGTAGTTTTATAATGGGTTGATAGCTCTGGATACCATTCTTCATCCTTGCTTTTTTGCACAGCATGCATGACATTTCTTGGTCAACTAAGCAATCAGCATAATTATTTCTAAATCAGGACAAGTATTTACAACAGGATAAAAACAATGTTGTAGAATAACATTTTTAGACATAACCTTGATTTGTCCTCCAAGTCCTCCAACAAACATCAATGTTGATTTGTTTACATCCAGTACAGTAGCTGTCCCAGGAGAGGCTGCAGTTTTTGTTAAGGGCTTCTGAGTGGAGCTCACTTCCTCTACACTCAGTGTACCAGTTTTTCCAAACCTCGAAAAATCACAAAACACTGTAGATTAAAATAATTTCAGAAGTTACCCTGATGGGTTACTACATACCAACAAACTCATTCTAAGCTAACAAATCAGCTGTCACTGAGAGATTCAAACACAACAGGTTCATGCATTTTAAAGGGTAATTCACATTTAGTCCACTAAAGCTCTAATTTTAGCCTGGTAATATAATCATGCAGCACTACACTTCCGTAATTTGCATGGAATCACATTTTTCATAGTAGGTAAAAATTCACATGCTACTACTAGCAGAAATCAAATTTTCAATTTAACTCGTTTAGAAAATAAAATATCTATTACCCACATTAAACCAGCATTACCTGGTTGCATGTATCCTGTGCCACTTGTTGTTATCAATTTGAAAATCAGGATACTCCACTCTTGTTGATCCAGAGCCCATATCCCAAAGAAAGGCTACTCTACCACGCCGCATCTCCACTGCTATGAAGTCATTCTGGAAAATAATTGTTGTTCCTTTAATGAATTATACGTGGCAGATTCCTGTACTGTTTAATACATTTCTTTCTGAGTATATCTTCCTAAAACCATGCCTGTATCCCAGGTTATCAAACCTGACTTTGAGTCAAACCATTCTCTATGAAGGAAAAACTTATTAAAGCTAACAAATTCTTCCACTAATGTACTTACTTCTCTCCATCCTCCTTCTTTCCCTCCTACAAAACACGCAAATTCAGACATGATATGAACTCAAAAGGCCAATACAGAAATAACAGGAATTATGCACACAGGAATTATGTGGAAATAGGCAATCTGTACAACTGCTAGGATCACAAGGGGTGGGAGGAAAAGGACAACTTTCAGCTGTGCTGTCATATGGGACTACTGTCAGGTCTCAGCAAAGCTCTATTTCAAATGCGGGGACATGTCTAGTGGACAGAAAACCTACAATAACATACCCAAGAGAAAATGTATTTCATATGAGCATTGCCTACACATAGGGTAGGGACCTCATAGCTACCTTGGCTAAATGTTGCTTGTTGCTTTGTGTCAAGGGGGGCACCTCTCAGCAGAACCCAGTACGCTCTGCATATCCAAAATAGATATGCAGGTAAAGGTGTGATGGGATCTAATGTGTGATCCACACAACTGTACCTCCTCCCTTGCCTCCATGTGCACTACATCCCATTTTGTCTTATTGCTGGCACAGGGAGAGCCCTGGCAAGAAGAAAGCTCCCATGGCTGGAAGACCCCTCAGTTGAGGGGATCCTAATTGTGGGGGTGCCTCCCCACACCCCTGGGGCTGAAGGATCACAGCTGCCATGATCCCACAGCCTCAGGGGTATATGAACCCATGGGATTGGAGAATCCTGACAGCCATGGTTTCACACACCCCTGGGGCAGCTGCACCCCCCAGGTGGTGGACCCAGCTATGTCCTGGCACCCAGTGTCCACGGCTGCAGGACTCTGGGTCCCTGTGCTGCCAGGACCCAGAGTAGGCAGCTGCTGGGACTAAGAGTTCCTTCAGTTGTGGGATTCCCAGCTCCAGCTGGGCAAGGTACACCCCTGTAGGGAAGATCCTGCTACACATACAAACTAAAAGCTTGATAGCAACCAGTTATAAAAGTTAGAACACGTTTTCGGGGGCTAATTTTGTAGCTGGTTGGAGCTTTTTATGACTTGAAAGGTACTTTGCAGGGGTAGCTGGTATCAAAGTAATTGCACAATAAATCAGTTAATTGTGCGATACTTGTAATGTGTAGAAGGGGCCTAAGATTGTTATGTTAACTGAGCTTCCTGGGCAACGGGCAGGACAGAAAGACCTGCTACTTTCCATCCTCCTCCCTGCAGGAGTGAGTGGTACAACCACTACAACACAGCCCTGCTGTGATCTACAGCAGATAATTATTCCTTCTTTCACACACACCTGCCTGGTGGCTTGTCTGGTTAGTTGTTGTGCATATGTATGGAGAGAGAAGTGTGTCAGTGAATATTTAAAATACTTGATTTCCATCATCTTCAATGAATGTTACACAACTGGACTTACATTTCCATTGCTACCCATATAGAAAAGAAGGTTGTCGGGTTCTGTTGTTTTAACATTTAATGTTAAGGTGTTGTAGTTAGAGGATGAAATCTGAGGCTGGTAGGCACGAATACAATCTCTGTCCGCTGATACTGCAACTTTAATCTGGGGAAAAAAGGAAGGAAACAGAAATACTTGTTACGTACAAAGCACATAGTTGGTTAGACGAATGCAAGAGCTTTGCTGAAAGAGCTTCATATGAGCTAAGTATTCATTAATAAGGCATTAATAAGGCTAAGCATGCACACACTGCTGCATGCTAGATGATGGTTGAAAAAGTGAAGTTGCCTAAAATATAGTAAGTAAAAGGGTGCCTCATCATCTGATCATCTAGTCATAGTACTCAAAATTAAAGGAATTCATCATATAGCAAGAACTACATTAGTCATTAATACATTAGTATATGAGGCCCATTTATTAGGAAAAACATTATAGTAATATAAAAAAGTAGATTTTAAGGGTTGAGAAAATTCAAAGGATCTCCCTTTTCCCTCCTCCTCTCCCCACCTCCAAAAAAAGAAACTAGTCTGGTGAGTATATTTAGACCCCCCAAAAATCTAAAACTTAAAAGGCTAAGCTTCTATTCCAATAAAAGGAATTCCACAATTTTAAATCACTAGCAATGTATTTACTAATTTGTTAGAAAATCCATTTAGGATCCATTTAAAAATAAGGTAATTTAAGAAGATATTCAAAGTACTGATTTCTGATTTGCATAATTTATTTCACTAATATTGGATTCACTGCTTCTAACGTGTGCATGTTTATGACTTTAGTACTCACAGGGCATGTCTACATGTGACACTACATCACCACTGCAATGTGATATGGTGATGTAGTGTCCACGGGCAAAAACTGTGATGCTGCTGCTACGTCACTAGCAACATGCTCTCTTGGTATAGTGCCTTGCTATGGTGCTATACCAGCTAAAAATAGCCGTGCGCTGCTGGCATGGTGCAGTACAGGCTGTTACTGTACCGTCATGTAATACTTTCTTTTGGAAGTGCTACGTGACGGTGAAGTAACAACAGCGCTGTAGGGGTACATGTAGATGTGCCCACATTGAATAACAGGATCTAGTCCATTAACAGTTCTACTAAATCCCCCTTTGGGTATGTCCACATGTCACCCTATGGCAATGTAGTGATGCACTACGGCAACATAGTGATCCCACTTGTCTACACGTGATCGCCAGCTATGTTGCCGCAGCAGTGCACTCCCCTGGTATAAGGGAAATCCCCTGGAAATTTAACTTGGCATCATGGGCACAGCCCAGTAACCACCCATACAGCGCTGTGCTTTGGTGCTTCCAAAATGAAGTACTAAACCACAGTGCCATACGGTGACACGTAGATGTGCCCTTTGTGTCATAATGATAAATTACCACGGTCCATAACACAGTTGAAGTACTTTTCTTACTTAGAGCCTTCAATTTTCAAAATGACCAATTCATAGTTTTGAAATATTTTGTATAAGCAAGTTTTTCTTATAAAAGTAGACATAATGGATTAGGTCAGATGTAAGGCAACCTGGTTGACAGAACCTATTGTTGTGAAATAATCCACTCAAACAATCTCATAATAATCCTCATATTTTAGACACATGTATTCTATCCCTCTCACATAACTTCTCCTCAAATAGGCTGGGAAATCACCTTGCTCCAAAAACAAAGTCACTTCCATTCAACCACTTGTCTGGTTCCCACACAAACGTCTCTCCACTTATTGCCTGACACATGACACTATTGTTTTTAAGGGAAATTTTCCCTTACAAATAAAAGGCAATAGGGAGGAGAAAGGGACGCTTAATGGCTCACTGCTCTCACAGGTCCATAGATACAAAAAGCTCAAGGCTAAAATTCCTAACTCCCACCAACTAGCTTTATTTACAGCATCCATTACTTCACTTCAGTGTACATTTGCTTGATATGAAAGAACAACAGGACAGCTTTAAAAGTGAGTTTTAAGGCCTTTTTTGCCTTTAAAATACTTGTTGTTGAAAGGGGAAGAAAATCAAGTCACTTCAAGCTAGGAGCTGCAGGGATGATGTACTTACAGAAGCTGCCTGCTTGCGGGCCTGACTGATGAGTTCTTTTATTTCAGACAGATTTCTGCTCAGGTTCTCTTCTAGCCTTTTCAGTGGTTTCAGCCTATCAAATAAAAGATTGGCTTGTGCTTCTACTTCTTTAACTTGTTGTTCAGCTGAGGTTGCTGCCAAAATAAGAAGGAGATGTTGAGGCAGCTTGAAATGGAAATTTGTTATTTGATCCTGGAATATAGTGACCAAGATGGTATATACTGGAAAATTTTATAGTGTATAGTGGTTGAATATCAATAAAAATATATACACATAATATTAATACATTAATTTGATATCTATATGAAAAAAATAAGTTCAACTGAAAGAAATTCCATATATATATGTTTTTAAAAGCCAATCTATAGTTAGTAAATTTTTATTTAATGCTTATTGAGTTCCAATATTAGCATTGCATGCAATGACATTTCTACAGTGCAATGAAGCAGCTAACTAACCAGCTTTTGATGAGTCCATTATAAGTTCACTGGTTTTCCGCAATGTGTCATTAACTCTGGACAATGCAGATGAAGTGTTCATCAGCTTCTGAGTAAAATCCACAATATGGCTTACACCAGTAACATCACTTTTGTTCACAGCCATAGCCATCTCTTTTGCTTCAAGAATTTTTTCACTGGTATCTGCAATATAAATGATTCTATATATCCCAATGATTGCATATGCCATTTTTCCATTTTTTTCAGAGATTTGTATGAGTAAAAGACCAAGGTCATAACAAGTATTTAGGCTTTCCTAAAGAGTCACTCCTGGCAGTCTAATTTATACTGGCACAGTAACGTGTTCAAAACATTATAAAGATTGTAGCTGATAGAATGTCTGATAATACACATTACGTTTTGCAGACTTGCTTGCTTCAAGTTAGGTGAAAAACATATTTTCTGGCTGACATTTTCTCTGTAAAATAATGAGTCTTTAAATGAACCATTAAAAAAAAATCCAAAATAAAACTGGGACCAGATTCCTGATTATCTAGTGCATTTTGAGCCATAAAGAGTATGTTTATATTACCCCAGCATGCTGTCAGGGTGTGCCACACTGATACACGCCATTACAGCTCTATGAATGCTACCTTCCAAGCCAGTTAAGGAAGCTGCCTTATTGCTATGCTGTATATCTGCCAGTAAATTCTACTTCTCAAGAGCTTTCTGGCACACAGTATATACATGTCAAAAGAATTCAGATGACCTGAGATAGCCAAAAGATTCTGAATTTAGATGTTTAAATATTTTTTCTTCAAAACTTGAATTCAGGAAACAATTACACCAAATGGCTTGTTTCTTGACCAGCTCTCACCAGGATATGAGCACAGATAAAACTAAAAGAAGATTTGAGTCTGTTCATCTGACACTTTTGAAAAAGAGGTCATTCTGTACAATCCAAGACACTAATCTTATAGGGGTGATCTAGAAAATAACTGTTAAGGTCAAGATATCAAATACACTACTTTAAAAAAATACTGGCCAGTTCCTGCTCTTAGATACTTCTGACAGAAGTAGCAGATGATGGCAATCACAGAGAGGTAGTTCCTGCTCTTAGATCCTTGGCCTCTGGGAAGAAGTTAGAGAAGCATGGTACCTACTCCATCTTCTGCCTCTGGCTCACATGACTTACATCGGGGCAGATCAGACAGAGCAGAGCTTGGCTTCACCATACCCAACCCCTAGCCTGCCCCTTTTCTGCCAGGATTGAAGGCATCTGTTATAAAAGGTAGCTGGATTTCTGGAATTAGTTTTGGTTATGAAGGGATTTCCCCTACACAGGTCACTTGCTGCTTCCTTAAGAAAGAGGCAACACAAAGTAACTCACTACCAAAGCTATATTCAAACAAACATAAGTGAAGCCTTAACTTTGAATTACTAGCTTTATGTCAGTTAGCAACATAGCCTTAATTTTTCCATTACTGTTACACTTCTGTGCGACTTAAGATCTGGCATTGTAAAACAGGATGTTTTTAAACTTGGACATCTGTGAAACAGCAGTGTTCTAATCTGGACATACAGTGAATCCTTCAATTCCTACAAATAAAGAAACATTAGATGTAATGTATTACAACTTCTCTTTTCCACTCTCTTCATAATAGTGTCTGCAATATTCAGGCCTGGTTTGTTTGAAACACTGACCTTTCTTAAAAAAATAAATCCTATATGGCTTTTGAACAATAAGAGATGTGTAGTGAGACAGATTTCACTTACCATTAGGTAGTGCTCTCAGTGCTGTCACTGAAACTTTAAGCTGCTTAGCAATCTTAAGAGAACTCTCCCGAACCTTTTGTACCTTCTTCCTCAATCCATTCAATCCAGACACAAGGCCTGTTGGAAGAAACAGCTGTGTTCTTTTCTACACATGTACAGATGCAAAACACGTTGCCGTCCATACTAAATCAAAATCTTTAAAATAGTTCTTAAAAATAGTAAGATTAAGGTGCAAACAATTCAGATATGGATCAAATGGAAGGTTTGGGTTTTTTTAAAATCACATTAGGTATTTTAGTGAATACATACAAGTTTAAAATGAGTATAGTTATCGCTTCTCAGCCTCTTGAAGGCTCAGGTCACGTGCTGTAAGTTGTCTGGGGCCTATATATTCAAGTACTTTATCACAAGTCCATGATGGTTTACTCAAAATTGTTGTTCTTGGTTAAAGCAACTGGGTCAAAATGATGCATGTATGATTAGGAAGAGGAAAGCATATTTGATTTCCATCATTATGTTAGGCTTTTAGAAATAAGATAACTTATGATTCTGACAGGATCCATCTAGGGATATTTTTACTGGCAATAAAAAATACATTCTCTGAACAGTGAGATTACACAGCCATATGCATATTTTCAAAGACGTTTGAGAGACAAAATGCAGTTTCTTATTACAACTTGACCTCAGTAAAATACCCCCTCAGTGAGCAGCACCCTATGGTGATGTAGCGACGCGCTATGTTGCTGTAAGGCACGCTATGGCGAAGTAGCAATCATGTGGGTCTACACGTGATCACCAGCTACACCGCCATATCAGCGCACTCCCCCAGTATAGTGCACTACTACAATGACACAGCAATGAAATCTACCTGTGCACCACATGCACGACACAGTAACCACCGGTACTGCATCGTCCTTTAGTACTTCCAAAAGGTGGTACTAAAGCAAGACACCATATGTCATCATATGGCAACATGTAGGTGTGCCCTCATTGTATGATCTGATGCAAAACATCTTCCTTTATGGCAAGATTCTGTTCCAGCTGAAGTCAATGACAAAACTCCTACTGAAGTCAGTGGTGCAGGATCCAAAATCTTCTGAAACTTTTCAGAGTAATAAAAACTTGAAAGGATTTAGAAATGTATAGATATGATGGTGAAAGGCATTTTATACAAGCACTGAGTAGATGTTCAGCTTGTTACTATAAATTTCACCTGAGCTGAGACAAGAAGAAAAATATTAGATACCCGTGTGGTCATTAGGCCTAATTCATCACTGGCTCTGAGGTAAATGGACCGTGCAAGAAAGAATCTACCTTTATTGGCTCTTGCATCCGCCCTAATGACTAAATTCATTGCATTTGGAGAAATAATCGGTAAGGAATAATCAGTTATGTTCTAGAAGTACGTTTTGGAAAAAGAAAAGAAACAGAACACAGGTTTCCTTTTAATATTCACAAAGGAAAATTATGTTCCTTATTTGACATTACAACAACACATTTACCCATGATGCATTGGTTTATTCTTCTTATTTATGTCTCTTCCTCATTAATTTACATTCATTGCATATTGAACATATAAATAACAGTGCATAGCTATGAAAATACTGTGAAAAATGTACATTCTTTGCAGCTTACCATCATTTTTCCTCTTCAGATTTTTTGCTTCATTTAGAAATTTCGAACTAAGCAGTAGGGTGTCTTTCCCAAGAGAATCAAAAGATTCTTCTGGCTGAAAAAACAAACAATGCTTGCCACATAGGAAAAAAATAAGTTCAGCTGAAAGAAATTCCACCAAGCCTCAAATGGTATTAATTTCATGTATATTCTGATTATTATGGTCTTTTCAACATATTAGTTTGCTAAGCATGAATTCACTAACTTTGGGACATAAACTTTTTTTAATATAACAAAAATAAATACACAATGGTGAATCTTGATATGACCTGATGGAATAGAAACTAGGAATGATAAACTATTACATATAAACTCAGGTGCTAACTCACAGTTTTACCTCAGTAAAGTTGGTAATGACAAAATTATGAAAACTGGGTACTTAAAGATAGGGACTCATATTTAAAAAATGTTGATCTTAAGCTTTCTTTGAACCAGTTTCCCCATATGTAAAGTGCAACTAACTAGCAGAAAAGCATTTTGCAAGTATGTTAATTAATCTGAACATAACTGAGCATACAGGGTGGATCTACACATGCTATTAAGGTGATGGAATAAACTCTGGCACAGTTTAACCAGAGTTAACTGCTCCTGGGCAGGTTCATACTTTGAGCCAGGGCAGAGCAGTCCCAAACCGGAAGCAGGCTCAGGGGTCAGCCCTGAGATCTGGGTGGCAGCAGAGGGTGGCCAGGGGCTGGCTGGGGCACAAGGGTGCCCAAAGTGCAGAGCTGTGTGGCAAGGCAGCAGGTAGGGGTCTGGCCCCCTGCTGTCTGAGCTGATTGGATGCAATTTATGCCCAGCTCAGCACAATGTGCTAGGTACTGCTCAAACTTGAAAAAGAAAGGGTATAATGTAAACCAAAATGTCTAAGTTTTTAATCTTGGTAATAGAAGACTAAGACTCTGGCCCAATGTTCTGAAAGTAGCAAGACTAAAGGATGACTAAATAAATATGCAATTAATGAAATATATAAGATTCTGGAACATTTTCAACACATAAAGCAACGTGGAAGAGGTAAAGAAAGTCAATGCTGGGAGTGAGCTCAGCTTAGGTGCTAAGTAGGATAGATTTTGTAGGAACAAAGATATCAGGGTTAAATAGACCAATAGAAAATGCACGCACACACGCATGTGTGTGTATGTATATAACTGAAATGAAAGAAAAAGCAGATTGGTTAGAAAAGACTGACAGAGGCAGCTAAGTGATAGGTATTTAAGGACTGGAGACCTCAGAATGGCCTAGAGCAATGCTGCCCAACCATTTCACCCTGCAGGCTGGTGCTGGTTTGTTGGTGGCCTGGATCCAGCCAGTAGGCTTGATCTAGGGCACAAGATAGGTGCAGCAGGGGCCAGACCTGGAACAATGGGGGTTGGAGATAGCACAGCCCCAACCTGTCCATGCACGGGAAAGGGGCATGGCCTGGTTCTGACCCAGCCATGAAGGGGAGGGGGGTGTGGCCCAGCCTTGACCCAGGTGCATGGGGTTTGGGAATTTGGTGGCAGGGTAGGGGTAGTGGTATTCATTTCTATTGCTTCCCCACCACTAAATTCCCTGATGCATGGAGAGCATCATGGGCTAGATGTAATGGCTCCACAAGTCAGACTTGGCCTGTGAACCAGAGGCTGAGCACCCCTGTCCAAGAGGAATGGGAGAAGTGGATGATGTTAAATGAAATAAGCTAATATTTGGAGATAAGAAGTAGAGTATAATGAAGATATGCTTGTGTTGTTGGCTACTTTGAGTGGGGAGGTGATCCAGGGATGGAGGTCAAACAAGGAGGTGAAGAGAAAAATCAGTATCAAAGGGAATGTCAAAAATGAAGCTACATAAAAAAAAATGAGGGTGAAAGGCTGTGATGAGGAGAAAGAAAATCTGATAATCAAAGTCCAGCAGGAAGGTGACTCAGATGACAAATACATGAAAGAAAAGAATTACCCAGGGGAGTATTTTTCAGAAGTGGAAACAAAGTAGGAAAGATGTTTAGGGAGAATAGAAAGCAACAGGTGGTATCAAAGAACATGATACTGCCACCATTGTCCTTTGGGATTAAGTCAGGACAGGAATCATGAAAGGAGGCAAGAGTGGATTCAGCAGATGTCTGACAAGGAGACTCAGATATTAGAGTACAGAATGATGGAAAAGCATATGAGCAGGCATTCAAAGAAGAGCCAGATATGGGAGGAACCTAAGACTTAAACATGAACACTTACCAAGTCCAAGGGGTCAATTATAATTCGAGAAGCATCATCTGCTAGACTCTCTGTACTTTCAATCAAACTTTTAATATTGGGGTGGGCATAGACAGTACTGGTTGCATTCAAAGATACATTTCTTACATTTGAAAGGCCACTGTGGAAGAAAAAATATACATCTATTTATATAAATATCTGCAATTGATGGGTATATAAAAAGTCACACAACATTATATCCAGTGATCATACATTAATTTAAACATTAATGTGCTAGTTGTTTTAGATATGGTCATTCATGAGAACAGAAAGATATTAATCAACGCTTTCTAAAATAAAAATACCACTTGCTTACATTAAAAGTAAAAGCAACTAAATTTACTGTAGTTTGAAAAGAAGAGAAAAAATGATCTGCTCTCTTAGCAGCTTAACCTATTATTTATCTTAACTACATCTGGCAGTAATGTAGATAAAGCCTCTATTGAGTTCATGAATCTTGATGCTTTTACCTGTCTAAAACGTCTGCAAGTCTTTGAAGTTCAGCTGCATGATCCTCTGCTCTGTAGACTAGGTCAAGCATTCTTCTCATGGACATCTGCATAACCAGGTCATCCACATGATACCGCAATTTTGCATTCCAGAGAACCAGGCCATCTCGTTGGAGCTCCAGATTCTTAGTAGTAGAATTATTTACCTTTTTAAAGAATCAAATGAAACAGACAACAGACTACACAACATTAATATTAGCATGTTTAGAAACTTACCGACGTAGAGTTCTTTACATCTGTGGCAAGATGTGCAGCAACATCCACCAATGCCTTCCCTTCCTTAACTAGCATGATGGAAAGGTCATTTTCCACATTTATGCTTAGCTTTTTATTCTGTAACATAAATCAAGTGCTTTGTGAAAAGCTGTAGAATGAGCTAGTGCAGAAGTCAAATACTGTCTAACCTTTTCTATTATTGACATTTCATAGATTCTCCATAGGCTTTTTTGGATATTAAAAATATTAGCTTTAAAATCTAAAGATGAATTTAAGTCTGTAAAGTGAACTATTTAAAACAAAATATTTATTTGATACTTTTGTATTTGACAATGTGGAACCTCCAATCTTACATTTAATTCTGCCAGGTTACTAAAGATAAGGGGAAGCAGACGGTTCGTCTCATTCGTGTTAGCATAAGCCTCATTCACCAAGTCCTGGGCTTCCTGTAGTCTGCTCATGTGGTTTGATAAGAGATCATTTGCATTTTTTTTCAGTTCTGCAAATTCTTGCTGGGGTCTGTGATATTCTTTCTGAACCCGTAGCAACAACCTTTCTGCACCTCTAATAAAAAGAGAGAGAGGATAGTCAATAAATGTAGGTAGGTGTGAGAAGTGAAAACAGGATTACCCACGCTAAATGCTGACTTTATATAAACTTACGCAAGTTTGTTTATGAACCAGAAACACACATACAGCTATAAAATTTGCTTGTACCAACAGAAGACTAGATATTGTTGGTTTATGTTTGTGACAAGCCTTGTGGCTTGTTAGCTTTGCCCATGACCTCAGTTAGGGGGAAAATGGACTCTCTACATATTCTTAATAAAAATATGCAATCCCTCAGTACGATAGTTACTAGAAGAGAGAAAAATCCTGTACCTATCCTTAAAAATGGTTTTATATGTAATCCTAGAATTACTGCGAAAGAATTACCTAACCTTTATTTATCTATTTATTTATTACCTATATTTTTCCATGATGAGTATTTTTGCACCTTCCAGCAAAATATTTAGTCCTGGCTATTTTCAAAGACAGGATGCTGAACTCAGGTTTCCAAGGATATGACCCTTCATGGAACTCCTATGTTCTACCAATATATAACATGCACACTACAGGCCCTGAAGTGTCACTTTTACATAAATAATTCTGATTTTTGCTTTAATCTGCTTTTTTATGTCTTCAACTACAGCAAAGTATGTTTCATTTATAGAGTTATCACAAACAACAAAGCACATCTCATCTCACCTACTAAACACCAGATATGTATTTGTATTTATATATTTAAAATGTTGATCTATAATTCTTAACATCAGAAACTGTAGTTCTACTTCATAATAAAAAACAGGTGCTAGTATGAATATTTTACAAGGCGGTATCCCCTAAACTATAGCAGAAAGGTTACTCTCTAAAACAATGGGGAACTTTGTCTTCTGAAGTAAATGTAGAAAGACTTAAGTTATAAATACTGTTTAATGGTATATCATCAAAAAGGCAATTCACTGTGATCCATGAGGTAACTATCTGCTCCCTGACAAATGCACTGTCAAGCTGCTTATTTAAATCAGTTTTGAATTTGCAGCTGCATAGCAAGATAAATTCTGCAGAGCAAACTCTTACAGTACTGGCATAAATCTTATTAACTCTCTTCTTCAATCTGTCAAAGGACAGTTATCAGAGAACTTTCAGAAATTTCTGCTGTGAGCCTGTAATTGAAAAAGTTAATTGAGAAATGCCCTGTATAACAGTCCAGGCTATTGTGAAAGTCAGAACATTCTGTTACTATGTGATGGAGTGATTGGAGGTGCTTTTATATGCTATTCCAAGTCATTCATTATTATGAGAATAACTAGGTTGCATTTTAGTTCATTTTCATGTCTGTCTATTTTTTGTAAAAATTACTAAACAAGACAAGAGCAAGCATGAGAGATTGGTGAGCAAAGTGTTGTATGCTTGCTACCTGACTCTACTTTGGGATCACATTAATATATGAAAATAAAATTATTCAATTTATCTGACACATTTAAGCAAATACTGGGCATATCTACATGTGCAATTAATGCATCTGAAATTTCTGTGCAGAAAATTCAGGCTCATTAAAGCTTTCCCTGGGATCTGTCTACATGTGTGCCCCCATTGGGAACAAACTGAACTCAACAGGAGGAGCCTGTTCCAGGGCTGCTTCTGACCTGCTCTGTCCCCCTGTAGCAGCCAGGGGGAACTTTGTGTGGGAGAAGGACGGAAGCTGTCCTGGCTGGGCAGGCAGCTGCCTCCCAACCATGTGGAGATCACCTTAATAATACGTGTCCTGATCTCCACATGGCTAGAAGGCAGCGGCCCAGCAGACAGGACAGCTCTCCCAGCCACGTGGAGGATTGGGACTCAATCTCCACGTGGATGACAGGCAGCGTCCCACTGCGCCAAGACAGCTCCCCCTGCCCCCTGTGGCTCCCTGCTGCCTAGGTTGACCAGGACCAATTTGCTCCCAGTCAGCATGTACATGAGCAGTACAGCACATTAGTTACTGCACTGTTTTTCTAGTGCCTGTATCTACAGGTACTATTAGTACCTGTGTCTACAGGTACTGACTAGAAAATGGTGTATTAGACTAATATATTGTGCAGTAATTGCTGTGCAATGTAGGCAGTGACACTTTACTGCACATTAGATTAGTTTAGATGCACCCACAGTATCCTTCCCAACCTAAAAAACTGCAAAAAAAGTGGGGGGAGGGGTGGAATTCTCAAAAGCATTTGGCATCAGTCTAAATCTGAAGTCAACAATAAAATTTTTATGAATTTCAGTGACGCTAGAGTTAGGGAAATGAACATTTTAAAAATCCCACCAAAATGCTGTAAAAAAGCCAATATTTAGGTTTCGCAGTTCTGACAACTAATAATTTTAAAGCCATTTTAAAGTATTATTATTATTACTACTACTACTACGACTATCAATAATAATAGTCATAATAATAATGCATGGTGTCATACATACTATCTCTGCTCCTGTCATCACCATCAGTCCCTCAAAAACAAGTGATATGTGTATGTGGGGAAAAATACCCTGTGAAACTTAGCACCACAGTGAGAAGGGTTTATGAAATCCTTACATGTGTTTCAAAGATGCTACACTACAGTTCCAGCACAGCATAACCAACATGTTTTCTTTTCCATATACTGTTACAAAACTGATATATTTTTCAGGTATATAACAGCAATGAGATAATACTTACTTCAGTACAGCATTGGCATTTTGGTGCTGCTCCCTGAAATCCCTTTTATGCATTGTTTCCAGCAGGGTAGAGATATTCTCCAGCAAACTCTGAGTTGTGCTGTTTGACAGCTGGAAATCCAGACCCAATGTCTCATTTAATGATGCAGCCACTTCAGCAAGGACTAAGTGAGAATGAAACAATTCATCCAAGTCATTAGGAAAAGATGGAGTAAGTTTGAATCCCTTTCACAAATTTAGCATAGATATCCTCCCCTTGGAAACAACTGTCTCATATTTACAAAAGGTGTATGCGTGGCCATAGTTTAAAATCAGGCACATTACCTTTGATGGTTGTATGCACAGTGTCAATAGATGCAGTCAATTCCTGACTCCTGTTCATGTTTCTCTGAGTGCCGCTGTTGAGTTGCTGGCCCCTCTCTAACATTCTAGTCAACTAGCATAAAAAAAAATTAATGTTTTTATGATAACATTTCAAGACTTGTGGTTTTCTTCTGAATTTTTTACTGAATAAAAAACATTTCTACAGTTTGCAGTGAATTGTATGGGGACAAAAAAACAAATAACATTTCCTGACAAATAAAGTCATGTTTAAGTGGATTTCAGATGCTGGCCAACCAACTGAGATGAGATGCCTGCAGGTGGATTAGTAATCGTGTGTCCTGCATCTTTCAATATCAGTGAGAAATTGCTCTCTAAATTGTCACTACAATAGGTATTACCACCCCGAAATAATTACTTTGAAGAAGAGAAGATGAAATTTTAATATTTTAAAATAAAGTCATTTTCCAGATGTGGCACTTCTTGTAATAATAGCAACATCTGTATCCCTGAAAATGCTGATTTATGTTAGAAATGTAGAAGAGCACAAGTGGCCAATAAATGACGTGACAGATCTCTAGTACATAATACTGGTATCCTCATTTACTACTTCCCTGGTTAGGGGAGGATGGGGGGACAGAGGGGAGCTTTAATTAGAGTAGTTCTGAGAACCATTCTTATTAAAGCGCCTGGAACATCTTGTGTATCAGCATCCCCGCATTTCAAACTGTCAGTGGGGGCACTTTATCTAAAGCTCAAACAAGTTTTAGTTAAAACACTCCTCTGCTATTTTGAAGTACAGGGACAGTGATACATGAGACACAGTGGCTGGCTGCAGCGCAGTAATTACCACACTCCAGCAGATTCAATTAATTACAGCACATCAAAGCAACTGTCTGGCTCAGGTACAGGCACCCCCCATTGTGAGGTACTAGGAAAATGCACATTAGCCTATCTTAATGGGCATTAACTGAAGAGCATAGTTTTAGTGACACTTAATGCATATTAGCTTATTTTAATGAGCATTAACTAAATAGCACATTTTAATGATGCTTTAATGCGCATTAAAATAAGTTAATATGCATTTAAGCTTACATGTAGACATATCCCCTGTAACCTCAGTAGGACCTTTACCCGAGTGAAGACTAAATAAAAAATGCTTTGCTTATTCATTTGCAGTCTGCTCACTTAAATCATTTTGTAAAAAAACCCACAACAATGGATGTAGTTAAAGGGTAGGAACACTTGGCAAATGTCCATAAATGACAAAAAGGTTGCCAGAACTAGTAAGAAGAAAATATTTCCCTTACTTGATATATGAATCCTTAAAATAGTTAAAAATTAAAGTTTTCTAAAACATACTAGAAGACCTTTCGTATGTTTTTAACCATTCTGTAGTAGAATGCTATACCTCTGCTCCAGAGTTTTACAGAATAACTCAAAAAAACTTCTCTATTAAATGTTATAGGTGTTTACAGTAATTTCTAAACAACTCTCTCTTCACCCCCACTGAATACTGTAAGGCCTAAGACTTTTCCATAAGAGGTTCCTCAAATATCACTCTGTAACTTGAAATCAAAATGTAGAGTACTTGCCTCCTTTTGCAGTTGATCAGTACGTCCTGATATACTCATCAGATGTTCTTTTGCTGTCTGTAGTGAATGAAGTGGATCTTCTCTAGGTAATAAAACTTCCTATAAGGAATAACAGATTAATATTTAATGTATAATTCTTAGTACAGATTTCATGAAGCTACTGTTTTTGTAACCAGAAAATGTTGAATGCAAAAACTTAGTATATATTTTAGGTAATACACGTTTATTAACATTAATATGTTCAAATGCCTGATTTTACATGTGTAAATCAAAAAATCTGAGATGTTATCAGCTGACGTCACAAGTACTCTTGGTGCAATTAGGTGTCAAATCTCTGGAACCAGCCAATTGTGCGTGATCCATGACCAGTGGAATCTACTGACTGTGTGTGATGGAGGAAGATGGTTCTACATCACCCACTTCTTTGTTACTTTAGCCTTATCAAGGGTTGAGCTGGTCTCTTCAGAGCTGCCTAAAGATCCCTCTAAATTATGATGCCTAACATTATACCCTGGGACTACTTGCTGGCACCCGATCATTGAGTTCAGAACCCTGAAGAAAGAAAGGAAGGAGAGTGGCAGACTGCAGACCCTGGACTTCAGAAAAGTAGACTGTAACTCACTCAGGGAACTGAAGGGAAGGGTCCCCTGAGAAGACAAGTCCTGAGGTGGAAAGGAGTCCAGAAGAGCTGATTGTATTTTTTAAAAAAACCTTATGGGGGGTGCAAGAACAAACTATCCTGATGTGCAGGAAGACTAGCAAGTATGGCAGAAGACCAGCTTGGCTTAGCATGGAACTCTTCAATGAGCTAAAAATGCGAAAAGGAAGCTTGTAAGAACTGGAAACCTGGATAAACAAACAACTAGGGATGAAAGGGATGAACACAGGCATGAAGGGAGGAAATCAGGAAGGCTGAAATGCAACTGGTATTGCAGCTAGCAAGGGATCTGAAGGGTAACAAAAAGGGTTTCTACAAGCAACAAGAGGAAGATAAGGGAAAGTATGGGTCCCTTACTGAATGAGGGAGGCAGCCTAGTAACAGATGATGTGATAAAGGCTGAAGTACGCAATGCCTTTTTCACCTCAGTCTTCACAGGACGGTCAACTCCCAGACTACTGCACCTAGCCGCACAGTTTGAGGAAGAGGTGAGCAGGCAGCAGTGGTGAAAGAACAAGTTTGGGATTATTTAGAAAAGCTGGATGTGTGTAAGTCATACACATGTGTGGGGCCACATGTGATACACCCAATGGTACTCAGGGAGTTGGCTGATGTGACTGCAGAGCCTCTGGCTATTATCTTTGAAAACCTGTGGCAACTGTGAGAGGTCCCAGACAATTGGAAATGGGCAAAAGTGGTGCACGTCTTTAAGACAGAGAAGGAAGATCTGGAGAACTACACTCCAGTTAGCCTCACCTCAATCCCTGGAAAAATCATGGAGCAGGTCCTCAAGGAATCAATTTCTAAACACTTGGAGGAGAAGAAGGTGATTAGAAACAGTCAGCATGGATTTACCAAGAGCAAGTCATACCTAACCAACCTGATTGCCTTCTACTTTACTCAGTAGGTAAAGACAGAGGAGTGGATGTGATATACTTTGACTTTAGCAAGTTTTTTGATATGGTTACACACAACATTCTCACAAGCAAGCTAAGGAAGTATGGGTCGGATGAAGGGACTGTGAGGTGGATAGAAAACTGGCTAGATTGTCTGGCTCAGAGGGTAGTAATTGATGGCTCGATGTCTAGTTGGCAGCCAGTATCAAATAGAGTGCCCCAGGGATCAGTTTTTTCAATAAACATCATCAGTGATCTGGAAGATGGAATGGAGTACACCCTCAGTTGGTTTGCAGATGACATAAAGCTGAGTGAATTGTAGATATGCTGGAGGATAGGGCTAGGATTCAGAGAGACCACAACAAACTGAAGGACTGGATCAAAAGAGATCTCATGAAATTCAATAAGGACAAGTGCAAAAGTTCTGCATTTAGGATGGAACAATCCCATGCACCAGTTAAAGCTGGGGACTGACCGGCTAAGCAGCAGCTCTGCAGCAAAAGACCTGGGAGTTACAGTGAACAATAAGCTGAATGAGTCAACAGCGTGCCCTTGTTGTGTAGAAGGCAAAGAATATATTCTTTGGATGAGCTGGAGGAGCTCCAGGCCACAGTCCAGAGACTGCGTGTCATCAGGGACTGTGAGCATGAGACAGACTCCTAATACCAGGCCCTTCTCCCCCGGGAGACGGAGGGTAAACCACGGTCTCCCTCCGGAACAAGGAAGGACTTGGGAACCTCCCATTCTGTCCAGCCAAAGGGATGGACCAAGGTGGTCAAGGGCCCTAAGGTCCACCGCACCAAGGCTCCTGCCCCACTGGAGCTATGCAACGGGTACAAACCTCTTGCAGCCCCAGCAGAGCCTGCTGAGTTTCCAGCTCCTGCAGGCAACACAGGCACTACTGTAGCTACCGCCCCTACTCTCCCCAAAACAAAACACAAAGTGTTGTTGTGGGAGACTTCATCCTGAGGGGGCTGAGGCAATCTGCTGCCCCAACCCCTTAGCCCAGGAAGTCTACTGCTTCCCAGGACCCTGCATCTGAGACATTGCAGAGAAGATTCCTAAGCTCCTCCAGCCCACTATCCCATGCTCCTTATTCATGTGGGCACCAATGACACAGCTCGGAGTGCTCCCAGCTGGGTCATGAGGCGCTACAGGGATTTGGGAGCGGGGCTAAAGGGTCTGAGGGCAAAGGTGGTGTTTCCTCTGACCCTCCCAGTCTTGGGCTACAGGCTGAGGTGGGAGAGGAGGATCCACACAGTGAACCAAAGACTGCGACGTTGGTGTCATCAGGAAGGCTTTGGTTTCCATGACCAGTCTGCCCTTTGGTGAGAGAGGCAGTGAGCTGCTGGGAAGGGATGGCTTCCACCTCTCTCTGCTGGGAAGGAGGCTCTTCTCAGCCATACTGGCTGACCTGCTCCACCTGGCTTTAAACCAAGGCCGCGAGAGGATGGGGGGACTACCGCCACTGCTGGCCCGCTGAGCAACCCTCGCAAAGCCAGCAGGCCATGGCACTCTAAGGAGCCCACACCTGCCCCAGCCCTGGAACGATCTGTGGGCAAGGCAAGGGCCCCCAAGGGGACACTTGCCTGCCTGTACACAAATGCCAGAAGCTTGGGAACTTGTCCTCCTGCTTAACGCAAATAATTACAATGTCATAGGGATAACAGAGATCTGGTGGGACTCTACCCATGACTAGACCACGAGTATAAGTGACTATACCCCGTATAGAAGAGATTGAGGAGACAAAAGGGGCGGGGTGTAGCTCTCTATGTCAAGGAGAGCTACGCGTACCTGCAAACTGATATTGGCGACCAGGGCGGACGGCTGGAGACCCTCTGGGTTAAAATCCATGGGGAACACGGCACGGGAGACACAATGGTGGGAGTCTACTACAGACCTCCCACCCAAAGTCAAAAGCTTGACCAGGAGTTCGCGAGGGCATTGGCTGATGCTGCGTGCTCCAGGTCCATGGTTGTCATGGGAGACTTCAACTTCAACTACCCAGACATCTCATGGGAAGAGCGCTCAGCTAAATCTGAGCAGTCACAAAGCTTCCTCTCGTGTGTGGATGACCTCTATCTGACACAAGAGGTCAACAGGCCAACATGAGGTAAAGTGCTGCGCAACCGGGGACCTAATGATCAAAGGGAAGATGGGTGACAGCAACCACAAGCTGATCACCCTCACCATCCACTGTAAAGCTGACTTTGACAAGCTCAGGAGGCTTGTCGGTGAGACCCTAAGGGACCACAACCCCAAGGGGAGGCGAGTTCAGGAAGAGTGGTTGCTCCTCAAGGGAGCAATCCTCGATGCACAAGTTAATGCTCTTCCATCTCTGAGGAAAGGTAGCAAAAGGGCACAGCAGCGCCCTTGGCTCTCCAGGGAACTAGTGGACCTCCTGCATCTAAAAAGAAAGACCTACAAAGGATGAAGGATTGGATCCACCTCCAAGGAGGAATACTCTGCACTGGTCCGGACCTGCAGGGAGAGAACCAGGTTGTCACAGAACTCCAATTAGCTACAAGTATCAAAGACAATAAAAAGTGCTTTTTTAGATATGTGGGGAGTGTGTGGGAGAGAAGGAGCCGTCGGGCTCCGAAACTCCTTTCCGCGGCACAGGCGTGGTACAGCCCCTCTCTCAGACCCAGAGCATGGGGCGTGAACATACCCCTTGCAGGTGTACGGAGGTAGGAGGGGCCCGGACTGAGGGGACCAGTATAAAGGAGACACCGGTGCTAGGCAGAGCCCCGGCAGAACCGGAAGAGACACCGGTGCTAGGAAGAGCCCAGCAGGGAGACGGACGCCGGCAGGAGCTCATCGGGGTGGATGCGCGCTGTCCTGAACCGCGGCCGCACCTTTTGGAGAAAGGGTAAGCCCCGCGGGGTTTATGAACCTGGGCGGAGAGCCCAGCGAGAGGAAGGACTTAACAAGGCGGTCGGGAGCAATCGGCACCCGGCAAACCTATCTACCGTAAAGCCCTTAATAAGGAGGCAGCTCAGCCTGCCAGGTCACAGCTATGGTAGTGAAGGACTGAGCGGTCTCAAGGAGCCCCAGGGAGGGCTGAAGAACCCGCTTAGAGATGAGGAAAGGGGTTCTACTCACGGCGTACAGGGCAAGAGCGGGGAACCACTGCTGAGGATCAGGGTGGGAATCCGAGCTCTGGAGAGCCCCTGGCCGGAATTGTGTTAGAGTTGATCTTTTGCATTTTATAGTTTCATAGTTTCATAGTAGCTAGAGTCGGAAGGGACCTAGGTAGATCATCTAGTCCGACCCCCTGCCTTGGCAGGAAAGAGCACCGGGGT
>NW_017728886.1:182399427-182401728 GCF_001723895.1 Crocodylus porosus | reverse complement strand
TCTGCTGGGAGGAGCAGTCAGCCAAGTCTGATCGCTCACGTCGGTTCTTAGCCAGAGTGCAGGACCTCCATCTAACCCAGGAGGTGCACAGTCCCACCAGGGGAGACGCCTTGTTGGACCTGGTGTTGTGGATTAACCCGAAAGAGGAAGAGAAAGAAAGACCGTACTACGTGGCCGGCCTAAATCGGTGGCCACAACCCAGCAGAATGGGCGAGGGTGTAGGGGTGGCGGAGCCCTCATCAATGTGGGACACCGCGAACTCAAGGAGTCCCACTTCTGGACTGGCACACGCCAGACAATAACACTGGACCAGATTACCATCAAAGTCGTGGCAGGCGAGTTAGATGCGTACAGCCCGCAGGTGAGCGACCTTTCACCTCCGGGAATCAGTCCCGGCGCAGGGGGACACTGGCCGGAGTCACCACCCCACACGGAGCCAGAGGAAAAGCAAGGGCAACATTGGACCCCTGCTAAACCAGACGGGACAACTGCCGACTGATGCCCAGGAAAAAGCAAACTTGCTAAATGGGTACTTTGCGTCAGCTTTTCACCAGTCCCATGGGATTCCCCTGCCCATTATGGGACAGGGAGGTTCGGGTGAGGGGGATTCCTTGTCATTAATGCTGACCTCGTGAAGGAACACCTTGAGAGGCTGGATACCTTCAAGTCAGTCAGTCCTGACAATCTACACCCCAGGGTACTCAAGGAGCTGGCTAGCATCATAATCCAGCCCCTGGCACCAATATTCGAGAATTCCTGGTGCTCTGGCGAAGTGCCTGAAGACTGGAAGAAGGCCAATGTGGTGCCTATCTTCAAGAAAGGGAGGAAAGTGGATCCGGCTAACTATAGGCCCTTCAGCCTGACCTCTATCCCAGGGAAGATTTTAGAAAAGTTTATTAAAGAGGCTATCCTTAATGGACTGGCCAACGCCAACATCCTCAAGGATAGCCAGCATGGGTTTGTTGTGGGTAGGTCTTGCTTGACCAATCTTATTTCCTTTTATGAGTAGGTGACCTATGACCTGGACAAGGGAGAGGAGATTAACGTCATATATCTTGACTTCAAAAAAGCGTTCGATCTGGTATCCCATGATCACCTCTTGGCAAAACTGGCCAACTGCAGCCTTGGGTCCACCACGATCCACTGGCTGGGGAATTGGCTCTGTGGTCAGACCTAGAGGGTGGTGGTTGATGGACATCAATCGTCATGGTGCCCTATGACCAGTGGGGTCCCCCAAGGCTCTGTCCTTGGACCCATATTGTTCAACATCTTCATTAATGATGTGGACATTGGAGTTAGAAGCGGACTGGCCAAACTCTAGTGTAAAGCATCCACACCTGAGGACAGGCTCAGGAAATGAGCGGATGAGAACCTGATCATGTTTAATACCGAAAAATGCAAGGTTCTCCACCTTTGGAAGAAAAACCTGCAGCATCCTTATAGGCTCGGCAGTGCTACGCTGGTTAGCACTACGGATGAAAGGGACTTAGGGGTCATGATTGACCACAAGATGAATATCAGCCTTCAATGTCATGCTGCGGCTAGTAAAGCGAGCAAAATGCTGGCTTGCATCCATAGATGCTTCTCAAGCAAATCCCAGGACATCAGTCTCCCATTGTACTCGGCCTTGGTGAGGCCACAGCTGGAATACTGCATCCAGTTTTTGGTTCCTCAATTCAAAAAGTACGTGGAGAAGCTTGAGAGAGTCCAGAGAAGAGCCACGCGCACGATCAGACCTTATGACAACAGGCTGAGAGCTATGGGACTCTTTAGACTGGAAAAGCACAGGCTCAGGGGAGATATGATGACCACCTATAAGTTTATAAGGGGTATTCACCAGGATCTGGGGGAACGTTTGTTCACCAGAGTGCCCGAAGGGATAACAAGGTCGAATGGTTATAAACTCCTGCAAGACTGTTTCATGCTGGACATAAGGAAGAATTTCTTCACTTTCCGAGCCCCCAAGGTCTGGAATAGCCTGCCACCAGAGGTGGTTCAAGCACCTACACTGAACGCCTTCAAGAGAATTTGGATGCTTATCTTGCTAGGATCCTATGACCCCAGCTGACTTCCTGCCCCTCGGGCAGGGGGTTGGACTCTATAATCTTCCAAGGTCCCTTCCAGCCCTAGTGTCTATGAAATCTATGAAAATATATTTTCATAGATTTTTTCATAGACATTAGAGCTGGAAGGGACCTCAGGAGATCATCGATGCCTGAAGCTAGTTGGAGTTCAGTTGCAGCCTTGGCTTTCCTGGTTTGCTCCCTGCAGGACCGGACCAGCGTGGAGTAATCCTCCTTG
>NW_017728886.1:182385680-182398712 GCF_001723895.1 Crocodylus porosus | reverse complement strand
CCAGTCATGGGTGGAGTCCCACCAGGTCTCCGTTATCCCAATGACATCATATTTCTTTGCACTGAGCAGGAGGACGAGCTCGTCCTGCTTGTTGCCCAGGCTCCCAATATATTGGGTTGCATTAATAAGAGTGTTGCCAGCAGATCAAAGGAAATAATTATTTCCCTTTATTTGGCACTGGTGAGGCTACATCTGGAGTACTGTGTCCAGTTTTGGGCTCCCTACTACAGGAAGGATTTAGGTACATTGGAGGGAGTCTAGCAGACAGCAACAAAAACGGTTAGGAGGCTGGAGCAAATGACCTATGAGTAGAGGCTGAGGGAATTGGGTTTATTTAGTCTGGAGTAGAGAAGACTGAGAAGGAATTTAATAGCAGCCTTCAACTACCTGAACGGTGGTTCCAAAGAGGATAGAGCTAGACCGTTCTCACTGGTGGCAGATGACAGAACAAGGAGTAATGGTCTCAAGTTGCAGCAAGGGAAGCATAGGTTAGTTATTAAGAAAAATCTTGTCACTAGGAGGGAACAATCTACCCAGAGAGGCTGTCAAATCTTCATCTTTGGAGGTTTAAAACCCAGCTGGAGAAAGTCTTAGCTGAGATGATATAGTTGGGGATGGTCCTATTTTGTGTAGGGGGTTGGACTACATGACCTCCTGAGGTCCCTTCTAATCCTAATTTTCTATGATTCAATGATCATTGGAATACAGTGTACCTCTGGTCATGCTACGTGCCCACTCAGAAATGCTCATTATGCTTGGGATAATTTATATCACCTAGCAATTTTTTTCAGGCTAGTTTTAAGGCAGGTCTCAATCACCTTCACAGCTCAGATGTATAAAAGGTTGTCGAGCAGGAGGCATATCTACACAAGACACTACATTGCTATAGCAACGCACTACTGCGACGTAGCATCAGCAGGCAAAAACCACGACGCTGCAGCTAAGTCACCATAGCAACACACTCCCTTGCTCTAGAGCATCGTTATGGTGATGTAGTGGCTAAAAATAACTGTGCACCACTGGCATGGCACAGTAACAATGGCACCACAGGGGCGTGTCCAGGGAGTCAGAATCTAGTCCTTGGTCCTTGCCACTTACAAGCCACAGACACTCTGAAGTGTTGTACACTTCCATCATCAACATGCTACTTTCTACTTATGAGACAAAATTTGACTGCACAATTCCATAAGATTTTGAGGACCTTGAAGTTTGGGTCCAGCACTTCCCAAGTTGTAGCTTCCAAAACTATTTCTGTCAAAAATTCATACTAGAATAAAGTTCAATATTAGAATTAGCTCATACCTTTTCACTTGGGATGAGAACATGGAGAGATAAAATACTTACTTGCTCTGCCTGAAATCCAATATATACTAGTCTGTTTTCTATACACGAATGAAAAGACTAATCACAAGCAGGCTTTTCAGTTCAGGGCTTAAACAAGACACTGCTCTTTTAAAGATACTTAGAGGTGTGAAATGTCATAACATCCCTGGTCAAAACATTGCTTATAAGGAAAAAATTCATACCTGGGCAGATCCTGCATTGAATTCTTGACATGTATTAGAGAATCCCTTATAATCCATCCTAAATCCTTTTCACCTACATTTCCAAGTAAGTGCTATGTAAGACCCTACAGTAAATTGTTTTGTAGCTAGAATCACGAAAAATAGAAACTGATCATTGTTTGCAAGACATAAGATACTCTGGTGCTCTTCACAGGACATAGTGACCCTTTTTAACACAGCACAGGGTCAGCACAGTCCTAAGTCGAGTTTCAGGGACCTAGTTCCCAAGCTGATGGGTATGGTAAAGAATGCTAAGGTAGCATGTCAAGGGGATCTGTGAATCTTTTCTCTCTACGCAGGGAAAGGCCAGAGAAGGGGCAAATCTGCTTTAATGTTCAGAAAGAGCGTGCATGGCAAAGGGCTGAACTTTGGATCCCTCCAAGCCAAGCCCAGGAAGGCATTCAGAAAAGGCCATAAAAGACCGTAGTAGAAGCTTAAAAATACATAATCATATGGCTATGTGGCTGGGTAAATAAGCTGAAGTAGGAGTGATGTTTTAGCTACAGAGACATCCACATCCAGAAAGAGAATTAAGGAAATGTAACAGAGCAGAAGAAATTTAGCCTTGATGAGAAAGAAGCAAGTGAGAGCTAGTGGAGAAACCTGACTGTTGAGAGCCCCAGGACTGTTCCATATGAAAAAAGTAATATCTACTCTCCCTGACTCTAAGCCAGAAAAAGGGAATGTAAGGAGAGAAACTTAGAACTCTTCAAAGAATGACCAAGGTCCAGTGAGACAGATTGGATGGAAGAGTTTTAGGCTTTTCTGTGACTTATTTTTGTATATCCCAGAAGGAGGGGAGTTTTTAAATTGGCCAGAGGAAGAATGGCAGACACAGGTCTGACTCCAGACAAAGAGAAAGATAAGTAATTGCTACCGTTATTTTTCATAAAGTTACCAAATGATTTTTCTGCAATTATCAATTTCATTTTTTGACATAGCACAAATAGGGCTAGCTGTATGCTGGTCATAACATTTAAACCTGCCCACTGGGACAACAATCTCACAGAGTTTTCCCACAAGCTTCTGGCATTCCTTAAACATTTATCAGCACACTGACAACTAGTCTACATAATTTGATTTATGTTCTAAAATATGAGAAGGGGAAAGTGATACTGATGTAATTCTTGCATAAAACCTGGCTTCATTTTAGCAGGAAATTGCTAAATATACTTTTAAAATGTATATGCCAGAAGTTGACTTTCCTACAAGAACACAAACATTATCAAATACAAACTAATTATGTAATTACACAAGTTTTAACATTAACATAATGTAATATTTTGATATATTTTAGGTAAAAAATAAAGCACAATTAAAATGGGAGGTTAAAATTAATTCTGAGCTAGTAGAGAGGCGAATAAGGTAATTCCCCCAACAATATATATAAAATTATATCCTAGGGGCTCAAAGGAAAGAGAAAACCTCAAAGAAACATGGAGTTGTTACATATAGTTTAAACCATGTCTCAGTTCAGTTATTGCTGAGTAGGAGCTTTCCACGATACATGCTTACTTTAGCAACCACAAACCATGAAAAATTCTGTTTAACTTTGCCTTTGTGCAAGCAGGGAGATCCAGCCATATGAACTTAATCTTCAGTGATAGCAAGTGACCCTCTAGTATTGTGATGCAGTTCACAAAGCAGTGATGTTCCAAGCATGTGAATATATGAACCACAACGCTCTGAAATGCTATGTAAGCAAGTTAAATCGCAACAGTTGAGCTCCCCCTTAACTAGAGTTAGGCTGCGTGCCTCTGGAATAACTGATTCTTAGTACAGATTTTAGAGAGTCAAATTCAGCCCCAAGCATATAGGTACAGGCTAAGTAAGCAGGACAACTATGGAAATGTAGCAGTGAACCAATCCTGTTATGCTTTTCTCCAGCATCTCTTCACACAATTTAAATCTTAATCTCTAAAAGGCTGCATCCCATTTTGCTAATATGTAGTAACAATTAATATTTCTATATATACGCCCATGCATTTTTATCAGCTTCTGTGACAGGTCCTTAAGGGCATCACAGAATTTCTTTCAGAACTAAAGTGCAATCATAAATAGGCCAGAGCAAGAAAACAAGTCCGCTGTTCTTTAAGGGAGAATTAGAATTTAAGCTCTTTGCATCAGAAGGCCATGCACAATTCTGAAGCCATCAAAAATCAAGAGTGATACTACTGAAATACATGAGTGATATAAAAAAATCAGCCAAAGTTTTAAATTTGGAACATAATTAAATTTGTGTGTTTATACATCACCTTCAGTTGTTTTGTTGTATTCTCCAACTCTGACAATCTCCCATATGCGGCAAGGACAACATCAGTAAGATTCACAGAAAATATGGCTTTGTCAAGGTTAACCAGGTCATCTAATAAGACACCTGTACAGTCATCATTGCATGCTGAAGAAAACATTGAAAAAAATATTAGTAAGACAAGGCATTCATTGAAAAGAAAAAAAAAACTTGGATTGGCATATGACAAACATTTACTTTATATGGAAGGTAGGTCTACAAACAGTGATTGCATACAATATTGTACATTTTGCATCATGTTTTTAACAAGGTAGGGACTGACTTTGATCATACTTATGCCAGTTTACCACCAGTACGTGTCTGACAGGTTTGATCCTGTAGGTTACATTGGTGACAATACAAAATAATACCATTGAACTGGATGTGGTTGCACTGGTGTGGCAGTAGAGTTGGGCCAACTGAAATATATTCTACTCTAGTGAAACTGCACTGACCCTTCCTAGGCCCATTCACATAAAAGCAGGCAAAATCTAGTTCACAATTAGTAGTTCACTGTAAAAGTACAGTACTATAAGCTACATAATTTGTTTTGCTACCAGCCACTAAAGGGAACCCAAATGACCAAGACAACTCCAATGGAACTATTTCAGCAATATGCAAGGTCTGCATATCAATATTGTATGAATACAAATGCGTACACAAGAAAAGTCTTGGAGTTGCATAATGGAAAGACATTACAGACTAACAAACACAACCTTAACCTCATCTATCACATAGTACAAGATAGGTTAAAGATCACTTACCTGGATGTTATGTTCTGTATTATTACTTTCTCATTTAAATGACATGCATTCTATGTAACAGATACTAGTGTTTTACTTGTTGCTCAGTGTTAAAATCAACAGCGCGAAGAATAAAATCCTGCAGCAGCTTAACAATAGAAACAATCGGCATAAACACCTCAGAAAACTACACTTCTATACATACCACTTAACTGTAGCTAAAGCTATTGGGAAGAAACAAAGAAAAGCCACCTACAAAGACATTCATTTTCCACAAGGATGTATCTTGGTTCACATTCATCACAGAGTTGTCCTGCCACACCCTGCTTGCAGATGCACTTTCCAGTTATATGATCACAATTATTGTGGACAGAACCATCTGGATTGCACTGACACTGCTGACAGCTGCCACCAGGTGCTTCAGGATCTCCATAATAACCTAGAGAACATCTGAAGGGGAAAAAAAAAGACACTGCATATTATTTTGATACCTATTAGCAGAAAAAAGTGAAAAAAACTTTTTTATTACTAGCTGACATAGATCTTTGAAGAGCGTTAATAAATTACCATTAATAATTTATACAGTCATCCACAAACCACTCTATGACACTCCAGCTACTGTAAAAACATTTTATGACAACTGAATACTCCATTCAAGATGCAGATATGTACAGTTCTAATGAAAAGTTTCTCAGATGGGGAATTCAATCTCACCTCTCACAGTACTGTCCTTCATATCCAGTGAGACAAGCATTGCAATGATAATCATCAACATCTTTCAGAACACAAGTGGGACTAAAGCTAGAGAAGAGAAGAGAAGAGATAAATTACAACCCAAATGCCAAACTACACAAGCACTGATAACTATTTTACTAGCCTTGGCAGGTACCCACATAATAGTTCCAGCACTAAATGTGCAAGCTTGCAGTGTCATCCACTCAATTGTGATGCAGTGCTCTAGGTTACTTCTGTGACATTTTTATATATTTTGAAAATATGCACAATTTCATTGCTATTTGATAACTGTGTAGGATCCTAAAGTCAGCTTGTGTATTTCAGCTTGAGGGATAAAACAGTAAACAATGGATATGATATATCCAATATAAGAGAGGGTTCGCTCAAACAGTCTAAGATTGGGCCACATTCATACATAATGGTACTTCTAAAGTCTGGTTACCTGTCCACCAGAGCATTTTTTGTCTCTGAAGGCAAGAATTTTCTTTGTTGTAACCCTCCCTTAGAAGTTCTGCTGTGGAAGAACAGCCTCAAGTTGTGAACAGAGCTTTACTGGAGCCATGTTGATGGAAGGAAGAGGCCAAGCAGATATTCTTAATAACACACATCCTGTCAATTTGAGATATCCCTAGCCATGGCCCATTTAGTCCTCTTTGTAGGAAGCGATAGATTCCCAAGAATAACTCAGAATACAAGTTTCTGCCCCAAAATTAACTAAAGTCTAGTAAAAATAGTAGCTGATATAAAAACTTCTAAACATGGGGAAATACGATGATGACAGGCTGCTGTTGTGCTCATGTGAAGCAGCATAATAATAAAATACACAATGAAATTTTTGGTTACCTAATGGTGTTGGCTCTGGGGCAGGCACAAAGAGAGCAGTCACGGACAGATCCAAGTACTTTCCCATAGTAGCCTGGGGCACAAACACCACAGTGATCACCAGTTGTATTATCTCTGCAGTTCTAGTACACAAAGAAATGCAGACAGTTTAAAACAACAAGTACAATTTTCTATTCTCTCCAATAAAGGAAAATATCTTCCATCTTCACTAGATATCTTTAATGTTGCAAGCAGGTAGCCAGCACTTTGTGTTGAAGATCAATTTGTGTTTGAAAAAAAATCAGCAGATCTCAGCTATGCTTTATTTTCCCTGGATGCCATGCCAGGCATCCTGACCTAATTCCTGTTCTGATCTTCCAAACTCTTTGATATACACAGCTATGAATTCAATTAGGCCAGAAACTGACAGTAAGGAGAAGCAGGCAAGCAAGTGATGGAAAATTCAACAAGCTTCTTGAAATAACACTACAACATCTGAATAATCACAATAACTGTAATGAAAAAATCATTCATTACTGGCCTGCAAAGGTAGTATTTTATTAGTCCCCTGTAAAGATGGCTATTCATGCCTTTTCTTGTTAGCCACGACAAATTTACCTGGTGGTGGTGGATATGAACTTTAGAGGCCGGTTGTGAGTTGTGAACACTAGTAAATCAAAGTCCCTGCGCGTGGGAACAGGTCAGAGAGGCCTTAAGGCAGAGGTGTCAAACTAATCCAGGGCTGTGGGATGGATAAATGGCATGATGGCAGTACACTGACCATGCATGATGGATTTGGGGCAGGTCCTGGAGCAAATGATGTGGAGGCCACATGCGATGCGGTCTTACTCTGGCCAGATTATGCTTAATCTGGCCAGGGTCACACTGCATGTGATAGCCACTCTGAGACTGTGTGACAATGTTGCACAGGGCAGCTGTTCCACCGCTCCAGGACTGTGCTGCACATGATGACCACTCCTGGAGCTAATGTGTGCTGGACTATCTACCATGCTCCACATGCTGCCCACAGGTCAACTTTGAGACCCCCAGGCAGCAGCAGAGGCTGGATGATAGAGCTCTGTGAATCCAGTTCCTGGGCCTTATCTTTGACACCCCTACTTTATGGGGTTTTGTTCCTCAAGTTAATGGAGATCATGTGTTATGAAGAGGTGACTTGCTTAAGATTCAGAAAAGGAGTAGCAAGTACCTCTTTTGTCAACAACTTGTTCTACCCAAAATCAATGTACATTGATCTTACAGCAGGGTTACTTTTATATAGCCTCATAACAAGATTTAGGGTAAGAATTCCTGACATTTATAGGAGTAACAGAGTTCAGATCTATAAATGGTAAAAACAACAGAATGAGATGGGGAGCCTTAAATATGCCTTCAGATTTATGCTGTAGGAGAGGCCTGGCAAAGAAAGAGGTGCTCAGGCACAAGCCTGAGGGATACCAAGAAACATTACTTAAACTGTGAATTTAACATCTAAATGAAAGAAAGTATGCTAGCTTGAAAAAGCAAACAGTAATCATCTGAAAAGCAATGGATAAAACTTCAGTTCTTTCAAAAGATTGTCTGACCCTTCTACAGCAGTGGAAAGGATACTTTAAAGTAAGCATAAGCTGTTAAAGAGTTGTTTTCATCACAGAATCATCCTATAGGGATTTGAAAATAGCCCTATGGTCATCCCTAGGTAGCAGTGTAGATAAATTCTTTATTTCATTGCAAGTCAAACCAGTTCTCATCTAGCCTACAATTTCTGGGGTAGGATGTAGCTTGTGTTGCTACTTGTGTTCTAACCTTGGTCAAACTCTAAGACACATGGGGTGTTGACAGAAGGGTTTTTTTGCCATTAAAAGCGCTTTATGGACATGACTTAACAGAAGTGCACAGCATTATAGCATTTTAAAAATGGGTACAGCACTTTAAATTAACCCTTGTTAAATGAGGTATTCAATTTGAAGTGCTGTATTTACAGCACTTTAACAACCTACAGCATTTCAAATAACTTCTAATAACCTCCCCAGGAGGCTTTAAAGCACCCCCTGCTTCCTAGCCTGGAAAGTGCAGTGAGGTTCAGATCCCCCTTCCTCCTCCCAAACACTGCATTTATGTCATGTTTAAGAATGCTGTAACTTCATACTACTATAAAAAGAGATCTAAATTACAGGGCTGCGAAACACGCACAAAGCACTTCTGTACACACCCATGGTAATTTTGCTGATGGAACAGTCAGTATACCTTTGCTTAGATGTTTTCCTGTTTTAAATCTGTAACTTCTAAAAATTTTTGAATAACTGTTTTTCACTGGAGTTGTCACAGCCTCCTAAGATTTGATGAAGAATGTCCTACTATCAAAAGCTTATTCCAACCAAGCAGTTGGTCCATTAAAAGACACTGCCCCCCAAAAAATCCTTGCCTCTTGCATAATTCCTGGACCATTGTGGCTACATCATCACTCTAACACTACAGCAGCTTCATAGAAAATATTTCTTGAGCTCATCAACGATTAACGTTAGATGCTCTGAAAAATTACCATACTAATGGAACTAACTGTACATACCACACATTTTCCTGTTTCCAGGTCACAGATCTCACTATGGTTGTTGCACTGACATGGTATACACGGCATTAACAAAGGACGTGGCTCTTTTACATTCAGGTCTGCATGTTTTTTCCTGTAGTATCCAGGAGCACAGCTCTATAGATATAGGAGGACATGAAATAGTGCATAAGAAATAAGTAAGGCTTTATACATGAAGCCAGTTTTTCAAATCTTTTAAGGAACTATAAGATGTTTTATCAGAAATGAAAGGCACGGAAAGGTGTTTTGTTTACTAAGTGGCTGTATACCTGACATGAGAATCCAGCATAGCCAGGTGGACATTCACATTGCTCTATGAGATGTGCTCTCTCTATGCCCAAATGTATGTCCTCAACCTTCATTCCTATTTCCATTGAGATATTTGCAATTCTATAAAACATATTCAGAGGAGAATAACACAACACAAATATCAACAGCAAGTAAAGCTGATCCCCAGACTTGGATCAACTTGGTGGTCTGGATAAGAGATTTTAGTTTGATCTGTCTACAAAGTAGGATCTTATGCACATAGACATTTCTTCAAACTTGAGGGTATCTAGATATGGTGCCCTGGTTAAGGTCCATCACTACCACATGATGAAATATCATCTCAACTTGTATAGTCATCTAAATTTATTGAAAGTGAGTAAGAAATGGATGTAAAATATCAATATGCTGGGTTGGGACTCTTTTATCCTTGCCTCACAGATGTATGATGATCCCCAAAATGCAATTTCATATATTAAACACATTTTATTTATTTTTAATGAAGGTCACTAGGTTTTGTTTCAATTTCAGAATTAAAAGTAAGGATACTGCAGTGAGTAATCCAAAAACTGTAAGAGGATGACAGGAAACTTTATAGGAGAAATATGCAAGCCCATCTGATGTCTGCCATACAAGACAGTGATTTAGCAGGCAAGTCATTGTACTCCTTTTATGAACATTTTCAGAGCAGCAGACGCCCTTAGCACTTCTCAGAAGATGGAAGAGATTTAAGGGAGTCTTTTTCCATTCAAACTATTAGGTGGGTTTGCACTGTATTCCAAGGAATCAGGGTAATACTCAAATATATGATATTTCTCTCATTAGAATTAAGCCTGTAATGCCATCTCGGTTTATAACTATTCCCAAGATAAATTCAAGTCAATGTAATGAAATATATTAGTCCAAAGGATTCTTTACCTGCTTTGCTGTAATCCTTGACCATACGATGCTTTGATGAGGACATACTCAACATTGCTAAGCACTGACATGAAGTCAGAGTGTGAGACAGGTTGGTCAGACACAGAGTTAAAGTATTTCCAGAAATGCTAGAGGGAACACAATTAAAATAAATTAAGGAATGTGTGTTCAAAGCTACATATTTATTGAAAGACAATAATCTCTCCTGGGAAAATATAGTCACTACATCACAGTGATCTGTCTCCAATAAAAAGGAATACAGCTCATTCAAGGACTTGACTACACCAGTCCTTCAAAATAGCCACTTGAAGTTCCTAGAGAATGAAACAAGCTATTCATTTCTACTCTCTGACTTTGTTATAGCATCCCAGCGCCTTCCTAATTAAATAAAGAATAAAGGTCAATTTCAAAAGATGACATTTTGGCTGAGCTCAAAACAATGCCACTAAAAACTGTGAGAGTTGGCCAAGGATAGCTAAGTTCAAGCGCATTTCATGTATTCGTTAATTTTCAAAATCTCCCCACCGTTTCAGCATCAGCTTCTGCATTTTCAAATGAGGCAACTAAATTTAAGTTTAATTCCCAGTTCATTTATTTCCATAAAATGACAGCAGTCAGTCACTTCCGCCTGCCAATCCCAGATGCATTTTAATTAAAGTATTTTTATTGTTTTTACTGAGCTTTATTTCCCCTCTTCCATTCAAATATCTAAGCTCACCTCTTTTATTTCTACTTCCTGGTGATGTCTCACTCCGTTTTCTGGAGCAGGGATATCCACATAGATGACTAATTTACTGGTGTGACCTCCCTTTATCAGAATCTGTGGTTCAAAATTTGAGGTGCCAAAGCCATCCAAAGCATAAAAAGCAACTGTGTACTTCAGTTTTCCTCCATAAGCCATGAGCTGTTTGGATGATAAAGTATTACATTTATTTTCTCCAAGGTTACTGGTTGAAAATATTTCACTCCTATGAAAAGACTGCAGAACTGCCAGTTTTTGAAGAATTTGCAATAAAACTTAAAAATAGACCTAAAATCAGAAATCTTTGCATCAAGATTAAATACTCTTTTTCAGAAAGCAATCTTATGTGTCTGTAAGGCTTCTGTCTTCTCAAGGAGTGCAGTGCATTTTTATTCAACTTCTAAGCATTACCATTCATACAGTCTATTAACTATACTAAATGTCAGGGTTAAAGTCTCTTTCAGGTTATTTTTCAGTGATGTTTCTTCCTTTTTACTGTCCCTGAAAAATAACACATGGATGAAATATTGGTATCCACAAATTTAAGATACAAGAAAAACCTTACGAGTTGTATGACATGAATAGGTAAATTGTATATGCTGCAAGTGCAACTCCAAGTTCAAAAAGGTATAATTCTTAACTTACAACGGAGGATTCAACACAAAAAAAAAAAAATGTAATCAGGATAAGATGAGAAAGTTATAATGTATAAACTATTCCAGTTTTTATCTCAATTCACTTACTTGGTCTCCCTGGAACTGATCTGGCAACCTCCAGTAAAATGGTTCTGTATTCAAGTGCTGTCTGACTGTTGCAGCATCCAATAAAACATCATGAAACTGAGAAAATACACCTTCTTTTGTTCCTGTGAGATTACTTTGAGAAACCACATGAAGAATGGACTGATCTGGAGTCAGGGTTACCTACAATACCAAAAATAACAACCACTCTACAATATTACTCTAGCTAAACATAATATCTTGGAAGCAGTTTCAGCTTCAGCACACTAAATGCTGTTTTAGAGGACTAAAACAACATACTTATTAAAAAAACTGAGAAACTTATTTTATAATTATCTTTTTTTTTTTTGTCAGACATGAAGAATGTGTTTTAAGAAATGAAAAAGTTATGTTCACATTCACTGCTACTCTTTTAAAATGTCCCTTTTCCATGCTCGCCCCCACACATTTTGCAAACAGGTCAGTAGACCATACTCAATTCTTATCAACAAAGCTATGAAACTCCATTAAAGCCAGTGTGTCAACAGAGGTGTACCAGAAAATTGTATGCAAAAGTTTGAATTGCTTTACTTACTGGAATTCTGGCATGGTTTTCTAATTCTGAACAGAATTCTGACATCCCAAAACAGAAGCAAGGAGTGCATCCTACAGGGTTACTAGCTTGGAGAGCAAAGGTTCCAGTCTTGCATTCGCTACAGTGCAATCCAAAGACATTTTCCTAAAATAAAATTACATGTCCTATGTTTTATTGTTGAGTGAAAACAGGATCCTTTTTGAATGATGACACCTATAGCAGTACAAACTGTGTAGAAAAGCTCATCTTATAGTTATGTCAAATAACTGGCAAGGGTCAGAACTTCACAATTTCCCTATCATTTTCTATGTTTTAAATTTAGAAGTTCACTTCTTAAGAAAATGTATATCCCTAACTTTCTCTTCACACAAGAACATCTTGGCAAGAAATGTACTTAATGTTTTACATCAGTGGTTCTCAACCTTTTTAGGCACAAGGTACCCTCGTTAGACTTAAGGCACCCCTCCAAAAATGCAAGTTCTTTTTTTTACTACAGAAAAATAATGCAGCAATTTTTATGTTACAGGGAATTCAGAAAGACCACAGCAGGTCAGAATGGCTTTAATACTACAGATACCTCTTTGAAATCTCTACATTTATCTTGGAAATCATGTTTGTACACCTAACAGTGTTAACACTATTCTTCTGAGGTCCCTTCCAGTCCTAACGTCTATGAAATCTATGAATATATAGAAATAGTGTTAACTCCCTCAGCCCTATTGGATCCACCCCTGAAACTGAGTAAATATTTTCAGCTTCCTACAAATGCAATGCCTTAGTTATTTAAGGCAAGCAAGATTCTTTGGGTAGATGTGATATCTTTTATTAGACCAACTGAGTAGTTGGAGAAAAAGTGCTTAACAAGCTTTCGGGCACAGTCACCCTTCGCAGTTGGAGTACTGCATCCAGTTCTGGGCGCCACACTTCAAGAGGGATGTCGACAGCATGGAGAGGGTCCAGAGGAGGGCCACTCATATGATCAGGGGACAGCAGGGCAGGCCCTATGAGGAGAGGCTACGGGACCTGAACCTGTTCAGCCTCCAAAAGAG
>NW_017728886.1:182384048-182385410 GCF_001723895.1 Crocodylus porosus | reverse complement strand
ATGAACATCTTGCTGGGGTCATTTGACCCCAGTACTCTTTCCTGCCATGGCAGGGGATCGGACTAGATGATCTGCTCAGGTCCCTTCCAACCCTAGAAACTATGAAACTATGAAACACTGTGTGGCACTTGCAGCACCCCAAACTGTTTTAGACACAGGACCATCAAAACAGACCTCACCAATAAATATCAGTATATTTGCATATATGCTTTACTAATACATTTAGGTGTAATAAATAACATATAAAGTTCTAAGATGAACTGAAGGCTACATCATATACACGGTTTTAAAAGGTTGTTTATTTGCATTTATCAGTTTCCCCAATCTTTATAATGATTTCTGATATTCTGTTATAAAACAAGGCTGGAAATCAGCAGCTTTTTCTATTCCCAAATCTAATAAACCTTCCTGTCTGCAAGCAACAGAACTTCAGTGTGGTTAGTCTTTTCCATCCCTATAATAAAGGTCATAATACAGTACCTATCTCCCAGCAGTTTGCAATGCTTAATTCATGAATTAAGAGCTTTGATATAGAGGTATAGAAAACAATGCAGAACTGCAAATCTGTATATTAAAATAAGTGATGTTTTTGCTTTAGACCTTTATGTGTTGCTTCTACAACACTTATGCATCAATAATTATCTGTCAAAATGGAGGAAGTATGGAATTTGTACTTATATATTATTAAACACTTTCATCACAAACTATTCTCTGAGAAACCACAAAACTGTGCACAGTGATGCATTCTGAAGGTATCATGCTGGTAACACAATATTGTTAGATTGTCTTAGAAGGGAACAATGCTTTCTCTGGCTTGAAGTTAAAACATACATTCTGTATTGTTACTGGTATGAAAACAATGTTCTCTGTAATAAATTGTTTCTCTCTTGAGCTTCTCTCCTGGAGAGGCTCAAAGAAATTATCCTTCTAAATACAGGAAAAAACATCTTATAAGTTATTGGACAAAGCTGTTGTTGTTAACACTGTTTATAAGGCAAAAATCCTCCAGCAGAAAAAAAAGAAGCATGAAATAATAATAGAATTTAGATGTAATAAATAACATATAAAGTCCAGAGAAGAGCCACACGCATGATCAGAGGTCAGGAAAACAGGCCTTACGACGACAGGCTGAGAGCCATGGGGCTCTTTAGCCTGGAAAAGCGCAGGCTCAGAGGTGATCTGATGGCTACCTATAAGTTCATCAGGAGTGACCACCAGGATCTGGGGGAACGTTTGTTCACCAGAGTGCCCCAAGGGATGATGAGGTCGAATGGTTATAAACTACCGCGAGACCGTTTCAGGGTGGACGTAAGGAAGAATTTCTTTACTGTCCGAGCCCCCAAGGTCTAGAACAGCCTGCCA
>NW_017728886.1:182334724-182383948 GCF_001723895.1 Crocodylus porosus | reverse complement strand
AATTTCTTTACTGTCCGAGCCCCCAAGGTCTGGAACAGTCTGCCAGCGGAGGTGGTTCAAGCACCTACATTGAACACCTTCAAGAGTATATTGGATGCTTATCTTGCTGGGATCCTATGACCCCAGCTGACTTCCTGCCCTTTGGGCAGGGGGCTGGACTCCATGATCTCCTGAGGTCCCTTTCAGCCCTGATGTCTATGATGTCTATGAAACTCTATAATTCACATCTATGGACCAGAGGGCACTATGTGTCCTATAAAAAAAATGTGGCCACAAAAAATCTGCCTGACCTACTTTATAGAATTTTTTTTAATGAAAAAACACATTGACTTGCACTTCATATATTGTCATAAATACAAAGAACAAACAAGTCTATGTATTTGAATTCAGTATTACAGTTACACTGTAGTTGTGAAGTAGTCAAAATACTATGCAAGAATATGAAGAAACCAATCATTGTTCTATCTGAATGCACCATGAATCTTTGTAAGCTTAGCAAGGATTCAGCATAGCTAGAATCTACCTTTAAAAACTGAACATACAACTGGGCCTAATCCTGGATTCCTAACAAAAATCCTTATTTGAGTTCTCTAAGAGTTTTATTTAATCAAAAACTGTAGGATTCTGACAAAACAAGATGACCATGAGCTGAAAATAAATGTACAGAACTACAAAGCAGAAAGCAGGACAAATAGGTTTCTCCATTACTGTTACAGGGATCCCAGAAGGAAAAACCCACTCTAGAGCAGTAGTTGGCAATGTTTTCTGGCAGTGGGCTGCAATGACCCAGCTCAGGTCTGAAGTCCTAGACCTCAGCTGCCACTGTCACTCCTGCCATGACTTCTCCCGACTGCCTGGTGGCATATCACAGGCGAAGTACCCAGCTGCAGTGTGATACAGTGCAGATGAAGTCCCCTGACAATGAATGCCACAGAAGTCTTCCACTTCTTTGTGCTAGATTCAATGGCTTTGTGAGCTGAGTTCCAGCCCACAGGCCACAGGTTGCCAACCCCTGCTTTAAAGGAAAAATGGCATCTCATGAGCACTGCTGCTACCTCCTCCACTGGCTGCACCTGTTTCCACCCAAGTCCTGATACTCTCTTGCTGGAATCTATCTATATTTCCTTGACAAAAAGCCAGACAAAGAAAGATAGAAATGCCTGTGGGTAGATATTTTCAAGAAGCAGGTAAGTGAGCTGTTGAAAGAAACAGCTTTACTGCAAAGCATCTGGGAAAACTGATAACTTTGTTAATAGGATGCATACAGAGATGTCCAGGATTTAGGAAGCTTAGCAGCTAGAGAGGACTGCAATGGTACCATGGAAGACTTCTCTGCAGGAAGAAGACTAGTTGCTAGCTACCATGTGCTCCATTCCCCATGGGTTCACCCATCAGGATCAAGAACAGCTATTCAAATCTTGAATAGATAAAGAGCAGAAGAGCAAATCTCTGGCCAGGAACAAACTGCAACTTATTCGGGATCACAGAGTCCTAGTGGGATAAATAATGTCTGGAATATTGATATAGAAGGGTCTAGGTCGTTCAGGGAAGACAGGCAGGGAAAAAGGAAGTAAGTGTTGCTCTTAAATCCTGAAAGAAATGAAAAGAAAACATGGGGGTAGAGTCTGGGAGAAGACAAAAAAGGAAGAAAATAGGTCAGTGCCATGGTAGACATCTAGTATAGGCTACCAAATCTGGAGCTGTAGAAGGATGCAATTTTTAAAACAGTTGAACAGTAGCATTTGTAGGACAGGACCTGGTGCTGAAGAGGTACTTTAACTAACTAAATCTCTGTTGGTAACAATACAGTAGGACATAGTGGGCCAGGTGCTAGTCCAACTATTAGGCACATAATTCTACTTAAGTGTCTACCCAGTTTGAATCCCTGAAAAACTGTTTAATGCAGAAGATGAGCGGATACCTCTTCTCCCCCTTTCTTCTTTTTGTAACTTGTTCTTAAGGATTAAGGTGACGATGCATTACAAAAATCAATGTATTCATGGATTTTCAGACTTGAACAGAGTTGGACTAGAATCACACTTAGGCACCTAAACCCACTTAGACACCCAACAGGTGGAACAGGATCTTCCCAGTCTGTCTAGCAGGTTCTTGAAGTATGTGGGAAGATCATTTTTTCCAGAAAGTGGATGAGGGAATAGGAACAGTCTAATTCGAATGTACATGGAGGAGCTGATAAAGAATCTGGAAGTAGAAGAAACACAAGTGACATGGCAATAAATAAAGGCCCCACAGGTGCATTCACAGAAAGAAAAAAGACAAAGCAGTGCAAGCAAATATTGAATGATACAAAGAAGGCTGACTTATTCAGTCTTTTTTGCTTGAGTCCTCACAAAGAAGAATAGTTATAAATAAGTGCTTCTCACAAATAATATTGTAGGGGTACAAATCTAGGCAAGAGTATGGAAGAACAGTTTAAACACATGCATATTAAATTAAAATAATTCAAGTTGGCAGGCCTTGATGAAATTTATCTTAGAATACTTTCTAACCTAGCCAAAGCAATCTCTAAACCATTAGGCTAGGGACACACATTCAACGAGCCTGTAGAGAGTGAACCAGTTTGCAAGTGGATAGACCAGGGGTGGGCAAAATGCGACCTGGGGGCCGGATGCGAACTGCCAGGCCATTCTATCCAGCCCGCAGGGCCCCTAAAGAAATTTGGAAAATTAATATTAATCTCCCTGAGCTGCCCGTCATACAGCCCTCAATGGCTTGCTAAAACTCAGTAAGCGGCCCTCTGCCCAAAATAATTGCCCTCCCCTAGGATAGCCGTTCAGTACATGCCTGCAGTGGCTCAAGTCAAAAGCCCAGGGGCACTAGAGCAGCCCTTCCTTCCACAGAGAAGCTGAGCTGAGATGGGGGACTGTCGCAGTACACTCAGGTGCCCTGCACCTGAGAGTGGAGGCTGCTCTGGGGAGACCCCTAGTGGCAGAAAGGGGGAGGCTCAGCTGCCAGTCACCAGGGCTGCACAGGCGCTGGCTGCCGGGGCAACTGGTAAACCCAGCTGACCAGGAAGGGGCAGGGCTTATCCCTTCTTAAGCCCAGGTAGGAGGCCAGGAGGGCAGTCCCTCTCCAGCAGCTGTGGGAGTAGGGACTTAGCTCAGACAGACAGAGGTGAGGACTCTGGCAGTGAGAGCATCCCCCAGTCACTGCTGGGGTTGGGCAGCCCTCCTTCCCCCCTGCTCCCTCACTCTCTAGTAGGGAGTAGAGTTTGTTTGACTGGACAGTCTAGTTTTTATGTTATAGCCCAGGGGCTTTATGTTTTATGTTTACTGTTTTGACCGGAGGACCGGGCGAGGCTATTAGGGGTGGAGGAGGCCTCATAGGAGCTCCACGGTAGCGTGGGGTCTCCTGGGGCCAGAGAGGTCGCAGCTTTGTTTGGGGCACATTGGCCCCAGCCCCGGAGCTAAGGGGCGGCAAGAAGCCCCAGAGCTAGGGGGCAGCGGTGACAAGCCCTGGAGAGAGCAAAGCGGGGCGGCGAGAAGCCCCGGAGAGAGAGAAGGGGGCAGCGAGGAGCCCTGAGAGAGAAGGGGGCAGCGAGGAGCCCCAGAGCGAGCAAGAGAGGGGGCAGTGAGGAGCCCCAGGAGTAAAGAGGAGGGCCAGAACATAAGGCCTAGGTCAAACCACATCAACTCCATCTGCGAGGCTTGGGCTGCAGTGTAGGGGAGGAAAAGGAGCCGCAGGTAGCACCCCCTATCACCGGGGCGTGGAAAAATGGGCAGCCTCCTGCTGATTACAACCATCTTCTAATCAAGTAAAATCAAGGCGTGGCAGGCAAGTAAGCAGGCGGTTGGCCCCTTACAGGAGGGCGGAGCCACTCCCAGAAAGGCTCCGATATTGATACTCCTGTCACAGGGGCCATGGTCAGGCCCCGACAGGCCTACCCCAGTGGCTGTCTGATGGCCAGGATTCCTGGCACACAAGGCTGCCCAGCCCCAGAGGGGAACCCTCCTCCCTTTCCCCCACTGCCTTGGGGCAGGGAGGGGGCCTGTTCTATATATTCTTGAACCTGCCACAGAGCACTATTAGGTTAACTCAAAAGCATAAGTCCTAAATGTCTATGAAAGGAACACACATACACACCCAGAAGTGATCTTCTGCTACTTATGAATATTATACCTTGCAGGCACAAATGCCAGTCTCTTCTTCACAACTGCAGATTCCTTGACCCTCTTCACACTGGTCTGCTTTGGTCCCACTCAATTCACAGTCGCAAGAAACACAATCTGGGTAATCCCTATAGCCTAAAGCACACCTGGAGCAGTCTTTTCCTCCGAATTCACTTTTACATTGGCATTGACCAGTCAAATCACACTGGAGACTGGCTGAACCAACAGCACTGCAATTGCAGGCCTGAAAAAGAAAAAACAAGCAGAGTTCATACATAGCAAACATTTAGAAACAACTTTTTTAGAACAGAAACTGCAAGGTCAATTTACAGCTGCAACCACACACACAAACAACAAACAAAACCCCAAAAAACAGAAACACAAAAAAACCCCCAACATTTGTCAAAAGTGTCTATGCAACAGTGAAGCATAGATTCCTAACAGGAAACAGTGTTTTGTATTTTCTTTTTACAGAACAAACTGGTATTTCCTTAACACTATATGGTAGTGTTGAATTTTAACTGCATCTTAATGTAAGTTAAATACAGTTGACAATTTGAATTCACTTCAACATTTATCTGCATTTAAAAAGATAAGAAAAAACACTTTAAGGAATAATTAACTCTGCTGTAACACCTGCCAAGGTAAAACACACTAGTCATAAGTTGATTACAATCCATTCTGGCTGTTTTATGTTGCTGAGCACTGCAAAGGTGCCCAGTGCAAGGAGCAAATGAAGAATTCTGTTACCAGTGGGGACTCCTGGGGTGTTGCAAAGCCAAAATAGCTGGCTGTACCATACTTGCACTCCCACTTGTTCCGGAGGTCATGTAGAGGACCTACCAGAGATGATGAAAAGCAGGGAGGAGTGCATGGAGTGCACCATATCTTTTTCTTACTTGGTGGCTGAGGATTGAGCCCTGAGTACACTGTTTGATGGCAAGGAGAAACTTTCAAATTAGTTTTCATAATGTAAGTAACCCCACACAAATTGCAATGTGATGATATGGTAGAGAAAAAAAAATATGGCTAAAGGTTTAGCTAAACTGAATGCAGGGCCTTTCTATGAAAATGTAACATTTTACTATATCAGCATGAAAAGTCACTATGGCCTGGTACAGACATTACACTTTCACTGGCGTAATAGCCTGGAGATCGATCTATACCCATAACCAAACAGAAGTTTGGCACATATCAACTAGTTTAAAAATGGCAGAACCTGGCCTAAGATTTGTCCTCTACCCCAATCAAAGGGCGAACATGTGTTCTCTTTGCTACCAATCTAAAATATGCAGTTTACAGAGAACCATGTAACTTGGATTGATTCTGCCTTGGGCTTTTTGAACATATATACCTAGCCTAGGACATGACTGAGTTATGTAACTGGTGTGTGTGTGATTCTGCTAGTCATGCACTGGCCCGTTTCGCTTATGCTGTGGAGTGACAATTCCATATGGAAAACTACAGGAGGATCTGTGCCTCTCAACTTCTCCTCCTGCTGGGTGCGCACAGAGGGACACAGTCAATACCAGCACTAAAATGTTGAAATGTTTGCTGCAAATGTTACACTAATTTAAAGCCTGGTTGTCAAACAACCAAGCAAAATTACAAACGAATGAGATTGAAGGTTTCATTGAGCGATTATTAGAACGTAATCCTGATTTAAAGAGCTGTGAAATCAAAGCAACAGCACAGCTGTGTACTACAATACTGGCTATAAACTCTGCCCTGCACAACAGCAGCAGGTTTGACTCTCCATGCAGATCCCTAAAAGAGATACACCACCATGTTCAACTGGACTTTGATTAGTAAAATGCCAGACATGTTATGATTATACTAAATGCTGGCCCTGTGCCTTTTCTGGGAGGAATTTACTGGTTGAGTTTAACGGTCTAAAAATGAATAGGCTCCCAGCTGGTTACAGTTCTCTGGAATCTGTTCTAAGTTGGCACTGTACTACTTAATTATAACATTTTAGCTGACATTACTGGGGAGTTCAGAAGGGGGTTTTGCTAGAGTGATAACAGACTGAAATCCTCTGAGATCAGCCCTGCAAGCTATGCCATTCAAGTTGATCATCACCATGGTGTTAAGGATGATTTTTTTCCCCCAGGCAGGGAGCAGAAATCAGCACACAAATTTTCTTAAAACATCTGAAAAAAAGGTGTATGATAGAATTAATGACATCCTAAGTCTTAAGAGCAAAATATAATAGCTACTCTACGGCACTACTCTACTCTAAAGTTGTAAATCAACTTTCTTACTGCCAATAATTATTGCAGAACAACCATATAATTTGTTAGAGTCAGAAAGAAACACTGTAAAGTGTTAACAGGACCACTGCTGCTGCCCAGTGCATGGACTACAATTAGTCACCTATTTTTCAAAACTCCTGGGCACCCAGCTAGTAACCACTCAAGTTTCAAGTCAGGCAACAAAGAATGAGCCAAACAAAATAAGGAGCCAATCCCAAACAATTTACTTATTGTAAATCCTTCAGGATAATGCTGATTATCCTTTAAACAGCTGTAGTTTTTTAGCAAGCATACAATACCTTGCAGCCAAGCTCAGAATCATGTCCCCAGTAGTTTTCCTTACAGAATTCACATTTTGGTCCTTCTGTGTGAGGGGGGCAGATACACTGGCCATAATCTGCATCACAGTTGTTCTGAGTATGAGGGCAATTGCAAGCTGCAAGAGAAATAGAACCATAAGACTAGCTTTCCCATTGTTAGGCTTTCTAGGCATTTTTACACATGCTCTGGGATGAGGCACTGAGTGCTTTAATTAGTGAGCTGTGATAATTAAAAGTGAACATACTTCACATGCATCAGTGTCCCCGTGCATCCCTGTGCTGAAAAAATGTTGGTGGGGTGTTTTGAACTAAAGCTCATTGAACGAGCTTTATTTCAAAGCGCCCCGTCACCATTTTTTGACTGTAAGAACACACAGGAACACTGATACACGTGACGCAGAAGGCTGCTGGAGCACATCAATTTCCATGCTCCAGCAGAATCAATTAATTGAGTTTGCTCTGACACACTGGATTTCCAGCACATCAGAGCAGGCTCCCCGCACATCTGTAGGAGCCCTCTGATTACAGGTGAGCATCAAAATGAGTTGACAGCCTTGCTTTCCTGAATTATAGGATACCAGCCACTCTTTCCAACAGAAGCTCCTTAACAGCCAGAATAACTGAGGAACAAATTGTGAAATTAATTTTGGTCTTCAGTAGGTTTAACTATTCCTGTCAGGCCCAATCTGTCATATGGTACAGCTTATCTCTTTGGCTTCATGAGATAGCTGGCTCTTCTCTCCACCCATTTAGGAGTCTGTGCATCCCCAGTAAGATAGGAAGCAGTAGTCTCTGAGCTGTTTTGAATGGAGGGAATGCAACTGTCTTGTACCCTAAGCCCCTCCAGCCTCCCTTGGAGATAAAGACCCAGTAAAATGCTGCAAATTTGCATCCACCCTAAATTCACCAACAAAAGGCAACTGGATAACTATATTTCCCTGAAAAAGGAGGGTATCTTTAAATAGGGAAATATTGCATTTTGATTTTCAGATCAATTTCTAAACAAAATGTTCTGACCTGTCCTTGCAAACACAAAACGTTTATTCTAAAGTTGACCTAAATGTAAAAGAAAGAAAATGGATAGAAGAGGGCTAAATGACCTACCTGTTCACCAAAAACACACAAAACACTTATTTTGGGTGGAACACAACGCTTTAAGTTGACCTAAAAATAATTTCCCATTTTTTGAAAAATGAACAGGACTGTCTTTTCTCCTGTATTTTTTAGATTCAGCAGCTTTCTTAGACATGTAGGCTTTCTTTCACATCATATTTACATTCTGCTTGATGCATATGTACGATATAGTCAAATCAATTTCATTGATGATTGAATGGATATGACAACCTTTACATGGAAGCTTTTACTCCATTTTTTTTACCTTTATAGGCCCAACTGCTCAGACATAATGATGAAAAACACTCTACAAATGCCTCCAGAAACATCTAAAAAATTAGTCAGATCCCTTTGGGATAGGACCTGATGGCCAGATTAAGGGCTGGAATTTGCAGTCACCCAAGAAAGCTAGATCCCTTTAACAGCCCTGGTTCTAATTCCTAAAATATGCACAAATGTATTTTTTCTCATCACACAATCTCATGCCATATTATACACCACTTTGTTTTGTAAAACCCAAAGGAAATGTTTTCAGTCAGATGAGACATGTAGGCATTCCTTTGGTTATGGTGTGTTGAAATAGATATTTTAATATGATATTCTAGTTACTGAAATGGAATTTGTTCAGGTTTGGACTAACATAACATCATACTATGGCTCAAAACTGGATTATAACGAGATGTGTGAATTTGGAAATTTAATCCTGTATATATGTCTTGTCAAACTCGAAAGCACATGAATTGCAGGGGGAAAAAGCAAAAAAGAAAAATACAGGCTCAAATCTACAGAGTTAATTTATTAGATTTTACATTGTGGCAGAGGGGAAAAAGGAAGTAATTGCTTTCTATATTCTTTGTTGGAATGGAGAGATTTTTAGCAAGATTACTGCTGACCATTTATACTGTAAAATTTTTATAAATCTCCTGATATTTCCTGTCTTTATTTTTTACAAAGAATCAGACCATAAAAAAAATCAAGGAGTTTTAAAAAACATTTCCTAGCAGAAGTACTAGGGGAATGTTCTACTGGCAAGGTTTTGAGAATATTTCTTGAAACAACTGATGTTTCCGGGAGAGTAAGTAACATACAAAGTGTAACATAAAATCCTTTGTCAAAAGAAATTCCCAGAGCAGAACAAAAATGAGAGCTTACGTGTACAACCACCATCCTGGAATGTATGAAAGCCCTGAGCACAGCGATCACACTTTTCCCCAGCCACTCCTAGTACACAGTGACACTGGCCCTCATCATTACAATCCTCAGAGACTGATCCAGATGGACTACAACTGCAAGGAAGACAGCCAAGTCCAGTATTCAAGCCATAATAACCATTCTGTTGGACAGGAAGGAAACATGTTTCAATTAAATTTCAAATCTCACTGAAAGTGAAAAATATTCTCTCATTTTCTTTTTATTACTTTGTATTATCTACTGCCATTTGGCCTGCCTGAACATTTGCAGGTTTTGTTTGGCAGTAGCAAGAAGGTGAAGGAATCCCAAACATTATCCATTTACTGTCTCTGGTATACTCCCATTCTCTACGTTGTGAATTAAAATCCCCAGGAGTCTTTGAAAAGTGTAGTATAACGTTACTCACTACACACTTAACTCAGCAATTCTTTTTGTCTTCATGAAATGGTGATGTCACGGAATGGATAGAAACTGATACTGGAAAATATACATATTAGCTATAGGTAAACTCTTTTCTTACCAAGCATTTATCACATCTTTGTCCAGTTACATTTGGTTTGCAGTAACAGAAGCCAGTTTCATGATGGCAAATACTGGAAAGTGAGCCATTCAGATGGCATTCACAGACTTAAAAGTCATAAAAAGAGACAACAAGAGAAAAATCTATTGAAATACATGGGTATCAGACAATTAAACAGAACAGCAGCTCTTTATATTAGAAGCAAATGTAACAATTTAGCTCGCGTATATTAATGCACTTACTTATCTGCAATAGGTACACTGCTGGCCCAGAGAAAAAAGTTGTTGCATAAGCAGAGATGCACCACGTTAATCAGAAAGTCCATCCTGAGGAACACAGGCTCAATACAAAAATCCCAAGTAAAATTCTTTGTTCATTGCATATTCTCCTCCTCCCCACCCAAAGATAAATAGAAAAGATCACATAATTCTATATTTGAAAGGGAAAATAGAATGGTCTAACAGTTTTTGTATTTTCCTACTTATTAAGAGTTAAATTCTACCCTCTGTTACCCTCTATTAATTCTTCTGAATTGGAAGGATAACAACGGATATATGTTTGTGCCTCTGATAGTGGAATCCGGACTTCTGATTTACAATATACATAGCTGAGTTATGCTAATGCCGGTCTAGAGCTCTATGATGAAAAAAAGATATAGTTGACAAGTAAAGAATGCATGCAGTGACTGTTCTAATCACAGAGAATATACACTTTGCACATTTATATGCTGTAAAAATTCTTTGTGATGCTGTTTTTCCTACAAAGCAAGGGGAATTAATCTCTGCTTAGTAATTTTAGCCATGCACACTAGTAGTCAGATCTAGTACTTTACTGTGATTTGCATATAGTGTTCAAGATAAAGGTTTAGCAATATTATTTTACACGCTACTGTGTGCTTTGTTCCAGCATCATCCAGACCATGCATGTGTCGTGGCCAGCATTTTGATGGTAGAGGAAGACCACTACAAAAAAATCAATCACTAATACTCTTGAATCTACTACTCTTTTACTGTTAAGCAACAAATCTCTCATTTCCGTGAAAGGAGTGTGCGACGTCCACAGTACATTCAGCCCCACAAGCAACAAACACTCCAAAACAGGAAAAGTTTAATATGCATAACCTGAAAGTAAGTAGTAAGTAATAGGGATGTGCAAAGCTTCAGTCCGCGATTTTATTCGCAGAAGATTTGGCCTGATTCGGAGGCCGAATCACCAAATCCGAAAAGAATCAGAAGACAATAAAAAACCTCTGAACCAATTCAGAGGCTCCGAATCTATTCAGAAAAGATTTGGAACACAGTCTTTCAGGGAAACAGAACCTGAGAAGAGGGAGGGAGAGTGGGGGGGAGGAAAGACTGACATCTCTAGCTGGCCAGTGACTGTGATCTTTCCCTGACTCCCCTTCCAATCACAGTGCTCTGGGGGAGGAACATAGACACAGCACATAAGCCTCTCTCTTCAGGGTTTCTGTGCCTTTTGTGAGCTGTTTCTGCCAGACCAACAGCATCTGAAAGGTACTGGGCTGGCTTGGCTTCCTACCTAATCAATCTCCTGCTACTTTCTGTTCTTGGAAAAGACTGCAAGTAGTTTACTAACTAGAATCCCTCTACTTATCTCAATCCAATCCATTTCTTTCAACTTATATTTGTTATTGGGGGGGAGTTTCCAACACTTTTTAAAAAGAAAGCTGTTTTCCCTGGCAGTGTGATCCATCACTGTGCAGGGGAGCACATACACACACTCACACACATACATGATAGAAGAAGTCAGATATTATTACAACACAGAAGTCAGACATTCATAGAAGAAGAGGAGATTATATATACTTATTAATATTTTTAGTTATAGTTAGTTACATACAGACTAAAGACAACACAGAAGAAGGCAGATAGAGATTCAGATTAACATAACACAAAAAAGTCAGACACTTAGTCGAAGAGGAAGAAGAGGAGGAAGAAGAAGAGGAGGAGATATTATTTTAGGTACACACACAACAGTAAACACAACACAGAAAAAGTCAGACAGTCATATATCAGAGAAGAAGAAGACATATATTCCTTGAGGCCAACAAGACCCTCAGCGCTGCCACTGCCCTCCTTAGCCAGGTGATCCCTGTAGTGAGGGTACTTGAGACCAGATGGAGAAGTTCCAGGGGATCAGTGTTCCTGGCTGGGGCAAGCTGCTGTCACCAGACATGCAGGCACTGGTGAGGTGGCTGAAGGAGGGCAGGAGACGGCTGGATCCCTTGCGGTCCAGTACGGTTCACATGCTGGCTGAAAGGGAGCATGTGTACTGGCAGCACCAAAACCCTCAATCACTGGACGCAGGTGCTGGTCAACAGTCAGGAAGGCAGAGGCAAGGAGATGTGGAAGAGGGGGATCCACTTCCCTATGACAGCGTTCTCTGAACCAGCACCAGCCAATCTCCTACACGCCAGCTGCTGCCAATGTGGGCCAAGGGCATTGCTTCAATGTTAAGAGTCCAGACACACCAGACCCCAGCCTCGGGCAGGTAGCACTGAGGCTTTGGGGGCTACCTATCTTACCAAGGATGTGGAGCCACTGGACTGCGACCCCTTAACCTACTGGGCAAGCCACAGCCAGATGTGGCAGGATCTGGCCACAGTTGCCCAGGAACACTTGTCCTGTCCACCAACCAGTGTTCCAAGTGGGAGGGTGTTCAACATTGCTGGGGATGTTATGACACCCCCATATGTTATGCTTGAATCCTGGTTTGGTGGAGCACCTGGTGTTCCTGAAGGTGAACCCCACCGCTGCTGGGGTTCCCCAACCTTCTCCTGCAGACAGAGTGAGTGCCACCCTCCTCACTCTGTCCGCACCTATTTCAGTTTTATTTTTTTACACCAGTTAATGTCCCGCTCTCAAAGCTGGAGTGGGTACTCACTGCACCACCAGCTGAGCTTCCGTGCCTGGACAAACTTCAAGGTATGGGCTGGCGCTATGGGGATGGAGGAGGCCCCAGATCCTGGGCATGACCACTAAAACTGCACTCTGCCAGGGCTGGAGAGGCCTGGTGGGACTGCTGCTAGTGTGGCAGCCCCAGGATGTGCCAGGACCAAGGATCCCCCTGGTGAAAGGCAGGTAGGAGGCACCATAAACTCCAGCTACCACATGCACACAGAGTCCTGGCTGGGAAAAGCCCAGACCTGTCATGTCTTTGATAGGCCTGAGATGTGCTGGTTGCAGTGGAGTTGTGAGGCTCCAGGTGAGCTCAGCTTAGCTGCCTGGGATGCCAGCTTTCGAGTTTAAAAACCTTTTATCAGGCTGAGGAAGTACCTGCAGTTGGTGTGTGTATGTGCTGTTCCTAGATGGAAGGATTAGTAAAGAAGCCAGAGGGTGGCATGCAATGCAGGCATGAAAGCCAGTCAGTGAAAATGGAAATGGAGGCATCGGGGGTGAGGGTCAGGCTGCGGTGGGAGGGGGGGATGTAGCAGTGCAGGTAAAAGTGGAGAGGGTTTGTAAATTCCCTTCCAAAATCAGGCCTGAGAAACTGGAGATAGAGCGGTTTTTTTTTTGAGAAATGTGCCCCAAGAGGTAGTTGGGTATATCTTTGATAGATTCTGGTGCACAGTCTGTGGGAGTACTGGAGATTGTTGGCAGGTTTATTATGTTTTGATCTGTAAGAAGTTGGCTTCTAGTAATGAGGTTAGGTCAGCAAGATTCAGTGCTTGTTTGAATTTACAAACCACTTTTCACAGCCGGGCCTATGAACTTCACTTCATCAGCCTCCTAGGTACAGAAATTCATGGACTCACTATAGACACTGGAATTCTGACACACTACAACTTGCTGGACATCCGACTCCCCAGGTACCTCTCCATTTTTATCTGCACTGCTACATCTCTTTTCCTCCCCCACCCCAGCCTGTCCCTCACCCCCTAACACCTCCATTTCCATTTTCACCGACTGGCTTTTTTGCCTACATTGCATGTCGGTCTCTGGCTTCTTTACTATTCCTCCCATCCAGGAACAGCACGCAGTCACACACCAACTGCAGGTGCTTCGTCAGCCTGACAAAGGGTTTTTTAACCTGAAAGCTTGCTAAGATATATTTCTCTAACTATTCAGTTGGTCTACTTAAAGATACCAGATTGACCCAAAGGACCTTGTCTGCCAGTGCCATGCCCTTGGACCAACACCCCTAGCACCCGTCCCCAGTCAACTGACCAAAGGATACAGGGCCCTGGGCACATCTAAGCCCCAGGGCTGGGGCTGGCAGGGAGAGTTCTCTGGCAGCTGCTGGAGAAAAAGCTTATGCAGGAAAGGAAAGAAAGGCTCTAGTCTGTGACAGTTTGGCTGCCTGAGATGCCAGTGCTACTGTGCTGCAGCGTACTGCTTATTACCTGTTGTTATTTAAAGTGGTGGACCAGAATGAGGCTGTAGGGGAGGAAGAGACCTCACTGGAGTACACTACCGTGTCGTATACAGGCCTCAGCATCAGTTACTGCACACCTTAACACACAGTGTCACCCATGTCATGAGTTTTGCTCGTCAGTAGCCTGAGGTGTAGTTTCCCAGAACCCCCTGTACCTGTCTCCTTGAAAGCTGGCAGGCTCCATGGCCTCAGCATAGGCTACCATCCCTGCAGTTTTCACCTCACTGTGCCTTACCACACAGACGTGACACAACTTTTGCTTGTCAGCAGCTTGAGATGCAGTTTCCCATAAACCCCTGCACCTATCTCCTTGAAACTTCACAGGCCTCATGCTCTCAGAAGGAGCTACCATCCCTGCAATTATCCGAATCAGCCAAAAAATGACCAAGTTATAGGCATTTCAGTGATTCCCCATTATAGTCTCGGGCCGAACCTCTGAATCAATGCCAAATCTTTCAAAGCCAATTCAGCTGAATTGATTCGGGACAGTGATCTGAATCTCTGAGTTACTGTTCTCTGAATCAGCCGAATCCGAATTGAATACTTCCCTATTCACACAGGCCTAATAAGTAAACCATGGTTTCACCAAACAGTATCAGATTTGAAATAAACAATACCCAGCATCCAGTCAGATGCACTCAATGTATTTTGGTGTGGCTCATTTGATCAGATTCTCCTGTGATGAAATTAATAATTATTATCAATACTTGAAAGCACAAGATTATTTTAATAGATCAGCCTGGATGTGCATATACTTAAATCGATTAATAATGTAACTTCACAATTGTAGCCCTTTCCCTTCCTCACCCCAATCCCTCTCTCCATTTTATCTTACTTGTCAGCTTACATCTTAAACTACATTTTAAACTGTAAAGCAGGGATTATATCTTTCAGTTTGTTCTGTGACATTTTAGCACATTTCTGGGTGCTTTAAAATATAATAATAGTAATGATAATAATAACAATAGCTTACCATGACATCTTTTAGTGATCACTGCATCCCCATAGTACCCATCAGCACACTTCTCACAGTGATGGCCCATGGTGCTCCCCACACATTTCAAACATTCTCCTGTGACTGCATCACAATGGCCATCTTCTAGAGGATCTACATTCCCATTGCAGTCACAAGGAACACATGTCTGGCCAGGTACCAGCGGATTTCCGTAATAGCCATTAGCACACCTGCACAACAGGTTGAAAGGTATATCAAACCAAACACATGAATGTCATAGTCACCCAGCCCAACAAAATATTGGTTTTGATTACCCAAATGCCCTCTATCAGAAATGTCCTCATATACTTAAAGTAATCATCTCTAGATAAATGAGGGTAAGTGACAGATTTTTTTCCCAAAGCTGTACTACATACCTTTCACACTGTGATCCTGCATACCCTGGCCAACACTTGTCACAGATAACATCACCTCCTTTTCCTAAGTGGCAGGTGGAACTGAAACTAGCAAAAAAATTTTGGAGAGCCATTATCAAGTCAAAAAGTTTTAAACCTTTACTCTAATTTAAATGGTTCTCAAAGACCACTGTATCAATCTTGTAACCATACATTTTATTAAACCAAGGGTAAGCCTTATATGATTTAAATAATGTAACCTAGATAGCAAAGCTACGACAGGTTATATAATGTTAATACCACATTAGCATTTTTTTGTAAATCTTGCTTCCAGATGCTTTCTATTGCTCTTTAATTGCTTTCAATTAAAGAGTTTTCAGAATTGTTATAGCTGCCTAAAATTGGCCTTTACCTTTCTAACTCTCTTTTCTCTTTGCACAAGGCTCATCTTTTCTAAAAAGCACCATTTTTACCCTGTTCTCATTTCAGGTCTCTTAATTTGTTGGACTAATTAACATTACTCTAGTGTGAAAACTTGAACCAGAACTTTTCTGCCAGATTCAAAGATAATCTTAAGTAAATGCTATTGCATCTTTTTGTAATTCCTTCAATGTATAAATAGTACCAGATTCAATTCAGTTAAATTATCTTAGCTTCAGCAATGAATTTGGCTTTTCCCTAGTCCCTGATAGAAGGCAGTTTTATTTTCCCCCCTTTTCACGCATTTTTATTTCTCCGTTCGTCTGTTACTCCATTCTTCTATTCCATCCTAAGTTTATTCCCCTGCTTTCTACCTCCGTTGCCTATCTGAGATGACTGAAGATACCAAGTAAGATCTCAGACAAGTAGCTTACTTGTTTTTATTCGTTCTCAGAGGACAGGCACAGGGCTGACAGTCTCCAGGAGTTCCTCGGGATGGAGTGCCATAGAACCCAGGCAAGCACTGATCACAAAAAGGTCCTGTAGTGTTGTGTTGACAGGCCTTGAAAAGATACAAAAAACCTTTTCATATTAATTCTTGAGGAATGTTCAGCCCCTGAAGGATCTCAGCATGAATCTTCATGCAATACGCCATTAAGATTCAAGGAAAGGACATAAAAACAACAGACTTTTGAAAAATAATTTAAATTTATCCCTGGTAACAACAACAATATTTAACTATCTGATCTCCAACACTTTAGAATGCACTTTATCGCATGTATTAAAACATCATTATATACACAAGTAAGCGTATTCTCCTACTTGTACATATTTGCAGTAACAATCTATTACATATTTCTTCCTCATTTAAAACCATTCTATTTCTGTAGTCTTTAAACCTCAGAAAGAAAATCTGAGTGTTGAAGTCCTGTCTTCCAAATGAAATGCAAAACTTCCATTGCTGTGAATCAGTGCACACATATATATCTGAAATCAGAATTCAGCTGTTAACTGTGGCATAAATCAATCAATTTTTGCAATTGAAAGCAGATTGATTCAGCTCTTACTAACCAACATAGAGTGAAATCCTTATCCAATCTCTGATTCTAGAGCTATTATTCCTCATTTTAAATAAAGGATTGTGATGAACTGCAACTACTGAGAACAATATTCCATTACTGAAAAGTCTGCACTAAAAAGTTCAAATGCTTTTGTGCTTATGGCTCTGAATAGACACACTATAAAACTGTCTCTCACTCTTCTGTAACTAAAATTCTCATAATTCCTAAAAAGATACTCAAATCACACATGTATATGATGACTTACAAAGCAAACCCCATAGATATCACATTCATTTGCATGGCCATTGCATTCACAAGGTTGGCAAATCCCTCCAAAGAGAATTCCATCTACGCGGTAGTACCCAGGAAGACAGGACTGAAAATAAAATAGCACCAATTGTATTAAGAGTCAAATGTTAGAAAATTAAGGAGCCCATTTCTAAAAACAAACAGCCTGACTCTAATCTGGTATACTTTGGTAGTAATGTTGCAACACCATTGGTCTAGTGGAAGTTACTTTCTGATGTAAAAGGGAGAAGAATCATCTTCAACACAAATTTTGATGAAGCCCTGCATCCATTAGAGGGAGGTAAAATGAGTCATGTGCTGACAGTACACGAAGAGCTTTCTTACTGAGATAATAAAAAACAGAAGTTCTGTCTGCTTTTCACAGTCATTCAAGACTCAATAGCACTTTCAGAATAAAGTAGTGCTCTGCACTGGCATTATTTTGTCAAAACATCCCCCTTTGCTCTACCAATAATGACTCTTCTATTCCCTGTGCCTTATTATGCGATTCATCTCATACTTGCACCAATCTCCAAGCCCAGTCACCAAATCTCCTCTCTAATCACACTGAAATCTCTCCACAAATTCTGCTGACATGGTCTGAATAACCTAAAATAAAAATAAAATGTTGAAAAATTGTAGGCTCAAGAAAAAATGCTATCAAATAAGTATGGTAAATTAAAAACAGAATGAGGAAACTCATACAACTACTTCTGTTTCCATCATTCCTGTGTACCATCAGCCTTTAGTGCTACCAAATAAAATTCAGAATGAAGTTGTCATGACATTTTGTATACCTAGAAGCTCATACCTTCAGCTCTTATACATGCTGGCTCCCCATAATGTATTAAACTAACAGTATACAGCACTGTCATATTTCTATGATACTGTAAATTAAGAAGAGTTTGTAATAATTGAATCATATAAAAATGTGCATGCTTTGGCCTACACCAAGCAATACACCAGGTTACCTCACAAGAAATCCCTGTGTAACCCTGAGGACATTCGCAGTGTTCCACATCTGCTGCTGAAGAAAGTTCTATAACATTAGCACTTGCTGAATCCAAGGTGACAGAGTCCAGCCTGTGACCAAATACAAAAACACCTCAAGATTTGCTTCTTCAATGTTCATTTTAATCAGAAGAATTAACCAGAAACAATAAATCATTAGCATTTCTGAGTGCTACTTCATGATAGCATTTATGAGTCATAAATCTCTGATTTAGTAGTCTAAAATAGATCACAAGTATATTTATACATCTACTCATGGTGGGACTAGGTATAGAAGCCATCTCATCATCAGTGTAAGCCTAGAATGACAACCAGCACAACTGTTGCAGAGATACGGTACTCTTAACTATAGATTTCCATTTCTATCCCTTCTCTGTCAACTAAACAGGGATATACTGGTTAATTTTTTCCCAGGAAATAAGGACAATCCTCTCTGAGTGTCACTAACATCAGCCTATTCTGCCCTGATTTTCTTTTTCCAATTTTGTCTGCAGTATAAAGCCTCTGCCACCATTGCTGTGCCAGCCTAGTTCTACCAGCAAAGCCCCAAAGCGCTTGCAGAGCAGATAATGGCAAACAGCGTTCTTCTGCTGACGTACATATGCCACCTTCCCATATATTAGCTGAACTGGTAGAAGTTCTCTACTGTTGGCACAGCAGCATCCAAAGGAAGGTTTTGCCACCATAGCTGTTTCATTGAGGAATGTGATCTTTTCACTGCCCTAACTCATTTAGCCCATGCCAGGAGAACTTTGTAGTATCGATCACAAACTTGGGATGCAAAGTTAAGACAACTGTTTCAGCTGTATGGAAAAGCAAATCAAGTGATTATGTGTTCAGCCTAGGAGACCATGCCTTCAGCATGTGTGTATAGATAACTGTATATATGTACGTGTGCATACATGTATATACACATATATATGCATATGCCTGTGCATATACATATGTATGTATCATTGATGTAGCGTCAGCCTTGCCAGTCCATTCCCATTAATGTGGAGACGAGGAAGGCACAAATCTCTCCTAGAAAAAACAAAGAAACTTTGCAGTCATAGATAGGGTAGAATAACCCTATGCAATCAGTCTGGAGTCATGAATAGTCCAATTCTTAATTATTCAGTTCCATTCCCCCAAAAGCACAGAGACAAAAACAACTTGCTTGCTTTATGCACAGTGAACAAAACCCAAACACATTGATCCAAAACACTAGCACAGCAAAAGGACAAGGAAAGTGAGCGAGTGCTTCCCCTTGCAGATGGTCTTTTAACATCTCTTTACATATAGTGCCAGCCAACCCCTTTATTTCATTGCAGGCTGCCTTAAAACATGCCAAAATAAGCCCAGTGTTGGATGTTTAGAAATTGCTCCCCTCTAACAAAGTACTACCCCTCATCAATACCATCCTGGCAGGCCTGCTCACAAATGTCCTTGGGGCAAGGTTCCAGGCCATACTTTTTAAGGCAGAAAACAATGGTTCTGCTATCAGTCAGCCCAGAAACAGCCATGTATATTTTTCTACACATTCCACAAATGTTTACTTTTGGGATAAATCCAGTCATGAGGAAACTTCTCTCAGTAAAAAGGATTTGGTTTCTTTTAATCTGTGGGGAAAAGAAATCATTAACTTCTTAAAGCCAGGGTTCAGAATGGCACTTCTTTGCTCAACAGGTCACAGTACCACTGATACCTAATACATTCCAAGTTAATACAGGTCTGCATTCATCCGAATATTTTTTCATCACTTACCTGTATACAGCTCTTTTTGCAATGTTGTAGCTAGCTCTAATCAGAAGATGAGTTACATTTACTAAAACAGACATCAGCCTGTCCCGATCTATAGCCCTTTTTGTATTAGAATCTATGAAGTTATCAGGTACAAGACGCACTGCATTAGAGTACTCCTCATATGGCTGTAATGACAGGCCCTCTGCTCTGGTACTCAGAAAATGCCCATTGCCCTGAAATTAAAATAAGGAAAAATAGCTGGATATATCAGCACAAAGATTTTAGTTAACAGATTTATTACAAGTCCCCATACTAAGCAGGTCCACATCACTACCTATGTGCTCTAGAAAAGCAGATGGTTTGTAAGCTTTTGTGCTGTTTTCTTCACAGGTGAAGTCTTTGTAGAGACCGCTAACTGTACAATTTGACATATTCAGCATGGACCTGTTCATGCATACTATGCCAATTGCCTATAAGATGTTCCCAACTTATAGCCTTTGCAGCAGTCATGCTTGACTGATTTTAAAGCAGGCTGTTCTAGCTTGACCTCAGGTTTTACACATTCAAAAATGCACCTAAATGCACTCTCTTAACTGTCCGTGTGCCACACTTTTGAAGTGGGTTTTCCCATACCTCTATTGCCACGATTCTGGAACTGCCCATGTTTGTACCCTAGGGGCGCATCTACACATGCCCCTATGGCGCTGTTGTTACTGCACCATCATTTAGTACTTCTTCTAGTATGGAGCACGGTTATTTTTAGCTGTTACGTCACCATAACGATGCGCTATAGCAAGGGAGGGAGTCGACATAGCTGCGGCATAACGGTTTGTGCCTGCCAACACTACATCACCATATGCATTGCTACATCAACGTAGCATCTCGTGTAGACACTCCCTATGATCCCAAATTCCTAAGCTTCAAATTCCCTCCTAGTCTTGGCTGCTAGGATCTTTGGGTGGCTAACCATGCAGACTGCTTTAGAGTTGGGCTTCATGGCTCTGGGTCAGGCTACAATGAGATCTGACCCAGAACCGGGGCTCCGTTTACAGAGGCATTCAAAATTTGGGGAGTTTATTCTGACACTCTGAATTGAAATGAAATTATTATGGAAATTAAATGAAACCAAAGTAGTTCAAAACATCAACGTTTTTCCTAAAGCAAGATTACCTTTCTCTGCCAAGCTCTATTGCTATGGGTGCATTATATTTAGATTAATGAGGTGTTTTGGGTGCTTAAAGCTCATGCACAGGAGTTTTTAAATTATTACTTACATCTAAATCAATAAACCATTAAGTCCATGCAAAACAAATCTCTTTAATAAATAAAAGGCACGATCTACTTTAGTTCCTCATGTAAAATGTACTCTGCTCATGCAGCAATCACTCTAGTAGCACCCATCCACAAATTTTAGGTGAACATTTTTTATTTACTGTTCTCAAGGACTGAGAGGGTCCAGAAAAAGCAAGCTGTTACAAAGGATCATGAACCTGAGCAATCCTTAAAACAGTCATTTAATAATAAAGCTTCAAATTATTAATATAACAATATTCTATGCCTTTTTTACCTAGAAATAAATACAGATGTTCCCCAGAATTTTTTAATGTCTGCCTGGCAAAAAAAAAAGTTACCTGAATGATTATATCCACACTAGACACTATATCACTATCCACACTCTCCATTGGAATGTCATAAGACACAGTGTATTTCAAGTATCCACCAAATGCAGTTAGCTGAAATTATGAAACACAAAATAGCAGCAGTCAGTATCAAAAAATAGGTCCTGAAGATTCCAGCTTACATGCAGCAAACTAGGGAGAGTATATGGTACCTTGGCCGCATATTTAATACTTGCATACAAAAGTACTAAACACAGTACTTGTCGCTACTGACTGCACAGTAACCCGAGTCAGTGTGTAGTAGAGTCACTGCATGGCTTTTAGGTGACACTGACCATGCAGTAGCTTGTTACTACTGCACAGTATTATGTCACATCATGCTTTGTGCCACACAACACTACTGTGCAGTAGTAACGAGCTACTGCGCAGTCAGCGTCTCATGTAGACGCAACCTTTGATTATTACTTCTGCAGTCTTTACAGAACAAGGGCTTGTTTTCACGGCCACATCAGCAAATGAATATGTAATGTGACATACGAACTAGCATATAAAGTAGTCTTGGATCCTTGCTGTATAGTTTATAAAAGCTAGATGGGATTTGCATTTTTTGCAGATGCGCTGCACTGTCCTTTCCAAAATTCACAGTATGAAATCCAAACAATACCACTGTATTCTACTTTTAAGCAAACAGACATAATGTATTGAAGTTATTTAGTCAAACCAGCATTGTAAGAGATCAGTATTTGACTAACCATTACATTACAAAAAATTTCTCTCTCAGGCCTCTGTTACATGTTGCATATGTTACGCAATAAACTGGCTAATCGTGCAATAGATTTAGACTGGACACATGCAAAATAAGACTGTCCACGAGTGGAAAGTAATTATCTGGTTAATTAACTGGTTAATTGCACAATACATTTAGACCAGACACATGCAAGGTAATTATCACATGATAAAAAGGACTGTCCAGCTATAAAGAGAACCAACCAACTATAAAGTTAGTGCTTGAAAATGTATAACAACTTTATATCTGATTTCTATCCAGCTTTAATCTGAATGTGTAGTAGGGTCCTCAAAGTTACTTTTGGGGGACTTTACGCACTGACACTGCTTGGTGTATCCACCTACTCAGTCACTTAATATGAAATGAATATGGTGGAGGCACAAAGCATTATGTTTAATATGGGTAACTGGTGCATTTACTATAATGTCATAACCTAAACCCCCATATAAGCAACACAAATCTAGCCATATCATTTAAAAGGACCATGCAGGCTTGCTTTGCTTTCTTTATTATTTTTAAATTAATTATAGAAATTCAGACTTCCTGGGGCTTTTCAACTTAATTGCATAAAGAATCCATCTGGACTAAATATGATTCAGCTAAAGCTGAATAGGACTTCCCTTTCAGTTCTAGTTTGTAGTTGCTCTGAACCATGTCTGGTCCAGGAATACAAAATAGGGGATTGTCCCCTATATGCACTCAATCCCCTGACCCTCTCTCAATGCTCCAAAACTGAGGAAGGATTCAGTTGTTTCAAATCCAGATGGGGAAAGAATCAGACTGGGTGCAGTGGAGGAAGTAATGGGAACAAAGAACTGAGGTGGCAGATGAGTGAGAAAGCACCAGCATTAGACTCTGCCAAGAGAAAGTACAGTAAGGGAACTGGGACTGGGAATTGCATCAGCGGGCAGAGTAAGACTGACTTGGACCAGCATCCTGGGTGTGGGTGTAGGTAGCACAGGACTCGGTGGGCTATTTGGAAAAAGAGAATCGTACTGGGAATCAAAAAAGGGAAATCTAAGGCTGAGACGGGAGCTAGTAGATTGGAAGAGACAGACGAGAACAGCAGCCTGTGGTTAACGACTGTGCACCTGGGATTGAATTAAGGTTCTATCATTTCTGAACTCTTCAGTTCTTGACTTCAAAGCTTTATCAATGGTCTCCTAACATATTTTGATGCATAACTTATTATTGGAGTAGTGTGACAAAACATTATTTTTGATTGAATTATCAATATATCTATACAAGGTGTCCATAAAACAATTGCTGATTGCATGAAATGTTCAGTTAATTAAGAATACATAACAATTGTGAAATGATGTTTCATACCATATATAAAGAATTCAAGAAAAATGTATTAAAGACATTTAGATAAATTCACAGTATATTTGTTGTTCACTCAAAGTAAAATCATTCTACTCAGAAGGTATTATGTTAAAATGTAACAGAGGATTTTTACAGCAATACAGTATGGAAAGATTACAGAGGTTATATAATAAAAATATAGAAGCAGTTCTTTTTATTTGAAAACTTACTTTATTTCCTAGATATGGTTCAGGTGCTGACCAGTAGTAAGTAGGCTTCAGTATTTTCATAGCCACCGTATTGTTGATACTTATTTGATGTGATCCATCAAGCTGGCCTTGCTGAGGCTGTACAGTGTTTGGACTATACAGATCAGTCACCAACCACCTACCCATATCTAACACCTTAGGAAAAAAAGAGAAAACCTAATTAATTGTTGGGAAAGTCATTATTATAGGTAAAATTTCACTACTACAGGAAAGAATAAACATAAGAAGGACCTGAGTCTGCTCTTAGTTACAACAAGTTTCAAACTAATGTTAATACACTAACTTCACTGGAGGTGAGCAAAATTATAGCAGTATAACTGGAAGCAATATCAAGTCCACTGTATTTAATAATATAAAATGAATTACGATAGAATACCACATTTACCTGAATACAAGAAAAGGTTTTTCTCCCTTGATCAGCATCAGAAGAAGCCCCTCATCTTACATTTGCATATATGGAAACTTCATGAAATACACTATCTTTGAAATGCCACTAAAAGCAACGTATGCTCAGTAATGGAAACTATGAAGTTAATTAAACATAGCCTAAACTGAACATGACTACAAAACACATAGCACATACTGATCAAACATGCTTTTGGGAACAAGTTCAAGACAAAACTCCAGTAATTAGATTCTATACCTGGAAAATTATATCAAATTTGTAATTTTTCCATATATAAAATCTAATTATTGAGGGATCATCCTATAAACATGGTCATCTTAGCCAAGTAAATATGATACTTTCCCCTTCTAAGGTGTCTTGTCTTCATGGATCACATACCACTTTACAAACAATACTGCTCAGCAACACCCAGGTGTAGTAAGTATTACTACCCCCATTTTGTATATGGGTAACAGAGACAGAGAGATGAAGTTACTTGCCAAAGAATACAAAAGAGGAGACAAGGATAAAACCTAATTATCTCGACTGGAAGAGTCACACAAGCACATTAAAACTGATGGCAGTGGAAAGACAGGGAGGAGCTGGAGGAAGGATGACTTAAAGCTAGTGTTACACACTTCCTTGTAGTTTCTGGTTTTTATCTTTAACATCCAAAATACTCATGCCTTGATTGTAACTAACTGTTAAAAAGGCACAAAGTGAGGAAATCTGTTCAAGAAGCTCCTCCTTTGCCTATACATGCCTTCAGGCTCTAGTGGCATTTATAACCTTTATTACCTGAGCACAAAAACTACTTGAGCTAAGATCATCAGTCACACTAGTCTTCACCAAGCAAATCCACTTTTCAATGAACACTGAACAATTTTAATGAGTGTGGCAAGAACTACAATTTCCAGTGCTTCCAGTAAGTTATGACCGAATAGGTCTACCTGCAGCCAGCATCCAAGTTGTGAGGTTACCAAGACAATCCAGTTAGGATGAAATCAAATACTAAGATATTGCATGAGCTCGGTAGCATGTCAAAGTGGAAGATGCACTGAATTTATACAACTGCCTGAGGGAATCTATATCCATGAACTAATGGCCTGTAATAGTAAAATACCTGACTGACGGGCCATGCAAGGCTGTCACAGACATCAGAAACCCCAAAGCAAAAACACTCTGTGCAGCCCTGAGGATTTCTTTCTTGCAAATTGTAGAATCCTGCTTTGCAGCGGTCACAGTTTTCACCTTCTACATTCTCCTGCAAATAGAATATAACATTTGTTTTATAGTAGCACTACTAAGGTGGTAAATACTATGGATTAGATGGGATTGAGATATAATAGCATTAAGAAGGATATAAAAGAAAGCAGACTTCAGCACACTAGACGATACTGAATGAGACTTAGTGAGCTCAAAACTGGTTGGAAAAATACCAATGAAAAATTCATCATTTTTTCCCAATTCATCAAAATATAAACATTCCATAGAAAAGATGAATACTGACAAAAATGCAGTGGAATACAGCTGCTGCCCAACCTCCATTCCGGATAGCACTGAGACTTGAATGGCGATGGCTTAGATTCATAGCTGTTCAGACTAAAGCACTTTGTGCAGAAATGAAAGCCTAAGTATAGGTGCCCAAGTATTAGCCTTTGTAGTGATCACCACATACAGTAAACACAGGCATACACAAATGAGAAGGACTAACCAAAAATTTTAATTACAGAGCAGTAGGCAAGCTTGGCAGACCCTTTGTCTCTCTGCATAACTAACAGCTATTACCTAGGTGAGGGACCATCTCCCAATACCCAACTCTTCTAAACTACAGAATATCACAGAATCATAGAAAAATAGGGTTGGAAGGGACCTTAGGAGGTCATCTAATACAACCCCCTGCTCAAAGCAGGACCATCCCCAACTAGATCATCTTTGTCTAGCTGGATCTTAAAACCTTCAAAGATGGAGATTCTACATCCTCTGAGTAACCTGTTCTAGTGCTTTACTAACCTCCTAGTGATAATTTTTTCCTAATATCTAACCTAAACTTCCCCTGCTACAACTTGAGATGATTGCTCTTTGTCCTATCATCTGCTACCACTGAGAATAATCTAGCACCATCCTCTCTGGAACCACACTGCAGGTAGTTGAAGGGTGCTATTAAATCACCTCTCAGTCTTCTTTTCTGCAGACTAAAAAAGTCATTCCCTAAGCCTCTTCTTATACGTAATGTGCCCCAGCACCCTAACTATTTTTGTTGCCCTCCACTCGACTGTCTCCAATTTGTTCACATCATTCCTGTAGTGGGGAGCCCAAAACTGGGTAGAATACTCCAAATGTGACCTAACCTGTGCTGAATAGAGGGGAATAATCACTTCCCTGGATCTGCTGGTAACACTCCTACTAATGCAGCCCAGCAAGCCATTAGAATTCATTGCAACAAGGGCACACTGTTGGCCCATATTCAGCTTATTGTCCACTGTAACCCCCAGACCCTTTTCTGCAGAGCTGCTACTTAGTCAGTCGGTCACCAGCCTGTACTGGTGTATAGGATTGTTCTGTTTTAAGTGCAGGACTTTGTACTTCTCCTTATTGAACCTAATGAGATTTCTTTTGGTCCAGTCCTCCAATTTGTTAAGGTCTCTCTGAATCCTAGCCCTACCCTCCAGTGTAACTACTATTCCCCCAGCTTGGTGCCATCTGCAAACTTGCTCAAGGTGAAATTCATACCATTTTCCAAGGCATTGATGAAGATACTGAACAAAACCAGCCCTAGGACTGAATGTCAGCTAGACATTGAGCTATTGACTACTACCCTTTGAACCTGATGATCCAGCCAGATTGGATCCACCTGGGGGTTATAGTGGACAGCCAGTTTCAAGTCTCAAAATTACAATTTCTACCTTCCTGCTGTCTGCAGTACTGTCAACCTCACATGCCAGGAAAGGCATGAGTGACACCCTCCAAAATAATTACATATATATTTGGATCTTTGAAAACTCCTGGTGCTCTGGTGTAGTGCCCGAAGACTGGAAGAAGGCCAATGTGGTGCCTATCTTTAAGAAAGGGAGGAAAGTGGATCCAGCTAACTATACGCCCATCAGCCTGACTTCTTTCCGGGTGAAGATCTTAGAAAAGTTTATTAAAGAGGCCATCCTTAATGGACTGGCCAACGCCAACATCCTCAGGGATAGCCAGCACGGGTTTGTTGCGGATAGGTCTTGCTTGACCAATCTCATTTCCTTCTACGACCAGGTAACCTATCGCCTGGACAAGGGAGAAGAGATTGATGTCATATATCTTGACTTCAAATAAGCCTTCGATCTGGTATCCCATGATCACCTCTTGGCAAAACTGGCCAATTGTGGCCTTGGGTCCACCACGATCCACTGGCTGGGAAATTGGCTCCATGGTCAGACCCAGAGGGTAGTAATTGATGGCAGTCACTCATCATGGTGTCCTGTGACCAGTGGGGTCCTCCAAGGCTCTATCCTTGGACCCATATTGTTCAACGTCTTCATTAATGATGCGGACATTGGAGTCAGGAGCGGACTGGCTAAGTTTGCTGATGACACCAAACTTTGGGGCAAAGCATCCACACCAGAAGACAGGCGGGTGATCCTGGCTGACCTGGACAGGCTCAGCAAATTGGGCAGACAAGAACCTGATGGTGTTTAACACCAAAAAACGCAAGGTTCTCCACCTTGGGAAGAAAAACCTGCAGCATCCTTATAGGCTCAGCAGTGCTATGCTGGCTAGCACTACGGAAGAAAGAGACTTGGGGGTCATCATTGACCACAAGATGCACATGAGCCTGCAATGCAATGATACTGTGGCTACTAAAGCAAGCAAAATGCTGGCTTGCATCCATAGATGCTTCTCAAGCAAATCCGGGGACGTCATTCTCCCCTTGTACTCGGCCTTGGTGAGGCCACAGCTGGAGTACTGCATCCAGTACTGCATCCACAAAAAGGATGTGGAGAAGCTTGAGAGAGTCCAGAGAAGAGCCATGCACATAATCAGAGGTCAGGAAAATAGACATTACGATGACAGGCTGAGAGCCACAGGGCTCTTTAGCGTGGAAAAGCACAGGCTCAAGGGTGATCTGATGGCCACCTATAAGTTTATCAGGGGTGACGACCAGTATCTGGGGGAACATTTGTTCACCAGAGTGCCCCAAGGGATGATGAGATTGAACGGTCATAAACTACTACAAGACTGTTTCAGGCTGGATGTAAGGAAGAATTTCTTTACTGTCCAAGTCCCCATGGTCTGGAACAGCCTGCCATCAGAGGTGGTTCAAGCACCTACACTGAACACCTTCAAGAGCAAATTGGATGCTTATGTTGCTGGGATCCTATAGCCCAGCTGACTTCCTGCCCTTTGGGCGGGGGGCTGGACTTGATGATCTTCCGAGGTCCCTTCCAGCCCTAATATTGATGAAAAAAAAAATTATATATATATAATATATATATATATATATGAAAGAAAACATGCTCTATTCATTTGTTCCAATTTCTGAGGCATCTGAGTGCTGTTAGGTTATGATTTCAGCCAGGCTTAGAAAAAAAAATTAAACAACTTGTGTCACTTGCTAAAACAGAAACGATGCACAAGCTGGCATGAACAGCCTTCTCCATTTATTTTCTGAGGCATGTGAGTTCCTCTTTCAATCACTTTAGAATGAATAGCTTACTTGCTACTCCTCTTGATGATCTGATTTTAGCAGCTCTGAAAAGGGTACTCCTACCAACATACCTAAAACAACCATATTGTTGTCTAATTTAGACCAAATTTGCACCAGTTGACTTCACTGACTGCAGTCAAATATTCCTGATTTACACCAGTATATAGCAACTATCTCTGCTTCTTGTTTAGCTTGTCCCACAAGTCTTCTTCCCATTTCCATTCTGATTTTTTTGTTGGGGCTTTTGGCCACTCCAGTATTTTTGGTCAGATAAATGATGTAAAACCCTGAACAGTTTTTTTAAAAACTTCAAGCAAATTACTGTTGTTTTATTCAGATAGTACATAATATCATACTTGGCAACAAGTACATATACAATTAACTAATATTTGATTATGAAAATTACAGGTAATGGCTGCAAATATTAAAACTTTATATTGAACTTCTGCAAACCATCACTGTCTGAAACACCTTGGGGCTTATATTTATTGATATCAGAAATGTGTGCTTACCAAAAAAAATATTCTGCGAATCTCTTTAATTTGGTAAAGATTTTCCAACATGTTTTCAAACTGTTGTCACATTGTTTCAGATAAATTAAAAGTTATACAAACATCCGTCATACATTTAACAAGAACATTGGTTTTCAAGAATAATGCCAGCCTTTCCCCAAACAAAATTACCCACTCCTCCCCTCATCACAGAGCACACACGCAGAAGTTCTAATGTCATTCTGGCACTTGCCTTTATTTGAAAGTTTGTCAGGAATATGCAAAATCATGCTTCACAGTTTATCACAGTTTCCCTTCAGTAACTCATTCTCATTTTAGTCTCTGTTTAGAAGGACTGCTTCAGCATCACTTGCTTGTGAAAATGTGTTACTTGCTCGGAATTCAGGATGCATTTTTTCCAGTGAATTAATTTCTCTTATTAAAATGCATTTGCAACCCCAGCTACATATTTTGCAATAAATCGAAGTGAGAGTCATATGCACACTTACTTTGCAAAGACAAGGTTCTGTGCATGGGTCATCGCTGATACTGCCAACCATGCTGCAGTTACAGTGCACGCATTTTGGGTAGCCCCTGTAGCCAAATGCACAACGATCACATTTTTCTCCTGAGTAACCTTCTCTGCACTCACATTGACCTGGCCGAGTCCCTTGAAATAGATAAATAATAAAAAAAGGGAGGGGTCAAAATGTGGTTAATGTAAAATAGCCTAACTGCCTCATTTATCAAACTCTTTTAGTATAACTGTTTTTTCATATGAAGAGTATCAGATTCACTGAGCTCAAGCAGTAAGAAAGAATATTTGTTTGTTTCATTATATCCTAATCAGCATGGACTGACAAAAATATTTGTCCACATCTTTGAGCTCTCAGTTCCAGAAATACCAGCTAGATTTGAAGTTAACACTAAAAGCATTTCATAGACACAGAAGCAGATCCAAAGGGGATGCAGTGGAGTAATCACACTCTCCTTTCAGGCCATGCCACTGAAGCAGCAGCCAGGGACTTCTTTAAAGTTGCTGAAACAAGTAAGAATCCCCCTATCTCCCTTCCCCTCCATGCTCAGCAACCCCCACCTGCCAATCCCACCCACTGCTGTTGCTGCCCCTGCTGACTTCAGCTGCCCCAGGAGTGGGGAGAACTGCTTGTCCTGCTCCAGCAGGCCTGCACAGGGAGCTGGGCTCAGCCCAAGACAGCTGTGCCAAAGGTAGCAGGCAGGTTCCTCATCCCTACCCAGTACCTCCAGCCATTTCCCCAGCCTGGGAGCAGAACTGTTCTGCTCCCCCTGGGGGGGAACTGGTCACAGCCACAGACACCACTGCTACCACTGTTGTCCTTGGACAAGCTTGGGTTTCTGTGCAGCCTGGCTGGAGTGGGACAGGATCAGTTCTGGAGCTCCCCCACTTATGGGACAGCCAGGACAGTGGCACCAGTGAATGGAGGACAGGGCAAATAGGAGACAAGGGGAGGGGACACATTGCGTACAGAGGTGAAAGCAAGATGTGTCAAGAGTGCAGAAGGTAGGAGAGGAGTATCTTACCTGTGTCAGGGATTTAAGGTAAGTTCCTGGCTACTGCTTCCACACTGTGGTCTGCCTGTCCTAATGGGGTCTTAGGGAGCTGGGAGTGGGGATGCAGCCACCGCTGTAGTAATAGTCACTGCTCCCTCACCCCCTTTACAAAACATGGATCCACCCATGGACACTTACCCTGATGAAGGTCAGAATGATCATCATCCTTAGTGCAGCTGGAACTCAGAGACCCAAACACATCACAGTCACAAGGATGGCAAGGGTTATCCTCATAGGGAGAAACCTAAAATAAAATTGTATTTTTATTGTTAGTCTCCAGTTAAATAGATGAAAAAAATCCCTCTCTGCTTTTCTTGCTTGGGACCACTGGAGCTAAAATAATTAAATGATTAGAAACATGTCTTACAGGGATAGACTCAAGAAGCTCAACAATCTGTTCAGTTTAACAAAGAGAATATTAAGAGGTGACTGGACTGCCTGTAGGTACTGATTCGGACTGCCTGTAGGTACTGATTCGGGGAAACAAAACTATGATAATCAGCTCTTTGATAAAGCAGAAAGAAAGTATAACATGATTCAAAGACTGGAACTTTAAATACCGTATTTACTCGATTTTAAGATGAGGTTCCCCCCCTGTGTAGGGAAGGGGGAAAAGGGGTTGGAGCAGGCAGTTGCTGTGGCTCAGGCTCCAGTACCTGCGGTCCAGCCATAGTCTCAACTGCTGCATGCCACCCTCTGCCCCTCTCCACTACATCTCCACCCTGCCATCTTCTCTCCATAGCCTGTTCCCTCCATCTTCCCTCCTCACATAGCTTCTCCTCCCCTGCTGCCCCTATCCCTCCCTGCCTTACCCCCAGCCTGACCCATAGTAGTGGCATCCAGCCCATATGGCTGCTACATGGGCTGGGCTGGGAAAAACAGGGAACAGAGGTGAGGCAGAAGGTGGAGCATGGAAGCAGAGGTCAGGGGGTGGAGGGGAGAAGAAGCTGAGAGAGGAACAGGATGGGGGGCAGAGGGGAAAGGGAGAGCCTGAGGCTGTGGTGGCAGGCAGGGGACAGAGATGGCAGAGGAGCGCATGCACAACAGGGAGCAAGCTGCTTGCCCTCTTCACATCTCCAGTCCCTCCAATGCCTGCCCCCCACAGTGGTGTAGGATGAATTAAAGATCCAATAAAATTGGATTCTATACACTGAAAATTATAACAAATTTATATATTTTCCATATATAGAATCTAACTTTTGGGGAGCTGTCTTAAATTCAGGATCTTCTTTAATTCTAATACGTATGGCAATACCATATTTTCTCACACGTAATATGTCTCCAAAAAGCAGCTTCTGGAAATTGGAATGTGCATTATATGTGAGAAATAAGATAAGAGCAGGTTCTGGTGCTTACCAGGCAAGACCGAAAGTAAAACCTGCAGTGATCCACAGGATCAGGCTCAGCAGGCTCAGCTCCTAGCTGCTGATTAGAAAAGGCATGAAGTTGTAGCTACTTACTACAAGGAAAGATCTTGTAACTACTTACTACAAGGAAAGATCTTTGCTTCATTCTGTCCTTCAAAAACTGGGTGCATATTATATTCTGGGGCATGCTGTATGCAAAAAGATATGGTATCTTAATTTACCTTCTCAATGTCTTTTCATGGAGTATAGCTATTAACAAAGCTCTATTTTAATAACACTAAGCTGAGAAACAATATAAAGTACGAGTTGCTGAGACCTGAAAAAAATGTTCTATGCAGCCATTCATACTATAAGACAGCATTTCTCAACCCACGGGTTGCGACCCAAAGTGGGTCATAAGAATATATGAAAGGGTCGCAAATAAAAACTTTAAAAATGGATTAACAAACTTTAAAAATTGATTCTTCTTTAAAAGAGAAAAATGTTGAAAACAGTGGGTTTTCCCTTGCAAGATGGCAGTTCCAGCCTGCAAGGTACTGCTTCAGGCTCCCAAGCCCCATACATGCACCCCCCCTGCTCCACACACTGGGGGTCCAGGAGCCAGGGGGCAGCAGGTCAGGAGCGGGGAGCACTAGCAGGGCCAAGGGCTGTATTCTACAAAAACTACTTACTGAGTCAGGACTGGCCACTGATGTTTACAAATGGGTCCTGGTACAAAAAAAGGTTGAGCACCACTGCTATAAAAGATATGGAGTACAATAGAATATGATGTGCTTGCTCATTACTTCTCCAAAATTCAGATTTCACTATTATAAGTAGGGCTCTACCAAATTTATGGCAGAAGTGGGCTTCACAGCAGCTCCTTTAATCTTACATGTTTCTCCATACACCCTTCCACATTGCTGATTGGCTGAAGAGCCCTGGTGGCCCTGTTTCTTGTTGCTGACTGGCCAAGACACAAAAACAGTGCTATATTTAAAACCACGGTTTTTGCCTCCCTGCCAATCAGAAGCGAGTGGTAGGGCCCCTCCACCAATTAGCAGGGGGGGCATGTAGGGGGAACCTACAAGATTAATGGAGCTGTCACACAGCCCACTTCTGCCATGAAGCCCTAATTATAAGACTTCTCTTTTAAGGAATATTTTAGACAGGGTTCTCTGAACTTATCAACTGATATATGATTTGTGAACAAAGTACAATTATTAGTTAAACTGTAACTGTTGAAAAGTATTGTAATAATATACAATAAGTTGCAATACAAATGCTTTATTACTTGATGCACTGTGATATAGTTGTATTAATCTTACTTTATGTGGTCTATAATATCCATCAGCACAGATTTCACAGTTGATTCCTGTAGTGTGTTGAGTACAATTTATGCAGACTCCCCCTCCGATGTACTGGCCATGAATATTTATACTTCTGTTCTGGTCCGCAACACTCTGGCTATAATAGCAATCTTGTGCTTTGTTATGACAGTTGCACTCTAAGTAAAGATGAGGAAAATCCACTTTATTTGTCTCATAATAATTATCCCACTTCAAATAAAAAAAGTAAAAAGAAAGCACACTATCTCAAGTTCATGATTTGCTCTGGCTACATTTTAAATAAAAAATTACTAGGTTACCTTAATTCTCAGGTAGAGAACTTTCATACCAACAGCCCAAGTCATAATAGCATCATTTTTGTTAGTTTTCTATAGTTCACACTGAGCCAACCCTATCTGCATTTAATGAAGTATGTCATCACTAGTAAATGTCTTACATTTTTATACTTCTATATTTCCAAAGACTGGAAGCCTGATTCCCCTCTCATTGAAACCAGTAGTTAATGTCACCAAAGCCAATGCAGCTATACTACTGTAAAACTTGATTTACAGGAGACTTGAGCCTGTACACACGTAAAACAGTTTAAATACTAAATGTAACTTTAAAAGCTCTATAAAGGGTGATTCAACTGAAAAGCCCACTTTTACACTTACAACTATAAATTTTACCTAATAGGCTCCTAAATGTCTGTAGCTTGTGACACGCATTACAAGCCTGTCATGCATGTCAGGAAATGTTAACAAGCCCCAGCAACATGCACAGTTATACAACTATTGGCAAAACCTATTCCATTTTATCAGACATTTAGCACAATTAAATACTGTGTTGGCCACTACGGGAATTTCTTTTAACTTACATATACATACACGCAAAACTAATAAAAAAATATAATTTAATATAAATATAAACTAGCAGAGCCCATAATAAACAATGTGAATGTGCTAAATCTCTTTGCAATATTGTGAAACCTATCTGCTCCTCTTTGAAGATATCATCACAATGCAATTCCACCAGTATCAAAATTGTCAAGATACATTATTTCCAAACATAAATGATATTTCGAATCAATTTTGGCATAGCCTTTGCTTTCAGTGATTATTTAACCAAAGTGATCAGCAGTTTTAGGGTTAGATCCAGTCTTTTCCTGGAGTTCATGGGAGATCCACACGAGCTGGATCAGCACCTTGCAGAACAACCCAGAAGCACAAACATTTTCAGAACCACTAGACACCTGAACTTCATTTACTTACTCTCACATGTGTTACCAGCAGAAATGGTTCCTGGTCTCCATGGTTTCTGGTGGTAGCCAGGGCAACACTCATTACAGCTCTCTCCACATGTATTGTGTTCACACTGGCATTGCAGTTTCTAAAAATTAAGTTGTAGAAATATTTTTAAAAGATCATTTACCCAATGTCTTGAAAACTGACTCTATGACATTTTTAAACACTAGAATTAGTTTTCAGTGAGAATGTCAGAGCCCAGATCTGATGCCTTCACTCACTTGAGAAGTTTTTATTCAGATCCTTTATCCTACTGAAAATGAGTTGGAGGATTATTATCTTTAATATATTTAATGGGATTTTTAAATTTAGGTTCTGAGGGAAAAAAAGGAGTTTGGTTTCAAAAACAATGCATTGCAAGAGAACTGTGCGCATTTAGGAAGTGAAAGGAAAGAACTCTGGTTTTAGCATGAGTAAAAGTTGCAAAATTGTTCATTTAATATATTTCTGTATATTACTTTGCATTATATTTATATAAATGGATATGTATAAATAACTCACATTCATATTTATTCACATTGTTTTTTCCTGATACTTTACACTTATTACATACGAAAAAAATCAGTAAACATATTCTGTGGTGAAATTCAGTACTGAAAAGGGAGTGTGGAACAGGATACAAGCAAAATCATTAAGATCTGCCCTTGTTCCACTGAATACTATTAATGACTTTTAACATTTTCTACTCAAATCATAACAGAATGTGTGCTCTGAATTCAAAAGAAAAATCCTGCCCTTCACTCATGTAACTAGAAGGATGGAGAGATTTTTAACTCCAGTGCCCTTGCACTGGAAACCAGATGTTTTTAGCTAATGGTTTTCAACCAGTGGTCCGCAGACCCCTGGGGATCCACAGATTATACCTAAGGCATCCACAAAAGATTACTTTGATCTATCAAAAGTATGTGAAATACCCACACTTACAATTCAAAGGGGTCCAGGTCTCCATTCAAAATGTCCAAAGGGGTCTGCACCTCCATTCAAAAATGTTTGGGGGTCCACAAATGAAAAAAGGTTGAAAACCAGTTTTAAGCAACCATTTCTCCCACTGACATCAATAAGAGTTCCATCCAAAAAGCCTTTAAAGGAGCTATCATTGGGTCTATCTTTACTCATCTGAGTATTTCTGTCCAACTCCTGAGACTAAAGTTACTAATATGGTAAAAATCTTTGCAGGATGGAGTCCTTAAATCTAAGTCTTCACTCAATGGGAGTTAAGTGCCTAAACACTTCTGAGGATCCATACCATAAGTCTGGGTGACAGCCAGATAAGCAACAAGCAGGGAACTTATGTGCATGCCTATGTTGAAACACAAGAGTACTCTTATTGACAGCAATGGGCTTATGCTAGACTAGCTTGTTAAATCAAGGCCTTAAGTTGCATATGGTCTTTGAAATTTGTCCACAAGAACCTTCTCTCTTTGTCCTTGAAAATAAATATTTTTTTATTGAAAAACTTTTTATTGAAAGCATACCTTTGCAGTTTCATCCAGTGGGCAACTTCGAGCATGGCCATAGCAAATACACATGCCACCAATGGAGACATCTTTTATTGAATAGTAATACTGGACAAAAGCAAAAGTTGAAAAGACAGCAAATGGAAAACATTTTATTTTCATCTTATATTGCACCGAAAAATAAAACATCAGTACTTGACTGACCTATGAACAGATGTGTACCAAAGGAGTTTATCACACATGGATTATCTGCATCTTAGGCAACCTTACATTTAGTAAATTCTTAGATTTTCCCCCTGTCCTTTTATATAAATAAAGGGCCAAATTCTGAGTTTGGATAAACATGCTCAACTCTAACTTCAGTGAGGATTTCCACTACCATAGGCCAGAATTTGAGTATACTGAATGGCACCTAACCCTAAGTTAATGTGTGTAATACTGTTTATATAAATCACCATAAATCTGGGGAGCAGGGAAGGAGTTAAATTTCCAGGGCAAGGAAAACTGTAGGAAGTGACCCAGCTGGGTTCAGGCACAGTACACATGGGGTCAGATTATTGGTATCCTGGGAAGCTAGGGTTGGCACATATTACACAGGCTGGGATTGTAAAGCAGCTCGTTCTGAGAGAAGGGTTCAAGGCTTTGAAGCTGAAGGACCCAACAGTCCACTGGGAGAGGAGCAGGAGGCACTTTTGTATACAGTAAAATTTTTACCAATGGGTTTTTTCCTTTGAAGGGAGCAGGAATTGAAGCAAGCTAGCCCATTTTGTTCTTTACTTTTTTTCCATCTAGGCTGTAGAAAACCTTGGCATTGATCTTGAACTGAGACTTCTTAGATGATAGTGAGACGGTATACCCTCTTGCAAATACCAGAGAAGAACAAAGACTCTCCTTTCATGTCAGATTAGTGATCTGGTGACATTCTTAAAGGGAGGGAACCTGTTTAGTGGAGACACTCTCTGTGTTCCCCTGCCCTCCAGAAGGGAGACACTCACAGTTGAAAGAATTTGTAAGAGAGTACATGAAATTATTGATGTTTTTAGAAACAGGTCATGTCTAAGTAAAACAGAGGAGCAACAATTAAATTACAAAGCAGAAAGGGAGACACCAATCAAGTTGTACAGTCTCTCTTACAGTTAGCCAGGTAAAGACAGTAGGAACTGTAAACTGAGTCTGACCCTGAATTCCTATGAGGCCTTGAAGAAGTCAGCTTAAACTCTATGTGCCTCACTTTCCTCAGCTACATAACACGGAAGTTTTGAGGATCAATTCATAATTGAAAGCTCTAAGTGTCTATCTACGTTATTAATTAGTAATTAGTTATTCACAGATTAGTACTTATTGATTAAAATTCCCTTTCTCATCAGATAAGCATAAGCAACTTCACTCTGAATTAGTTTCAATACCCCACAATATATTAGCAACTGAAATATTCAATAAATCAGGAGTACCCAGAAATGTTTACCTTTGACTGCAAGTGACATTTTCATCAGACAAATCACATATCTATCATTACAGATTAAATGTTAGAGATGCCACCTCATGTTCAGTAGCTAAACAGCAAGTAATTTTGAAGGAAAAATATCTGAAAAATGTTTCTTTGGAACAGTTTTTCCTGACAGACTAAATATTGTCGGTAATCTCAAAGATAAGGCAACAATTGGAGAACAAATCTCATGAAATGGAATAGTGAGATTCATGTCTGTCATCAAGATGGACAGAACACATTCAGACTACAAAGTCCACTATGTTGAATAACTGATATAAATAAATGGTCAGCCAGCTTACCCTTCTGGTAACAATGGGATCAACATCTTTAGGATCATGGTGGCTAAGAGTCATAAGATCAGCATTAAGTGTTCTAATACGCTGCAGGCGAAGACGGATGTATCGTGCCGAAGTAAACTCCAATAGCTTTGGTGAAGGGTCATCAGCGCTAGGTCTACCATTGATAAGTGATGTGTGGATCTAGGGGGAGATCATAAATTTAACTATAAGCTTAAGTGGGAATTGGTTATAGGAACAAACATCTTACAAAGAAGACTTTAAAAACCCATACAAACTAAAAAAAATGGGGCTATCACATTATTTCATTACTACCTAAAATATACTGAAGCTAGGAATGTTGTTGTTAGGTATACTGCTGCCATTCCATTTACATCCTATCAGGCTGCATCTACACGAGATGCAAGTCGTTTAGTGCTTGTTTATACAAGTACTAAATGACTGTGCAGTAGCACCAACGAACTTCTTTTTTTGTGACGGTGCTTTGCAGTAACCTAATACTACTGTGCAATAGCATCGCATCATGGTTCTTGCCAAGTAACACTACTGTGCAGTAGTATCGGGCTACTTTGCAGTCAGCATCCTGTGTAGATGTGCCCTCAGAGTAACTAACTGGGAACAAAATTTCACTTCATGTCTCATCCAGATTGAGGCCCCCCCACCCCAAACACTATCTACAAGAGGAGCTATTTTTTGGCATTTGCACAGAGAATATAAAAGGCTTAATTGTCTGATTAATTGTTTGCTTTGTATTAAGTTTCTCTGTGTGACCAATTTGACCCAGTGGTGTATATGTTCCATAGCTGTAATACATATTTGATTAAAATAAACTTGACTTGAAATCATCTAAGGTCCATTTGTTTTCCTTTACTATGGAAACCATAATTGTGATTTAACACATTAAGAAAAAGAGACTTGTGACACTTGCATTCTTTTAATTTACAGATAAAAAGTTATTGGTTTATACCAAATGAAGGAGTTAACAACAGTCTCCACTGTCTAATACTGGGTTTCCTACCGCATAAGGGGGACTTTCACAGTAGACTTAACTATTGGTTTCAATGCATTATTTCATTATGTTGCTGCCTCTCTGAAATAAATTAAACAACTACCATGAATAGGCTTGGTTAAAAGAAAGAACAATCAACAGTGAGCCTGCACAATTCAGAGCTCTTTTAATTATGCTCTGCCTGGAAAACAATGCCAACACTTGTTTGGGAGTTTCAGCTGCGCGGAATACTTTAGAGAGTGTTTGCTACTTTATCTTAGAAAACCAGGTGCTCCAAAAGATGTGATTTTCTTTTTGATATTAAAACTTAGCGGTACACAACATCAGCATGCTTTATTTTCTTAAAAGGAAGTGTCTAATCATTCATAACTACTATCCAACATCAAATTATGTGAAGAGAAACAATAAAGAGGTTGCAAGCTAGAACATGCAGAGGCAGGGAGATATTTTTTTTAACATTTTTTAAGTCTTTATATGAATTAAGGAGAAAGAGATACTGTTGTTAAGGGAAATGTAACAATCCAAACCATCTGACAAGAGCAGAAGGGACAAATTTTTCAATTGTCATTTACATTTCTGAAATCTGCAGTCAGCTCACATTCACATTTTGTGAATGACAAGGGCATAAACAGACAAGGTTGCATACCTCACCATGTTCCAGTGGAACTAGTCTGGAATAATAAGAGGTGCAAATCACTTCATCATCTCTTTTGTAAGTAGGAGGTCCAAGTCTTGGTGTAATATTATAACGAGTTAAGCATTCTGTGTCACTAATTGCATAGTATTGCCATGGTGTGAACTCTGTGCCATCTACAGAACGTTCCAAAATCCAGTTTCCAGGTCGGGGAGCATTAGCAGATTTGATGATGACATATGCAACTTGGAAGACCTAAAAAAAAAAAAGGAAGCAGAAACATAATACCAGATAGTACTGTGTAAACAAGCATCAGGTAACCAATTTAGTTCTGAAATGAATGAACTTTTTAAAAGATCTTCTGCACTTTGCCTACAATATTTTCTAAAACAGAGAGTAAGAGTAATATACGGCATCTTTTACACATGCTCTGGGGTGCAAGGAGGCTTTTCCATTATGGCAGAATTAAAACTCACAGCATCTCTTGTATTCAGCATCCCACGCTTCAAAACGGCAGAGGGGCTTTAACTAAAGCTTGTTCAGCAACGAGAACACTCCAGCAGACTCAATTAATTGACTCAATCCAGCAGACTCAATCAAGCAAACTCAATTAAGCAGTTGGAGCAGGCATCGGGCACATGTATAGATGCTCACAGTAGATAAAGGTTTCAGTACAAATCTCTGACAACGGCCAATACAATTTTTCATTATTTTATGAAACATGGTTCCAAAATGCTAATAACATCTTAACAGAACATTAATGTGTCTGACTAATGCAAAAATCAGGACATATTTATCGTATCATTCTATAATAGTGGAGTTGAAGTTTTTCTTCATTGTGATACAGATGGTATACAGTTTTGATGGCATCAAAGGACCACAAAGAGGTGGACAAAGAGACACTAAGACAGACTATATACTACAAGGTGACCAATACAAACATGCTGTGACAGTGGTGCCTCCCTGGGGCCGTCTATTCGTGGCCCTGCCACACCGATCCAGGGCCAACTGCCCGCCTTCTCGTCTGCCATGCCTTGTTGTTATTTTGATTGATTGAAAGAACTTAATCAAACGGGAGGCTGCCTATTTTCGGTCTCGGTGCCTTAGGCACTATCTGCGGCTCCTGTCCTCCCCTTATACCGCAGCCCAAGCCTCGCAGATGTATCCGGTGTTGTTCAGGTCTGTCCTACTCCCTGCCGTGTGGACGCCCTCTGGCTTATCCCTCCATCTGTATCCTGGCCAGCGCCTTCTAGCTCATCTCAGAGTCCACGTTCCTACCAGCGCCCTCTAGACTGTCCCGCACTGCCCGCTCCGGGCCTTCTCGCTGCCCCCTAACTCTGGGGCTCCTCACTGCCCCCTAACTCCAGAGCTCCTCCCTGGTGTCACAGGGTCATGCAGGTGCCCTGTTCCTATGAAGGGATAAGGACAGCTGCCAATCACAGGGGGCAGCTCAGGTGATGGTTGCCGGGACAACCGAGCTGGTCAGGTGACCAGAAGGGGGCAGGCTTTATAAACAGCCCAGGCCGAGGCCCAGCTAGCAGTTCCCTTCTGGCAGCCATAGGAGCAGGAGCTCTGCAGGGGAGTCGAGCCAAGGCGAGCAGATTGATAGAGTGAGCAGCTGCATCACGGCGCGGGTGGACAGAACCCTGACTAGGAGGCTTTACTGGAAAGCCAGGTGGGACCTGGACCTTATGTTATAGCCAGAAGGTTTATTGTTGGCTCATGGCTTTTGCGTTCCCTGTTTGATATTGCTAAAACCGGAGGACCAGATGAGGCTGTAGGGGTGCAAGGAGGCCTCACAGGAGCTCCCCAGTTGCTTGGGGGTTCCTGGTGCCCTATGTGGGCAAACGAGTGGTGCCTGGGACGAGTGGTGCCAAGGGTAGCCCTGTATGGGCAATAGTGAGAGGCCCGAGTAGGGCAGAGGACCCCGCCCGAGGGTCTTAGCACCAGAGTGAAGCCTGTAGGGACTCGTGTTGGGCTCCAGGTGTAGGAGCCACATGAGTAAAAGCCTAGGGTGGGTGCTGTAAAGGCGACTAGCCCGGCGAGGGCAAGTCAGTGGCTATATAGAGCCCGGGGAAAGTGCTGAGAAGCCGTGGGAGTGGGCATGTGTTGAAGAGAGGCCCCAGGCGGGCACGTGTAGTAAGAAGCAACCCCAAGAGGGGCGTGTATGATTGACAGTCACCCCAAGAGGGGTGCGACCTCGAAGGCGTTCCAGAGGGTTTCCACAGTAATAGGAACCCCGAGGAACCACAGGGGCCAGGTAAGGCTCCGGCTGCCTGAGCCTAACTGGACACTTATAATTGACAGGACCCAAAAGGGCCAGAGAGGCCAGGTAAGGCTTAAGTCGCCTGAGCCTAATTGGACACTTATTATTGACAGGAACCCAGAGGGGCCAGGCAAGGCTTAGGCCGCCAACCCCAGTGCATAAAAGCACCACCAGTAAGCCCAATAGGGCTAATGAGTAGAGGGGTGCCGGTTGCATGACAAGCCAAGGGCGCCAGAGAGGAGCGTCGGTTGCGTGACAAGCCCGAGGACGCCAGAGAGGAGCGTCGGTTGCGTGACAAGCCCAGGGGGCGGCAGGCAAGGGGCGTCGGTTGCATGAAAAGCCCAGGAGGCGCCAGGCAAAGGGCGTCAGTCGCGTGGCAAGCCGGAGGGTGCCAGAGAGGGGCATCGGTTGCGTGACAAGCCCGAGGGCGTCAGAAAGGGGCGTTGGTTGCATGACAAGCCCAGGGGTGCCGGGCAGGGCGCAGAGAAGAGAAGGACCTGACAACGTCCGGAAGAGCAGTGAGGCTTGGGGCGTGCTAAAGGGGAGGTAGGAGGCACGCATAGCCCTTAAGGCTGGGGGGTATCGAGTCACCCCACACAGAACAGGGGATAGTTCAGCAAATACTGTGGATTAGGAGATAAAAGGCAGCCTCCCTAATTGAACCATTTACCAGCAAAGATGTGGCGGGCGAGGATAGGGGGTGCTGGATTGCCTAATTGACATGGTAGGGGGGCGCTAGAGGGATCACGGCCGCTTCTAGGCCCCCACTCCGTGACACCTGGCCCCCTTCCTTTGGCTCTGGGGCTCCTCACTGCCCCCTGGCTCCGGGGCCTCTCGCTGCCTCCCTAGCTCTGGGCTTCTCACTGCCCCCTAGTCAGGGCTCTTCACTGCCCCCCTAGCTCTGGGCTTCTCACTGCCCCCCTAGCTCTGGGCTTCTCACTGCCCCCCTAGTCAGGGCTCTTCGCTGCCCCTCTAGCTCTGGGCTTCTCACTGCCCTCCTAGTCGGGGCTCTTTGCTGCCCCCTAGCTCCAGGGCTTCTCGCTGCCCCCTAGTCAGGGCTCTTTGCTGCCCCCCTAGCTCCAGGGCTGGGCCAATGCACCCCAAACAAAGCTGCGCCCCCTCCAGTGCCAGGAGACCCCACGCTATCGTGGAGCTTCTATGAGGCCTCCTCCAACCCCTTATAGCCTCACCTGGTCCTCCGGTGAAACAGAAAACACAAAACGCAAAGCCCCCGGGCTACAACATAAAAGCTAGACCGTTCTGGTCAAAATACGAATCTCTCCCTACCAAAGCGAGAGAGAGAGACAGAGAGAGAGAGAGAACGCATCAACCCCCAGCAGGAACCAGGGGATGTTCCGACCGTCAGAGTTCTCCCCTTTGTTCTGGCTGAGTTCCTCCTCCCTCGGCTGCTGGAGGGGAACTGCCCTCCTGGCCTTCTGCCTGAGCTTAAGAAGGGCTAAGCTCTGCCCCTTCCTGGCTCTAGGTTTCCCTGGTTGCTAGGGCAACCAGCACCTGCACAATCCGCCTGGGCTTAAGAAGGGCTAAGCTCTGCCCCTTCCTGGCTCTAGGTTTCCCTGGTTGCTAGGGCAACCAGCACCTGCGCAGTCCTGGTGACTGGCAGCTGCGCTTCCCCCTGCCCGCCACTAGGGGTCTCTCCCAAGCTGTTTCTGCTCTCACTCACAGGGCATCTGAGAGCTCTGCAACACATGCTTTTATCAAAGAACTAAGAACAAGTCTTAGTGGGGATGGAAGAGGTTCCTGGGCCTGGGGAATGACCTGAAATGACACCCAGCTAGGGCTGGATGGTGTGGTGGGGCTGCCTGTAGCAGGGTGGTCCCCAGAAAATGCCACACTAGTGCCTCCCTAGTGAAAGGTAAGTATAGAGGGCCATATAGCCTCAGCCCCCACAAGCTGCTGGGTTACCCACAGAAGGGACAGGCAAAGGGTCCAGGCATGTCATCAGAGGCCTGAAGCCCAAGGGGTGTAAGGTCTAGTAGCCCCAGTGAGGGGGTGGTATAGTAGGCCTGGTGAGGGGGGGCCTACCTATGCAGTGAGTAGGCTGCATAAAGTAGAGTCTGTATGAAAGGCCCGAAGGACTGCGTGTAGAGTAGGGTCCGTATAGGGTGTCCCAAAGGATTGCGCACAGGCCAGCCTAAGTAGAAAGTGAGCTGTGTTTGGGGGGGCCCGAAAAGGCGGACCCATACGGGAGTGTGAGGGCAAGTGGCTCAGTAACCTACCCAGAGTAACCTCAACTGGCCCATGCTAGGGCCAGGACCAGACTGGTCAAAGGGCTAGAATGTCCAATGCGAGGGACAGCCTAGAGGCAAGGCCAGGGCCAGTGAGACCAAAGGTCCTGGAGGGGGCCACTGCCACAAGGAAAAAGGACTTAGGGAGTTTTGCAGGCCAGAATGAGAGCAGAGAGTAGAGTGTCTAAGGAGGAGGGATCCAGGTGGCATCCAAGCATCAGGCAGGTGTAGAGTGAGGCCCAGTAGGGAGCCTCATAGTGATGCCATCAACAAAGCATGGGACACAGTGTAAGGGAAGTACAGAGCCATGTATTACTCCCTTGGCATCGGGCAGTAAAAAGGCAGCCTCACCCCATATAAACAACTACTGATTAAGTTACAAGAAAGGCATGGCAGGTAAGACAGGTGGGCAGACCGCCCTAGATAGGTGTGTGGGCCAATGACTGGACCAGCTTTGGGACGGCATCCTGTTACATTCCCAAAAATATATATCATCATCCAGGATCCCTGATGTGCATTAGTTCTAGCTCTGCTGCGTTCTGCTCTGACACATCCTTTGTCCACCCCTTAACTACTCCAGAACGTCAACTATACCTAAGGTGACCATACATCCTGGACAAACCAGGCAGTCCCAGCTTCTGTAGTCTGACCCCAGCCAGTTGGTCAAACATCCCAGAGCAGAGCTGGTGAGGACATGAAGCAGCATGGTGCACCAGGCAGGCAGGCGGATAGGCACTGCTGCTGTTGGGCGAGAGCAAGGCAGGAGGACTGGAGTAGATGGCACCCAACCAACTAGCAAGGACCAAACTACAAAAGACAGAACTGCCTCAGTTTGCCCAGGACATAGGGTCACCTACCTATACCTAACGATGGTGTGAAAAGAGCAAGTGCCAAAAGCCAGAGAAAAATATATTGCTTAACTATATGGGAGGATCATGTTCTTACCTGCTATATACCCTGGACTGAAAAGTGAGTATAATAATTGTTGTCTGAATATACATGACTAAAGCCATCTTATATCACCACTGGCCCTATCTTTCCCATCCATTTTTAAAACATGGCTGGTTTTGTGGTACAGATAAAATGTAGCTTTGAAAAAATTCCCTCCTTTTCCCAGCTGCCCCCAAGGGTTCTTTAGATTGAGTTCTACAAGGACTTGTTTAGGAAATTGGCAGGTGCAAAATCCTTTTTCAGTAATGGAAATATTTATCTAATTCTAAACTACTAAAAAGGTCAAATTGTATCAGGTTAGCTTTAGATGTGAAAGTTTCCTTATAACTTGATATCCATTTGGTTTGATTCTCTTCTCAGGCACTTTGGTTTTACTCTTTGGATCAGATACCCACTGGGCACAAACAGATGTGATTCCACTGGCTTCAGTGGATACTGTATGGCAGTGCTCTCCAAAGTAGGGTGCACAAGATGATCCATTGGGGTGTGGGAAGAAAATATTAGAACTTCTATTTATTTTTATATAAATATACATATATTGGGGGGGTATGCTCAAAAAATTTTTACTGATAGGGGTGCGTGATCAAAAAATTTTGGAGACCACTGCTGTATGGCACCACAGCCTCGATATAAACTGTACTCTATGATACCTGACTGCAAATTATTTGCTTTCATCATGAACATGATCTCCAGTGGATCATTTAAACTCACTGCTAGCCAAGGAGAAAAAAGCAAGGTATGAACTCCGAAAAATGGAGTCCCTCAATGGTCAGTGCTAGCACCAGTACTAGTCAATGTATATATCTCAGTCTTTCTGCATACAACATGCAAGCAATACATATACACTGATGATGTTGCTATAGTATCCCAAGGAATTGACATAAAAGAACTGGAAAAGATACTGAGTTCTGGATGACATGGAATTCATCACTGAATATCTCCACATGTGGCACTTAGAGTTGAGCAGCAATAAATCAGTATCATCATCACTCTTCTACCTGGACAATCATCAAGCTAAGTGCCTGTTGAATATCAAAGGAGACAACCGCATCCTTCCACATGAGCATACCCAAGCTACCTAGGAGTCATATTAGACCATTCCCTCACCTATAAACATCACTTTCAGAAGGTCAGCATTAAAGTCTCTGCATGGGTAGCTGTCTTAAAATATTTAGTCAGCACAACACAGGTTGCCAACTTCTAAGTGGTTAGAACCACTGCACTCACAATGTTATATGCTCCAGCAAAATATTGTGCTCCTATATGATCCAGAAGGTGTTACGCTAAGAAGCTCGACACTGTACTTAGCAGTGTCCTCAGACTCATAACAGGCTGCACAACCTACACACACACAGATGTACTCCCTGCTTTCTAGTGAACTCCCTGTTCTCTAGGGGTTAGACCAAATGATAAGAAGATAGACCTTAGACCATCATTACTGGCAACAGAGGCAAGAGACGATGAAAGTCACCTGCCCCATCAACCGTTAACTGAAGATCCAAACAGATGGAAACTTAAGTCTTACGAGTCATAAGCCAATTACATATGAAGGTCCACAAGCTTCTGGAAGAGACTAGAGATGCTGAGCCAAACCTCTGAGCAGTGGGCTGACTGCTGGGGAAGATCTGACCTATTCCTACAGCAGTTTACACCAACACCAAAGGGCACGAATTTGACAGAGAAGCATGAGTCAAGCTCAACAGACAGATCTGGATACAGATACTTCAAAACAAAACTTTACAAAACGAACATTTTAGACAGCCTCTTGTATGAATGCAGTGTCCAACAAGAAGCACAGCACTTAAATTGAAAGCTACAATCTTTACAAATGCCCAGACGGGACAACTGGAATCTCCACATTGAGCGATAATACCAGACAGTGGCTCAGCTTTAGAAGTCGATATCTGACGTCATACAAAGAGAATGGAGCTTTGACAGGCTGTTCTACACAAGCAGAAATTTTCACCTATCAAGTTGTTTTTGCTTTTCATGGATGTAAGAAAAGAAGCAGGCCCATTTTTTATAATCACAGTATTAGTCCTATTAAGAGAAATACACTATCATCAGCATAGCAAATCATTAGTATAGAACTTGTAGTATAGATAGTTTAAACTATCATTAGTATAGAAAAATCTCAAAAGTTACGTGAATATCAAGATGTTAAGACTATAATATGGCTGTTAATTTACTAGAATATATCTCTTTTAAAAAGATTATGCACTCCCACAGGCTAGTAAGAGAAACATGTCATAACATATACATCCCATGTGAAAAGGAACTGAAATCAAGCAGAATCTGCATCAGGTAACTTCAGTTCCACACACAATGACCCAATTCTCATTAATGCAACTGAACGGCACTTACTGAGCCTGAGATATATATATAAAAATAAAAGAGAAAATCAGAGGTATCATCACTTTAATACCCTGAAATAAGAGCTCAGAACTTCTGACCATTGTACCAGGCAAACAAAATGAAAGGGGTTTTGTTGACTAAATCTGAGGTGTCACTATTTCCTTGGAAGCCAGTTAAATTTCTCAAATTTGTGAAAGCTATATAACTGGGCCCCAAATTTGTTTCAAACTGCATGAAAGGGCAATCACTCCATATTCTTTAATTGAAATATATTGTAAATTTTTTACTTGGTGTCTGCTATGGGCAAGTAAACTTGCTTATTATACAGTTGGCTGAACAACAAATGAGCTACTTTTCATAACACAAATTCTTCTAGAGCCGTTATGGTCTCTCAGAAACTACAGTGGAGACGGCTAGTTTTAAATCCAGTTTTATCAAGTCACAACAACAAGTTATCCTTTACTAATATACTAATGGTGGTCAGTGTTATGGGAATGAAAACAAACAATATTACAAGAGTACATCTGTTAAATTTATTTGAATATTAAATTATTTTTGATGTCTTGGCCATGAAAAAAAATTTCACAGAGCTTGTGCACTTACCTAGTTCATTCAACGTAAGAACACACTTATAAAGTCAAAAGTTTGAAAAGGACGGTTGCTTACGGGCTGATGCTTTTGAGTGCCCTGCTTAAAACTCCTAGAGTTTTCAAAAGTCCTAGGCAGCCAGAAACCACAGCTGAAATCAACAAAACTGAGGGTCTGATGTGTCTGAAAATTAAATCCAAGTTATATAAAGTTGGGCACCCATAAACTGATACACCTAAAATTAGTGTACATTTTCAGAATTGCCAATAAGTATATCTAGTCATCCTAGATAAAGGGCTATTTTCTCAGGCTTTCTTCACTGGATCCTATGATTCTACTTAATGAGCACTTAAATGCATAATTCTATGGAGTCCTCTCTGTGTTCCTCCCATGTCTCGTCCACATCATCCTAAGTTAATTTGTAAGACACAAAACATTAATGTTACAGGAAGACATAACGGCTATGAAAAAAATATTTTAATTGAATTCTTATTCTGAAATGTTTCATTAAAGTGAAATATTCATATTCATTTCATTGAATAGCGTACACTGTTGCATTACATTGCAGTAATAAAAATCTACTTGCTATTACATAGTCTCTGCGCTCAATATCTAAATGTGTTGCAGGCAGAAGTATAAGAATAAAGTAGCAGACAGGGATGTCCCAAAAGATGACTATTTCCAGCATATCTAGATGTCTCCATCTCTGTACACTCTCAGCATGTAGCGGTCTTGCATCTTCTACTCTCTACAGCGGGGTATCCAACCTTTTTGAATGTGGGGCCGGATCATGAACTTTTCATCATCCAGTGGGCCAGTGAGCCATATTCAAAGACCTCACAGGAAGCCGTATCACATCAGGAAGTGATGTCACATGAACTTTGACACCAATGAAGTTGCAGGAAGTGACAATGAAATGGGTCTGGAAATGTGGTTTAAAATCCAAAATAAAAACAATTTGGTCTGGTGGCACTGTTTTATTTTAAACAACCCCCTAGCAGTGCTGGAGAGGAGCGTACCACCCTGCTGCACCCTTAATT
>NW_017728886.1:182282177-182334624 GCF_001723895.1 Crocodylus porosus | reverse complement strand
ACAGTCTGCCAGCGGAGGTGGTTCAAGCACCTACATTGAACACCTTCAAGAGTAAATTGGATGCTTATCTTGCTGGGATCCTATGGCAGGAGGCTGGACTCGATGATCTCCCGAGGTCCCTTCCAGCCCAAATGTCTATGAAATCTATGAAATCATGGTTTCATGCCTCCTAGTTTTCAAATACTTGGTTGAAGTACATCACAGTTCTTTAATTTCTTGTTTGCAAGCACTCTCGCGGGGCGACATCCAGCCAGGGGGAGGCAAGAGTGGGCACTCGCGTGGCCTGTCCAGTCTGGCCTGGGGGTGCAGGGGTCAAGGGGCGCTGCCTGACCCTGCCCTCCCTGACACCTGGGTGGCCTCAAGGATGCTCCCATACCTGCGCGCCTAGGCTCAGCAGTCTGAGGGACATGCGGGGACCCTACAGGGGGGTGCAGGACGTGCAGGGACACTCCCCTGCTCCCTCTCCCCCAAAGCACCCTGAGCCCAACCAGTGGGGCCATTAGGAAGCTGTTGAGCGGCTGGGGGGAGGGACAAGGGGTGGAAACGAAAGTAAACATTGTTTACTTTTGTTTCCCGTCACAGCACCTTGGGCCTCAGAAAACGGCTTGGCAGGCCACATGGCGGCCCACGGGCCGTATGTTGAATGAGCCTGCTCTACAGCTACCAATATACATAGCTCCCCCCTCCATTCCGCCAAGTGGATGCTGTGCCAGAAACACTGTAAGATTAACATCATTTTATATATTTCTCAGCACATTTTTCTGCAAGGGATGATGATGATTATACTAATTGTTAAAGTTAACAACACTACTAGTGGGTCACAAACTACCCCCTGCTTCCATTTAATGTTCATTTAATGTCTTGTGACAAACTGGTTTGCATAGCTGAACTACAAAAACTAATCACCTGTCCATTTTAATTTCACCTTGCAACTTCCCAAGAGCTCATTTCCAGGCTAGAATACAATGGAAAAAAGGGCAAGCCAAACCAAGTTAGTGATCCTCAGGCAGTTATGTATTGTAAAGTATTGTTTTACCTGCAGTCAGTGCCAAATGCAAAGGCCAGACAAATAAACCTGTACTGATGAGCCATCAGTCTGTAGCTGCAATAAGTCTTAAAGATGTTATCACTTCTGCTTTGTTCATTAATTTTCCAGAGTTGCCAAAAACTGATGTTACTAGAATTTGTGTCCCTGAATACAGATGCAGTTGTGTCTGGTCCATTTTTAGTCCTTAAAGACATTTATTATAATTTTTAACTACCAATGACCCCTCCTTATCTCTCAGCAAAGAGATATCTCACTGTCAAGAAAGTGAGAACCTAAACTCAGTTGATAATAGCCAGTATAGCAGATGATAGCCCAATTTTCCCTACATTGCCAATTCTCTGACCTATAATTCTTTGCCAAAACCCTGACCTATAATTCTTTCCTGCAAGTTTAGTCCCAGGCATCTTTTAAAATAAAGACTGCCAGTTCCACAATAATTTTTCAGTTTGCATAAATGGAAACTACTGTGAGAAGAGATATGTCTAATGTAACCAAACATGTTTGAGCCCAACTCCTGAAAAATATAGCATAAGGGATTACTTCAAACTGGAAAGCTCTCTCCCCAAATTTCAAAATTGTTTAACTTATTCAGAAAGCAGCCAACTGCAAAGTTCAGACCCCCACATCCTTAGTCAAACCCAAACTCTGTCAAACTTATACTTCCCAGTTCCACAAAGTAAAAGTAAAGGAACTGACACCATCCACTGAATTTCAGAATCTCATTAACTGTCCTATTGCATACCTTGTAAAAAAAACACATAAGTGTAATGCAAACTTTGTAATGCAGAAGACTGCACAATAAATGAGCCCTGAAGAATGTGCTCTGTTTGCAGACTGGCTCCTACTAGTTATTTTGTAAGTTAAGCTAAATCTTCCCTTCAGGGTGAGTGCACCAAAACCTGTACCTTGAACCACCACAAAAGGGCAATTTAAAGAAAAGGAAAGTGCATTTTTCAAAATGACTTGACAAGGCATGTAGTTTAAACATTTACAAAAGCCAACAGATACTTTGCATTTTGAATGGAACTGCAAAATCTGTTTTATTCAGTGCTGTACACAAATCCAGCACAACTACAACTTGTTACCAGAAAAGCAAGTTTTTTTCTAGATCCAACAAATCTAAGTTATATCTGTGCAATCCCAGCAAACAGGGCCAGGTAGGCAGGGTGGGCCAGTAAAATCCTGGCACATACAGCCAGGTGGGGTGATGTACAGGGGCATTATGGGGCCCAATCCAGGCATGTGGGACCAAGAGGAGGCAGCTCAGGCCTGATCCTAGTTTTCAGGGCCCAATCCAGCCTGCAGACAGGGCCAAAAGACTGAGCACCACTGGTGCACTCCAATCCAATTCAAAGTCTGCCAAAGTCTAACAGGGAGGCTAGTAAAATCAAGCAGAAGGCAGGATAGATTTGCACCTTATAAGCCAGTGGTTCTAAACCTTATGAGACTCAAGGAACCCCTCAATAGACTTAATGCTCCTTTCAGAAAATGTCAGCTCTTGATTTTCAATCTATTTTTGATTACAAAAAATTATAATAGGGCAATTCTTCTGTTGCAAAGAACTCAGAAAGATTGCAACAGCAATGTGTCATAAATCCAATGTCTATATTTAGTGACCCTTCCCAGAGACGAGCCTATGAACTCCACTTCATCAACCTCCTGGATACTAAAAATCATGGACACTGGATTTATGACACATTATAACCTGCCTGACTTCCAACTCCCTAGGCATCTCTCCACTATTCATCCCCCTTCTCTCTCTTCCCCCGCCCCCCATCCCCCAGCCTGTCTCTCACCCATTGACTCCTCAGTCTACATTTTCACTGACTACCTGTCTTGTATGCAGACCAACCCAGCCTCTGGCTTCTTTACTTTTCATTCCATCCAGGAAGAGCACCAACTGCTGAAACTTCCTTAGCCTGACAAACAGTTTTTGAACCTGAACACTTGCTTAATAATTGTTTTCCAACTATTTAAGTTGGTCTAGTAAAAGATATCGGATTCACCCAAAGAACCTTGTCTGCCTACGTCCTTAGACCAACATGGCTACAACCTACACCCCTGTAAGCTTTTGCAAGCAGAAGCTTATTTCATCAGATACTATGAAGGGAAAACAGGAAACAGAGCTTCTAATAGAAGGCAGTGATCAGGATACAAAGGGTAGACGGCTAGGACAAGAAAGGAAAAAAAGGGGACACTGCTAGAAGAGACAAAGTGAGTAAAAGAGAGAAAAAATAAAGCAGTGATGAGTCCCACCAATTTCTATAGCCAATCCACACAAAACAATGGTGTGTTATGTCCATCCACATCTGAAGCACTAATCTGAATGACTAGGCCATGAATCTTCCAGTGGGGTGACATGTACTGCTAGGGGTGCAAGCATATTTCACAACATAAACCCAGAGATTCCAATTAAGAGTTTATGATGTTAAAACATTTTGACCGGTTGTGGTCTCTCTGAGTTCTTTGCAACCAAAGAATTGGTTTTTTATTTCCCTGCAGTCAAAAAAAGAAGTGAAAACTACGAACTGGAATTTTATGAGGTATGCCTTGAATCTAAAAAAGGTCGAGAACCACCAGACTAGGTACTTACTTACAGTGAGGTCAATTGATGAAAACCCTGCTGTATGACTCTGGAGCTATAGCAAGACATTTTAACCACTCTGCCACTACCTCTTGGCAAGTTGAATACAACAAGGTGTCAAAAGTCTTGAACTACTGCCTTTTACAATTTCCTCCATTCTGAGGAACTCTGTCTTTAAAATATGTAATGAGTTCATTTCACTCAAGAAATATTTTTATGAATACTACGGCGACCTCTGAGACTGTTGAAAAAGTCTATCAGCATGAAGGTCTTGACACAGAGTATAAATTGTCATCAGTCCACTAAAGTCAGTAGAGCAGATCCAATTTACATCAGCTAAAAATATGCCTTTACAGAAAGACACTTACAGTGATTTCAAGATGAAAGCCTGATATACATTTTAAGTATTATTATAATTATATCTGATTTACTTATGGCAGACAACACAAGTTAATCGTATGACAACCTCTAAGAAAAATATATGAAATATTTATGAGTCATAAATTCATCAGAAGTTTCAATATTTTTACAATATTCAAGACCATATTGGAATAATGGCTTTGCTTTAAAATTTAAGAATAGCTATGTGCCATAGGAATTTTTACATTTCTACTTTTCACAGCACAGGATCTAATCCTGTCAGGAGTCTATTTACTGTAATATTGATGGGTGTCTTTGAAAATCCAAGTCCCATACCTTTACATGTTGTAGAAAATCTCATACACAATGAAGAGCAATAGCATAATGTTCTTCAATGAATAGTGCACAATGTCGTCACAGAACTAATTCAGCTGTGCCAGATACTGTTGACACTAATCATCATCATCATCAATTTGTTGGTATTTCTAAAAAAAATCTAACAGATTGGGCACAAGATACTTTTTCCTTTATTTGCTGCTAGGTATTTGGCCTCTGTGTAGCCTTCCACCACAGGCAGCAAAAGAGAATGAAACATCTCTTGTTATCTATCTTATATACCAGTACTGCAACATTGCACCTCACTGCAAAACTGCTCTCTCCAAAGCCCTGAATCCTAGCCATGCATAAGAAAAAAACATCATATGTTTGGGCCTCAGCAGGCTGAGAAATATGCCAGAATACTGTGCATCATGTGTATTTCACAATCACTAAGTACCTATTTGAATATTAGCTTTAGGCTAAGTACAGACAGTCAAAAAGCCAGAGGCTGAATCGATTCAATCTTTTCAGGTAAGTCTAAGCTGCATAGATTGAACAAACAGGGAAGTGAACAGACATTCACTTTTGATTCAGGAAATGCAGTCACATGCCTGCAGTAGCTCAGGCCAGAAACCAGAGGGTGCTAGAACACACCTCCCTACTTGGCTAGAGCAGACAGCTTGGGCCAAGGCTAGCCCGCCCACCCTGCAAGATGGGAGGTTTGTGGGGGCAAGGTATAAATCATCCTGAGAGGATGGGGGACTGTGAGTTAACTTGAATCTGGAGGGGATCTGGGACAGACATTCAAAAAACTGATCTAGCCTAAATTAGTTAAGTCTGATATTACATCCATCCAGGTTTATCATAAACCAGTTTCGGCCATTTTGAAACAGTTTATATGCACTGAACTTCTGTTGTGTTACAGATTTGAACCAGTTTCCAATCACTTATACCAGTTTGTGTCCCTAGCCTTGAAGAGTAACCACAACATTCTCTGAGTCAACACTCCTCTTTTAACTAGCATCCATCAAGCTGTTTGTCTATCCATCTCTCTCTAGACTAACAAAACGAGGTGCAAGCTACAATATATGTCAAAGGAATGCACTTGGCTGGTTGGGGAAGGTTGTTCCCTGAAACTTGGGAGTACCTAGAATCTAGTAAACAAAGGGGGAGCAGCTCCTCAGCTGTTAACTGACTTCAACAGAGCTATAACTACTCACATCAGGAGTGTCAAACATCCAGCTTTGGCTGCGGTGAAAAAGCTGTTTATAGTGCTGCTGGTGCCGCCACCTCCCAACAGAAGCCAGGGTGCTCACTGCTGCCACAGAAAGCCCTGCAACTATGGCCATAGCATGGCAGGGTTTACCTGTAGAGCTGCTGGGGCAACCAGCACCTGACTCTTCTTGGGGCACAGGCTGCCACCATAGCCAGAGCCCTAGAGCCCCCACTCTGGTCCTACATTGCTGGTAGAACTGCCATGCCCTGGCAAAAGCCTGTCCACTATACTGCTTGGCTGAAATCATTCTGCAACTGCTCCCCTCTCCCCTACTCTGTGTCTTCTGAGACCAGGATGATACCAGCCTGGAGAAAGTGAAGTGAGCATTGCCTGCTCCATTTGTCCCAATCCCAGAGAGACTGGAGAAGCAGGGAAAGGCTCCCTGTACCTGCCTAGACTGGGCTCTGGGGAAAAGCCTCCTCCACTCCACTTGCAGTCTCTGGGAGCAGAGTAGAGAGAGCAATGGGGCAAAATCCCCACCCAGACCCTTACCCAAACCCAGCAGTGCCCAGTTTGGGAAAGGGACTGGGGGTTGTGCTTCACTGTGCTTCCCCTCCCAGCATAGGTGATGTGTAAGTGGGGCATGGGGGGCCCCCTCATCAAAAGTGCTGGTGCCCCACCAACAGCAAGCGCTCCAGCTGACAGAGGGGCACAGAGAGTACTTGTGCCCCACCTCAAAACTGGCTCCACTGCCAGCATGTCAGCAGCAGAAGTGCTGGCACTTCCATGCCACCAGTGCACTAGCTGACCAGTCGCTGGCTGGCCACTGAGGGACCACCCTCCGCCAGTCGTGCCCTGCTGGTGTCCCACCACACTTGGGAGGCACCAGTCACCCATGCCTCCAGACCTGTCCAGAAAGGGAAAGGAGCAGCAGATCAAAGCCCCCGACATGGAGCAGCTTCTCCTCTGCTCTGTTCCTGGTTTCCCTTCTTACTCCTACAATTCCAGTGTCAGAAGCAAGCAGGGGGTTCACTGCATTGTTCCCTCCATTCAACTCCCAGTGTCGGGAGCAGAGGGGTCAGGCAAAAACACTGCCAGCTAAGAATACATGGAACTCCCATGTGACAAGCAGGCAGGGGATATGCCCCATTACCACAGAGACAGCCTCCCTGGCTGTGTCAAGATGAGCAAACGCGTACCTGTTGCAGCGCCTCAAAGCAGTTTGAGATGCCACAAGAGGCACGCTGGGAACAAAAAAAGCCATCCGTGGAACCAGGCCAGCCCAGCAGCGTATGGGGCACATGGAGGCAGGACCTGGCCTGGCATAAGGGCACTCACCTCTGGCATGTGGTGCCAGGACCCTGGGTGACAGCAAGAATGGCTCAGGCCTATGCAAGGGTGCATGCCAGCAATACCAGGGATCTCTGCCAGGAGCAAGCCAGAAGCACTCCAACGGCCGCTGCTGCTTCAGGGGAACTTCATGACCCACCCCTCTGAAGGTAGATGAAATGGCTGACCTCCTGGCCATTTGGGGCAGGAGAACATGTTTCAACAGTTCAAAGTGGACCACCACAAGAAGCAAATCATCAGGAGAATAGCTGCCTGGGTGGCAGAGTGGTGTCTCCCAAAGGCCAACTGTGCAGCCATGACCCATTAGCAACTGGCCCAGAGGTGCAAGAGGCTCTGCTGCAGTGCCGAGACCACAGCCCAGGCAGCCGCGCAGTCCCCGTACAGGTCTGGCAGGCATGCAGACATGACACCGCAGGTCCAAGGGGGCAGATGCTGTCGCAGGTGGCAGCATGCCACAGATAGGTAGCAGCCCCCACTGCCAGACTGCTGCAGTGGATAGAGGGTGCAGGAACCACTCAGGAGTTGGAGGGTGCAGGGACCACTGAGCTGCTCACCAAGGCAGCTTTTTATACTGCTGAGGCCAGCATAAGTGGCCTCTAGCTCCCCCTGACTGAAGATCCCGGAAGAGCTAGGCACGGTCAATTTGCCCCAACTGGCACAGTCTGCCCTACACCAAAGCACATGTTCAGGAACATGTGCTGAGGCACAAATTTCTGACACACATTTGTGCCACTGCTATTTGAGCTGCTGCAAGTGTATGTGCCTGCATGCATAGATGCACCCCTCGGTCATGTCCAATGAGTGCGGCTGTGTGGTATGCAGTACCACAAAACACCGTCTGCAGCACACATACTTCACATTCAGATGTTCTCTGTGCTGCAAAGGAGCTCTGCCTGTGTGTGAGCTGCTCTGCTTTTTGTTTTTCTGCAGGTTTTTTTTGATCCCTGGATATCCAGGGGTGAAAAGAAATCCACAGGAAAAAAAAAAATGGAACAGTGTACACATTGGCAGCATATGCTGCTCACAAGCACAGCAGGGTCACATGGAGCTGCACTGCAGCTGCTGGCCAGGCTCTGTGCAACAGAATTACCATTGCTGCAGCCCCAGGAGGCCCCCAGGACCCTAGGTCAGGCTGCTGGGGCCAGTCCAGTGCTAGCCCCAGCCTCCCCTGCCCCAACCAGAGCAACCTGCCATACACCAAAACGTGCATGGCACAGATATTCCCTGGGGATACACAACAATGCTCCAAGTTGTACCGCCACTACTTGTCCCTGAGGAACCAAATGTCCATGCTAGTGTGGACACAGCCCCTGAGTCCAGTTCCCTGCCAGACAGTTTCCCCTCTCCTGCCCTCAAGCCACTCAGCAGAGCAGTGGGGAGGGCAAAAGGAAGAAGCTGGCAGGGGACAGCACTGCTCTGCGTGGTGCCCAGGAGCCAAGAAGGGCAAAGTCCCTTCCCATGTCTCACACAGAGAAGTCTGGTGTGAGAATCAGGCAGAGGGCTGTGTTGCTCTCTACTGCCCAGCAGCTGAGCAGAAGGAGCAGTACAGCAAAGTTTCTCACAGTGGGAACCCTGCTGGCAGCAGCCCCTCCCGTCTCCTTGATCTGCCCTCACACATTCTCTAAGCCAGTGACCCCACAGCCTGTGGCACTATGGGGGCTGCCAGTATGAGAGCCAGGTTACAGCCCACAGGCACCTGAAAAGGATGGAATTCATCCTTTCAAACAATGGAGTTTGATATCCTTGATTTACATGAGCTGAGAAGGCATGTGCCTTGGAGTCAAGCCTAGAATATGTCCCCATGTTCTAGAATTCATCAGCTCCGGGATTGCAGGATTATGTAAAGGAGATACCACACAATCCCAAAATGTGTTTCATCCATTTTGTTCTGATAAATCTTCAGTAAAAAAACCCAGAGAATAAACAACAGCTAAACATACTCATATCACAAAAGTCCTGCAAACAAAAATAAATTTACACATCACGTTTAATTAAATCTACTAAATAAATACATTATATAAGTCCTGGAATATAAATGAAGTAACTCACAATATCAATGCCAACTAGATACAACCACATATACAGATATGGACAATGGTTTTCAGACATACTTTGAAAACTTTGGTAAAACAGAGTCCCAAATACTGCTCAAGGCACATTTTAATTCATTTACAATATACTTTTAGAAATAAATATTTACTACATTCTCTAAGATTGTTCATACATGCATTTAGATTCCTCTTATTACTCGTTGTGACTTGCTCTGCATTATAATACTGCGTAAATCAGCTCTAATAACTCAGTGACCTGAGGCAATCTTTATTAGCCCAAATCCTTCCTCATGGGGTAGTAATTTACATTCAGATCCCATAGCCTTAAATGTGTTCTTTCTTTCAAGAGCTCTAAAGAAAACACAGAATAAAGGCCCTCGGGGAGAAACATTTCAAATCAAATTAGTGAATCTGAGCCTGACTCAGGAGAGAAAAGCTATGTATTGGGGAAACATCAACAGTGCAAAGACCATAGAGAATAAAGGAGTTTGACAGCAGTTTAGCTGGTCTGTCTCCAGGCTACAAATATCACCCATTTGGCAGAATATTACAGGAAGACAAAACGCTAATGGCCCCTCCTATTACTTCCTTCCTGTTTGTCCATTTACAACACAATGTAAACTGTTCAAATGACAACAAAGTTCCATCCAAACACTTTGTAGTTGTTAAAAGATATGCTGTGATTACGTTCCCAACCCAGCACTGCTTTCCAATTACAAAAAACCAAACAGCTACTGCAACCACTGCTTCATTTTAAGATATCTGATTTTTAAATCTACATTTCATCATGACTCTAGGCTCTAAAGCAGTAGCTCTTAACTTTTATTAAACTCAAGGTACTGCTTGTTAAATTCACAGGATCCCTCAGTAAATGTCAGCTCTTTACTTTCATTCATTTTTTGACTGTGTAACAATAATAGAGCAATACTTCTCTTGCAGAGACCTCTAAACGATCACAACTAAAAACATCCATTTGAAATTTCTGGGTTTATCTTGTAAATCATGTGCAGGTATTTACAGACCTAACAGTGCTAATATTGTGCAGCGCAGGGTGATCCTTAAAAGGGTCATACAGCTCCCCAGGGGGTTGTATCATTCTAGTTGAGAATCACTGCTCTAGAAAGTCCCTTGTCATTAATTTCAGTTTAAAACTTTGCTCTATCTTTTCCTCAATAAACAGCATTTATCCAAGATTTGTTATCAGTTCACATTATTCTGGCTAAGGATTTGCAAACACAATTTTCAAAGGTAATAGAATAGTGTTAAAGGCTGCTACATTTTATGCAAGCTCCCCAAAAAATACTAACCAACTTCTCTTAAATGTAAAATTTTTCCCCCTCTTATGAAGCACTGTTATTAATCTAAGCCCTGTTGACAGACTGACAAAAGTATTGTGGAATCTCATTTCTTGGAGCTGGGGGAAGGAAAATAACCTAACAAGTGGGTCTCCAAGCTTCATTGTAAAAAGGCCTCAGAGCTAGTGCAAAGGAACTATCTTCTAAACAGATAAACCTGGTGTAAGAGAGGCCCCTAACTACACCCTGGGAATTATGCAATTATGCACCTGCACAATTTTGTGCATGAAAGGCATGATCATGCAAAATTGCATAATTTAACTATGGCAAGCTCTGTGCCTCCACCTCCATGATGTGGACAGCTGTTTAAGTGGGGAGGGGAGCTCCTGCAAGCAGGGCTGGAGAGGTGGACATGGGGTTTGTGGGTGGGTGTGGCATTTGTAGGTGGGTATAAGCAGCACGCCATTGGGCCGGGCCGGCTGACAATATGCCCCAACATAGGGTTTCCAGCACTTCAGCGGTAAGCTGCATGTGGAGGCAAGCAGGTGCCCGTCTGGCCTGATGTCATGCAACTCCATGTCTCCACGTGCAGCTTCCTGCTACAGGTCTGGAAGCCCTATATAGAGGACTAGCCCAGCCCAACTGCACATAGACTGGGAGCTGCATGCTGTCGGGCCAGGTGGAAAGCCACACATGGAAGGACAGTCATGCGCTATCAGGGCAGGTGCGCTCCTGCTTGCCTCCACATTTCGCTGGAGTGCTGGAAGCCCCATGTGGTGGCACAGAGCCCGCCCCCCACCCGATGATGCACAGTTCCCATTTCATGCACCATTGGGCTAGCCTATCCAGCTCTGTGTCTCCACATGGGGCTTCCAGCAGACTCTGCCTGTCATGACCATGAACACCCCAAGGGCCCACTGCCCACTACTGCTGAGCCAGCATCAGCAGGCACTCCGAACCATGGATGGAGGATATGTGCAGGGGGCCCCAAACACACACCCTTACCCCTTCACAACCCCTCCATAAACCCCATGTCCACCCACAAACCCCACATACTGCCATACCCACACCCCTCCACAAACCCCATACCCACCCACAAGCCCTACACACATATCCCTCACGCCTTCACAACCCCCCACAAACCCTACATACACACCCACACCCTCTAACACCTTCACAAATCCCTCACACACACACATACTCTGCATCAACCCCCCCAGGCATACAAAGTACCTGCATATATTTCTAAAGAAGTTCAAATGACCTCATAGTTCAATTTGTAAAAATAAATAAATGTAATTAATTTTGCATAATTTTGAGTTTTTCTGTGCATAATTCCCAGTGATGCACCTAACCCTTGTTACTGCAGAAGGTGCAGGCTATGAAATGCTGAGCTCCAGGCAGCAGAGCTATACCACTAAAGTACTGCAGATAGCAACACTATGGAGCTGCAGTCTGCAGGATATAGGCTGCAAGGTATCATACTAATGAAGAACCTCATTAAAGAAGGGGAAGTCAATTACTAGAAGGGGTAGAGTTTAGATGCTATATGAGCCTTGCTCCTGGGCTGTAGAGTCAGGCCAACCCAGGCCACAGTGGGCAAAGGAGACCCTGCTAAAAGCTGCAAGTCTGGCCCTGACAGCCAGAGAGGAAGGAGTTCCCTGGAAAGAAAGACATTATAATGAGTAGGAGAGGAGACTGAGGCTGGGGGCTGGCAGTAGGACTGGCAGTAGCAAGCAAGAGAGAAATGCGGAGAACTTTAGGAACAGAAACCTCATTTATGGGTATGGGTTTTGTTTGTGTTTCTTTTGCTGTGAGGTACGGGGTCATTTGTAGGGTATTGGGAGGATACTAAGCACACTTGATGAAGTGGTGTGGTGTCAGTTGATCTAGGAGCAGACCAAGACTCTGGAGCTGATGCCCAACAGCAGAGTACAGGGCACCAAGCCCCAAGGAAACGTAGAGGTGAACGGTAGCCGACAGAGGCCTGGTGGCCCAAGGTGGGCCAAGAGAGGCCCAGTGGTCTAAGGTGGGTCAAGACAGGCAAACTGGGGGTAGAAACGCCCTGCTTGAAGGTGATGCAAATAAAGATTGGGCCAGACAGAGGTGACCCAGTGATGACCAGGGTGAAATAAGGTGCCTAAGATTTCACACCAGCAGTCTGAAGGCTGACTCCCAAATTTATATTAATTACCATTAAGACAGGGCAGTATCACCAGTGTGCGGAACAGGCTTGGTTGGGGTAGCTGCCAGACGGTGCCAGAGCTGCCTTAGAGGTGAAGCCCATTACACCTGTTTTTTTGGATGTCCCCAGGTTCTGTGGATTCTGAAGGCACTGAAGTAATGCAATATATTGGTTAGGTTTGAAATCAGATAAGTCAGGGTGTTTACAGTTATAGGTTCTAGAGAAAGTAATATACACACAATTACATATCTCTCTGGGGATGAATTCTCAGGAATAGAAAATACTGCACAGTTAAAAGGAGCCTGAAATAACATTGCTGTCAGAACTCTAATTTTTTTTTGTCAGAAGTAGAAACTGCAGGTGTCCAGACCAAATTGGGGCACTCTCTTGTGTCCTTAGTATGAGCAGATGATGATCAGGTACAAAAGCAGTAAAAGAAAGCAAGTCAGACCAACCCTGAATTAAGATTAAGCTTCAACTTGGACCATCTGAATACTAAAATTAAACATAGGCCATTTATTAAAAAAAACCCAAAAAACCAAAGTAATAACATAATAAAGTAATGATGTATGTTAGTGTAATAATATGCTAAAGTAATGACCTTTGTCAGTGTAACAATACAGTTTCAAAATAAAATTACCAAGAGTCAGGAAATCAAAAATTAGAGTTCTGACAGCAATGTTATTTCAGGCTCCTTTTAACTGTGCAGTATTTTCTATTCCTGAGAATTCATCCCCAGAGAGATATGTAATTGTGTGTATATTACTTTCTCTAGAACCTATAACTGTAAACACCCTGACTTATCTGATTTCAAACCTAACCAATATATTGCATTACTTCAGTGTTTTATATTTGATGCTATAAATTAAAAGACAGAAAAAATAAGATATAATAAGCTGGGATTAATTTATATATTTTCATATTAACTGAAAAGCCCAATTTCTATAAGCTAATAGGCAATAATTGATTTACATACAGTAATTCTGAGAGCCAACATTAATCTTTCAATAAATTCCTTTCTTCTGTGAAAGCTGAATACCTTGATTACTATACTTACTTCAGATGAAAGGCTGTTGGTAACTGAATGTTAGAAAACAGAGTGCAGTATTCAAACCCCCCAGCAGTGTTTTTAGTACGTCTTACTCAAAAGCATTTACTCCCTTGATTGAGATATCAGTTATTAGGAGACTATATGTTTTAGTAAACAGAAAAGTTAGTTCCTGCTTAAACCAGGTATGACTGACAACACCAAAAGCACTATTATGAAAAATATTTTTTTTCCTGAAATGATTGACAAATCATGCTTAAATAAATAAAAAAAAGGCAAGGGTCGGCAAACTTGTGCCTCCACAGGCCAGAACCTGTGACCCAGAACCCTGCTACAGGCAGCAAATCTCAACTCCCTGGGATGCCCAAGCCACCTGTATTTACCCTTGCCACCAATTCAAGGGCTAATGGTGTTGGAAAGGATTAAATGCATAGGCACTATAGGAAAAGAGCATAGAGGGCTGGGTGGTCAGCAGACACTGCAAAGGGAACAGAGGGAACAAGGCAGACAAAAGACCCTAAGGACATTCCCTTAAGGCAGGGGCAGGCAACATATGGCCTGCAGGCCATATCCAGCCCACCAGGCCATTCTATCTGGCTCATGGGGCACCTAAACAATTTAAATAATGAATATTTTTTTTCTCCGGGCTGCCTGTGAAAGTTGATAGGAACCAGCAGCAGCAGAACCTGGGGGAGTAGGGGCAGTGGCAGAGGATGGGAACCACAGGACCAGACCAGCTCCTGCTGTGTTCTGTACCTGGCATTGCAGCTGGGAACCGCAGGATGCCCTGCCAGGCTGGTTGGCTCCATGCCATTCAGTTCCCACTGCAACGCCCGGACGAAGACTGCAGTAGGAGTTGACCTGGACCCACAGTTCCTGTCCACCTGGACCCACAGGCTGCTGCTCCTGCCTCTTTTGAAGGCTGTGAATTGGGGGAAGCCCCAGTTGGAGCCGCTGCCTTCCTGCCCCCACCGTGCAGCTCTGCGGATCAGGAGTAGATGGAGCCTGCTCCCTGCTTCCCGTGGGGTCCAGCAGGGCTGCCCCATGTGAGGGCGGGAGCTGCAGGCATGCGTGGAGCCCCCTTAACAAAGGCAGCCAGGCAGGCTGCACCTCTCACCTCCCCATACACACCAATGGCTGGAGCCATCCCACCAGGCACCAGTGCCCTGAGCACCCCTCCCTCCTTTCTACCTGCAGCTGACAGCAGCAGTGGCTATGCGCCCTAGCAGGGTGTGCAGAGGGTCCCCGCACCCCACAAACCTCACACACCCACACCCTGCCCCCACAATCCCTCCACATGTACACAGACCCTAACATACCCTGTCCCCCCGACAACTGCCCACACGCCACCACATATACATATCCCTATACCCCACACACAATTTAAAAAAAATAGGACTGTATTTTTGAGTTATGATGCAATCCCTTCTATACACACTACACAAACACAAATCATGACAAATATTTTTTGTAATAAAATTGAAATCTGTTTTAGCAGTGATTGACTTTCAGTGTATGATTTGTTTTTTTTCTGGTTCTAAGATGGCAACTCCCCCCCCCACACACATAAAGGAGTATTTCTGCAGGTAGGGCAAGGGGAGGAACATCTAGTGGCAAAGATCAGGGGTTAGTGGGCAGGACTTCCACTACCAAGATAGCGACCAGGGGGTGGGGCTACCTATGCGGCCCTCAACAGCTCGCAAAACTCGTTAAGCAGCCCCCCCACCCAAAATAATTGCCCACCCCTGCCCTAGGGCCTTGGCTGTTGCGGAAGGAATAGATCAGAGGTGGGCAATTATTTGGGCTGGAGAGCCATTTAAGAAGTTTCAGCGAGCTGCTGTAGGCCAGAGGTGGGGAAAGATGGCATTGACCTGGCCCCACGAGGCAGGAGGGGTGCTGGCACAGCTCTGTGTAGCAAGGGTAGGGGGGGCAATTGGTCCTATCTGTCCCCAGACAATCTGCCCTGCACCCACTACTGAGGGTGCCAAACAAAGCAGGCAGGCAGGGTATCCATGGACGCTGGCCCAGGACCCCTACAGGATGGGCACACTCAACTGAGCGGTTGGGATAGAGGCAGACAGAGAGCTGAGTGGGCTGGGATCAAGAGGTGGTGTCAGCGCAGGGCTGGGGCCTGGGGCCGAACTACAGTCCACTCATGCAAGTCACTGCAATGGGTGCCAGCTCCTCAAGCAGGGACATGCGGGGCTATCACTGCCCCACAATCCCGGTCCTGGCCCTGCCCACCCATCCCGCTCCCAGATACCACTCCCCCTCACCTGCAGCCACATCCTATCTGCCTGGCTGAGGATGTCCTACAGCAAGGGTCCAAGACCAGTCTCCATGGTCCTACCTGCCCTATCTGGAGCCTCCAGCAGTGGGTGGAGGGTGGATTGCCAGCAGCAGCCAGACGGAGTGAGCCATCACCCTGGGAGCTGCTGGGAAGCCCAATCCAGCTGTCACGCTGCCCCTGTCCTGCTGCGCCCCTGCGGGTCACAGGAACACACACCATGGCCCTGACATATGGGCCAAGCAGGGCCAAGGGACTCAGTGCAGGACAGATAAAATCCATTGGCTGGCTGAATCCAGCCTGCAAGCCATATTTTACCCACACCTGAAATAGACAGAATGAGGCAGGCAGTAGGACCCTGGTCATATCCCATCTGCTGCCCAGGCCACAGCATGCTGCAGATCCTCCAAGCTGCCCAAGGCTAGATCTAGCCTGTGGGCCAGATTGCCAAACCCTAAAACATATCAAGCAAGTCTTACCATCATCTTAATGCTGTTTAGTCCATAAGGGATATTCAATGATTATAATATAATGCAGAGCTAATTTTTTTAGGTACCTAAAAACTATCAAGTAGAGCTCCAATCACCTGATTAGCCTTACATCACAGGAAAAATGTATGATTTTGTGCTTCTTGTTGTTACTCACCTGTCTTAGATCCAGGGTGATGGTGACCCAGTGATATTCCCTCCCATTCTGAATGCTGGGACTTTGCCACCAATTATTCGTACCATCTATAGCATTGGAGATAGGGTGCTGTTCTGTTTTTAAACAAGAAAGTCTTTTAATTTCATTATTAGGAATTTCAAAGGTTAAACAATTAATTGTTTAAACTATAAGTGCAGTGATAACTGGTAGCTTATCCTTTAGCGCAGGGTGGGTGCAGTGTGGCAGGGAAGTGAGGAAGGGAAGCTGTGCAGTGCCCCAGAAGGAATCTGAAGGCAGCAAGGCAGGCAGGAGGGAGGAGTCAGGAGGAGGGGGACTAATACCCATAGCCTAAGAGGAAAACAGGGAGCAGCACAATGACTCAATTAAGCAATTAGCCACTTGTTTACAGATGCTCCTGCCCTCCCAGCAGGGTTTCAGGTGGGCTGTGTTATCTGGCTGGGCTTGCCTTCTCGTTCCCCTCCCCCCAGTCAAAGGGCTCCAGTAATATTATTAGAGGAGGTTAAATGATTTTAAAAAAATGATATTTACATCCCTACTCATTATTCCTTCTCTTACTTAGCATGTATTTAAGTTGCACAGTAGATATTTTATCCTTATATTAATAAACAGGGATCCTAGTTTTCCGTGATAAAAAACCCAAACTTCTCCTATTTAAAAAAAATCATAAAAATCTGCACTTTTCCATGCCAAGCCCCCCACAATACTGATTGGTCAAGGGGCTGTGACCCTGCCACTCACCACTGATTGGCCAAGAGTACTGCCTTTCACCACTGATTAGTGGACAGGAGCAGGGCCACACAATGGGCAGCCCTCTTAGCCAATCAGCGGCTGGGGTGGGGAGGGGGGGCTGCCATCTCTGTTGCTTCCCTATGTGCCAGCAGATTCTCCACCCCCATAGTGGACTGCTGCAGTGGCTGTAAAAACTACTGGTTCCCACTGGAGAGCCAGCATTTTATTTTTAATAAAGTTTTTTTTTTCCAGGGATTCCAAAGATTCTCTGTAAACACACAAATTTCATGTTTTTCTGTAACAAACACATTTCTAGGATCCCTGGTAATAACCAATAAAGCATACAATGGTTGATCCCTATGCAGAATTCTACCATGTAGCCTGCTATGAAGGTTTTTGTGGGACTTAAGGGTTTGCATCTGCCCTTGTGTCAGAAAGCCTGAATTTTACCCAAAATGTAGGTGAACATTAGCGAGTATTCTAAGCAAGTGCATACCAGACACACATTATATTGTTTGCGTCCTGTTCTTTCCTTCCACAATTAACACAACGAACTTGCCTTTGGGATTAGGACTGTTGTTGTCACAGACACGGCACTGTGCATTGCGTAGAGGTCGACCAGGAACATGTTCCACCAGTTTGCAGAACATCTCAGGTCCCTTCTCGCCACAGGTAGCATTGGTGGTGATATGAGCATTGCTAGCCAGATTTAAAATAGCCGGAAACAAGCCTTAAAAGAATCAAATGCAAACCAAAAATATTATCATACTTATAAGACATATTAATTAAAATAAAAAGACATGCATTTGACTGTAGTATCTGGTAACGAGCAATGTTCTTCGCTGTGTATGTCCCTTTGTCCCAAAGAGTTTGGTAAATAAATGTACTGAAAATACATCATCTTTGTGGAAGGAACAATAACATTTCAAACAGTGTTAATTCCAGGTCACATTGGTGTCATTTTTGAAGAACAACAGAGTGTAATTTCATACACAGAAATTAAGCTTATTTAACAGTGTAAATCAATCCCAGGAGGCAAATTTAAAAGTACCCCAGATGAGAATCATACAGCAAGTGTCCTATGCCTGCAGCCATTCTTTTTAACTGATCTCTTAAAACAGAAATGCGAAGGACTTGAGCAATGTATTTTGAAATCTCTAAGTTTATAAAGAGTGAAATTTAGACCTTGATTCTGGGCACTTCTATGGGTTTGATAAAGCAAAGAGCACATTATTTTGACCCTTTGTCTCCCCCCAAATTTGCTGTCCCCGAGATAAATTATAGCAGTAAATCTGGGAGAGCAGGCTGGGAAAGCAGCACCACACTCCTCTCCATAGCCTAGCCGAGATTTCCTCTCCCCAAAACATTTTCTTTCAGAGAAGCCCAATTCAGTGTCTGTGGTCTCTGTCTGTGATGACTCTTGCATTTGAATATTGTTGTACACCTTTATTTAAGAAGCATTCCACTTCTTGGGTAGCTCAGTTATTAACATAAACATCTGAGAAACTGCTAGGTTTTGGTGACAATACTTAATCAAGTTCTATATTCAAATCTGAGTCTTTCTTTTTCTCTTTCTTTCTCTCCATACATCTGGGTTTTCCTGGATATGTCCTCTTTTTGAGCACTCCAATCTCTGTCCAGGCACGTTTTTCACATCTGACCAAATGTCCATCCAGGTTTTTACTTTGCTCTGCTGATGCGAGCAGAGGGAGAGGCAATTGTAGGCAGGGAGTACCACGTGTGTCTGTGTGCACCCCAGAAGCTGCACTCAGGTAAGTCTGGGATGTGGGGCTGGGGCTGCAACAGGGCAGGGGGTCAGAGGGGTTACCTGCCCCTCCAATGGAGGAAGGGGGACCTTCTGAGTGTAGCAGGTAACTTTGTGCCAAGCCAGCAGCACAGGGGCTCAGTGGCCAGGAGATGCTGCCCAGGGGAGGGGGGCTGTGACCACACCAGGCCTCCTGGCATGGTGCAGCAGCCACAGCCCAGGGTGGGGCGAGTGCCACAAGCCTCCCCTCCTCTTCCCTCCACCCCAAGCCAGGACCAGACTTGCTCTAAGCCACTGCGCTTCAGTCCACTTGGGACAGGAGCAGCTGAAGCCCCTCCGGCAGGGCTGGGGGGAGCAGGGGGCTGCGGGTCAGGAGTGAGGGGCACCAGCAGGGATGGGGGGGGGAGGGGGCTGCAGGTCGGGAGTGAGGGGCATGAGCATGGCCCAGGGGAGCATGTTAGAGTGCACCCGCCAGGCCTCGAACATCTGGTCCCTCGCCGCTCGGCTCTGGATCTTGATGATGCTCCATCCCAAAGGTAATAGGGCCATGAGCTCTCACCTCGGGCAGTCTTATCCCCTCCTAATCCTGCCTGCCACGACTTTGATGATTCTATCTGTGGTGGAGGGGTCCAACCGTCCGGATTCGGTTATCTCAGGCTGAGGGGTGATTAACTTCATGAGGCTCCAACCTCCCCTGTACCTCACCCACTACTCAGCCTCGACAGTGTGCTGATGTTGTCTTCCGTGGCCAGCCCTCCCTATGCGAGGACGTATTCTTGGGTCTCGCTAAAGCCTGAGTTGTATGGCCGAGTCAAACTAGGCCCTCTAAATCCTTGGCCTGTCGTAGCCCTCCGCCTTACTTTACCCTGGCGTCCCGGGCAATTAAAAAATTAACAAATAAAAAGAAAAGATGCTAGCAACAAACTGCTTGCTACCTCTCAATAATCCATTGATTACTATCCTGTGGCATCTAAGCTACAGCGTGCCCCCACCACCGACTGCTCCTTCGTGCTACCTCTTCCCTACCCTTAGTGTACCCTATGTGTATCCAACCCTTGACGTCCCTTCCACCTCGGAGAAGAAACCTTCCTTTGACAGGCTCTCCCGAGTCTTCCGTCCAGGACAAGTTGGTCTTAACTAGCCCCTTGACCGTTCACCTTTCTCCCGGGCGATCCACTAGAACCAGTCTCTGTCGCTGAGGACCCTCCTGGATGCCCTCCTCATGGCTTCAAAATGATATGCAGCCTGGATACCTCAGTCCTTCTAAGCCCAGTAACAGCGTCTGTATACTGATGCTTGTCTGGGCATTCTCCTGCCCTATGGGCAGCGCTCTCCAGCTCCCCCTCCTCCTCAGTGGGTCTGGGAGCTACCTTCTCTTCACTCTTCCTCCACCTCTCCTCCCCTTCCGTCTTGCTGTCTCCCCTTCTTATCCTTCCGTGCCGGCTCTCCTCCCCCTTCTCTCCAGCTGCTATCACTTTAAAAAAACCACGGCTAACGAGCCACGTGGGTCCCGCCACGGTTCCTGCAGCAGGTAGGGTGTTTTTGTTTGTTTTTCTCTCTTATGTTTTCCCCGGGGTGTGTTGTCCCCCAGAGTCCCTCCTTGACCCTTCGAGGTCCGAGTCCTCCCCTTGCCCCGGGACACAGAGGTTTGGGAGTGAGCATTGGCAGGGCTGGAGTCTGTGGGTCGGGAGTGATCCAATAGATTTGAGGCCCACCTCAGAAAATGCCAGCTCTTAGTTTTCACTTGATTTTTGACTACAGAAAAACAATAGAACAACTCTTCTATTGTAAATTCCACTACAGGTCAGAATATTTTCAATGGTATGGATTCCTATTTGAAAACTTTGGGTTTATTTGTGAGCCATATTTGCACACCAAACAGTGCCATCATTGTGTGGCACCCCACAGCACCTTTGAAAGGATCTCAAGGTGCCATGGCACCATGGTTCAGAATCACCGGTACAAGGCATCATACCCTCTGGGTGCACATTACTTTGATTGCAGCACTTAAAAGCAATGTTTTAAAATGCCTGCAACACATGTTGGAAATACATGAACTGCTGCTGTTTGTTTTCTGGTTGTGTATATATATAAAACACTTTTTCCCCTTGAGACTGAATGATCATGAGTTAGAATAGCTATTTTGTTCATCCTGCTTATTTAATCCCAAATCTTAAATCCTTTGACCTACAGTTGCAATACACTGTGACAAAAAATAAGTTAACAGCTTCAACCACAAGTGTATCTGAGGGTGCATTATGAATTTAAGTGTTTCTAGGCATTTTTGAAGCCATTAATCAATAAATCCAAGCAAACTGAAGTGAAAACACTTAAACAATTATCCTGTTCTTATAAGACGATAGAGAAGGATTATGATTTACTATGAGCCTCTACTGAGATATTTAAAAAAAAGAGGCTAGCGATCTAGGTGAAATTTTAGGAAAGCCTGACAAATGGTTGAAAATGAGACCCAAAGAGATTAATTATTACAGCTAAAAGACCAGAGAGAGCAAAGCTCTTAGAAAACTCAGGGTCAAAGGAAATAACTTTGGCAGAAACAAAAGTATTGGAGAGTGGGTGGTCAGACGGCCACTCCTTTATGTTTAGGGTCCTAAGGCTGAAAAATGGATGGGCTATTGTCCACTTTTGCTGTTACTCTTGTATTGTAGAATGGGTACACAACCTTGCAACGTGTATGAAGGTTTTAGAACTTTTTTATTCTGGAAATTATTTCCTTTTGTTGAAGGTTAAACTGCACTGACATTAAGGAGGCAATTTAGGACAGCCAGTTAACACCATCTTAACAGCTTGTTTGTTTGTTTCCTAATTTTGATTTTGATCAGTAAGCTAAATCTGCTCCTGTTTCTTAACAATGTTGGGTGCTATGTCTGTTTATCAGGCTAAGATTTTAGAGCTGGTCTCATTTCCTTTCAGAATTTAAAATGAAAAGCAACTTTGAAAAAGGGAAGCTCTGGAATGCTAACATGGGTTTAGACATTAAACATGATAGGCTGACAGGAATTAAAACAAACCTAAGATCCTGCTCCCAGATCAGGTATGACATATAAGATGCCAGAAGTAATCACACTTCAATTGCTGTAACAGACACTCAAGAAGCATGATCTGAAGTTTATTTTATAAATTTATAAAGAATTAAAAGTTAACATTATTTCAATTAAGAATCCAAACCTAGTTCTAATAACAAAACTTATGTTTGTTCTAACCCTTCCAGGTACCACAATATGTAGGATGAGAAGTTAGGATAATAGCATTTCTGTTTTCTTAGTTGTACTTCAATAAGGCACAACTAATTATGCCAAGAGTTTTAGCCAGAGTCTTTGTCTGTGTTATAATTACATTAGCATGGAAACCCTGAAGAAAGGTTTTAGCTAAGTTTAAAATTTGACTTCAGTTTTCAAATTGTGAATAAATCCTAAAGTTTTGAACCACAGTAGGGTGTGTTTTCAATTATCTTATATTTAAAAAGGACAGAAGGAAAACGTTTTTTATTTTTAATTTAAGCTAAATCAAGTACAATCCATTTTTCTTGTCCTCTTAGATTTTAAATCTGAAACAGATGGTCATTTCTTTAAATACCAATGACATTACTATTTTATTGAAGTTATCAATACATTCTTTGTTCTGTGTGTGATCTTATTTTCCCTCTCACTTCCTAGAGTTTTACTTTTACAGTTATAAGGGGAATGTCCCTTTGTTTTCCCTATAAACGCTTAAAAAAGCATACATGGATAATGCAACATATTAGACAAATGTTCCTCAACCAGTTTTTTTCTAATGACCAAAAGATGCTAATTTTGCCTTTAAATAAAAATACTTGTCTTTGCAAAACCACGAAGTCAGTGCCAAGGTGCCACTTTTTTTTTTTTCTTAAATGATTAAGCTGTGACTAGTGAAGCTAACAGTTCTCTCATTTCTAATGAGTTGTATCAGAAGGTGCATCTACACATTCATTACTGTGCATTTAGTTTAGCACTTGCTTAATGAAGTACTAACTAAATGGACAGTAACTACAGGTTTTTTTGTGCTACTTACTGCACAGTAACCTAATAACACCATGCAATAGCTTATTAGCATTGGTTTTTTGATTGGCACGCTACTGAGCAGCCTTATCAGGCTACCGCGCAATAAGCATCTTGTGTAGATGTGCCACAGAGAGATTAAAAGAAAGTATGGCTGGTGCTATTTCAGGAGCTACAAAAACCATACATTTTTAGAAGTAATCCATGCATGGCAACCTGGATATTGTCCAGATATTGTCATGTTTATACTTAGCTCTATATTTAACAATGTCATTCTGCATTTTATGGGTTATCTGGGAAGAGTTATGGATCAAACACTTAACCCACCACACAGTCAATTTGAGATTGTGAAGGGGGCATGTTCTGGTCCCTGCTTGACTGGATCAGCAGAGTCCAGCATGTGACAAAAATTCCTCCCAACTGTCAGTCATTGTAATCTCTTCTATGAATCTGGCAGATTTCTAGATAACCCATCCTTTTTCTGTGTTTCTTGTCCTTCTAAACAGCCTGATGCTCAGCAGTGGTCGATATGAATAAAGTACAATGTGTACATTGCTTTTTTAGAGCTAGAAACATTAATAACAATTAATTGTGCCTTGTCAGCCTTCATGGTGGCATTTATCATTTTTTCCCCTCAATTTACAAGACTTCTATTAAGGTTTTTGCAAGTCTTGGGAGATCATAGTGACGGTAAATAGTCTTGGACCTTTAGTTCCCCCATTTCTGGAGCTGATGCCGGAGATGTAGAGCCTGGCACAGCTGCTTGCAGCCTGCCTGCTGCTTGCTGCAGCTGCCCAGAGCCTGGGCTGGCTACAAACAGCTGCACAGGGCTCCGGAACCCTGCTATCACCTCTGTGCTGGGAGTGGGAGAGAGACCGGGGCTACACTGCCTCAGGCCCCTCCCTCACCACCCACTCTGACAGGCGGGTGCATGCGCTGGTGCAGAGCTGATGCTGGAGCCTGGCACAGCTGTTTGGAGCCTCCCGCCTGCAGCCAGCCCCAGCTCTGGGACGCTGCAAGCCCCGCCGGGAGCAGCCCGGGCTCCGCCACTGGCAGCAGCTACCCGGAGCCAGGGCTGGCCATGGCGTGCCAAGTAAAATGGCCTTGCGTGCCATGCTTGGCACACATGCCAGGGATTGCCGACCCCTGCTTTAGGACTTTCTGCTGCTGTTGAACACCATACTCTCTATGTTCCTTCCACACAAAAGCAAAGCACTGATCTCAAAGGTTTATTTTTAAAGTAGCTCCTTTTTCTCCTGCTGAGAAGTTTTATAACAGAAAAGATCATTAAACACTTACCTGTTAAAAACCTCTACCTCATACAGCCCCCATTACTTTTAATGCAGGATGTGGGGCTGTATTTCCTACAGGCTCTGAAAGAAATCTGTCTTTACTTCCTAATACTGTGCTCTAATTCAGAAAACAGAGGTAAAGAGATTTGATTTCATCCATGTTCTTCAGAAGTAGGTTTGCTAAGTAGTTACATATTCACTGATATTCAGAATTTGTCAGCTAAATGCTAATTATTTTAGGGATACTTGCATTACCGAAGTATGCTTGAAAAATGCTCACCTCTATTTTCTACTGTTTCATTTAAAAAATAATTGTTTGTAGTTATGCCATCCTTGAAAGGATCTCAAGGCACCCCAGAGTGCCATGGCACACCGGTTGAGAATCACTGCCTTAGATACTTCTGTAAGTAAATCTTTAAAACCTGCTTCTAACAGGAATGATTTCACCTACATTCCATGCTGCTGATTAATGTTATTACTATTATTTTTAAGAGTGCCTGGATGAGACGATAACAGGACAAAAAATTAAAAGAAATTAAATAAAGAGAGAGAGAGGGAGAGGAAAGAGGCTTTAAAGTCACAGTCCTTTGTCTTGCTATTTCACATTACACTGCGAATGAAAATGAAAGGTATCTGTGATGTTCATCTTCAGAAATAAAGATTCTATAATAGGTAAATAACAAAATATATTGATAAAATTTGTGCCTACTGGATGAAATTGTGCCCTTCCAGCCCTAATGTCTATGAAATCTATGAAATTTGATTCAGTGCATTATTATGCACAATATTCTGCCTGATGCCATAGATGCTAACCACCCACACCTTCCATTGACTCCAGGGTTACTTATGGGTACTCAGCACTTTTGAAAACAAGGTGCTAAGTATTTAACTAGGCACTGTAAGTATTGCCACTTGTATGCTATTCTGTATAAAGTCTTGTTGCCTCACTATGAATTACTGTTTCCTGTTACCAGCAGTTTCCTTCCATATAGGGTAGGTTTCAGATAAACAAGGTAAGTTTGTAAAAGCATTCTACAGCTCAGCTGCTGTAATGCTGTTTGTTTGTGCTCTGATCCTTTGTTTTAATAGTAGTTGCTATCCTCAGGCAACTAAGATCACTGCTATCCAATTTACATGCAAACCTACATTTGGAGTTCTTGGAGCTGTGTGGGGCACAAACTCCTTCAAGCAATTCAGAGCTTTCAATGGATTACTTTATTTTGGTAATATGAGATGTTTATGTTAAATAGTCAGGTGAAGGAGATACTCAGATAAAGAGCTCATTCATATGATGAGAAGGCTTTTTATTTGGACATAGCTAGTATCCTTTTTCTTTTGCTGAAAAAGACCTTCTCAAGACACCTACAGTGGTTGAATGTATTCTCTATCTATACCTATGAATTCCCTCCCCAAAAGTCCATTCTTTCCTGAAGGGCTTTTTTCCCCACCCCTTTTAACCTTAAAATTATAATTTTTATTTTAAGATGAAATCCCTTTAAGCCTGAAAATGTTAACATTTTTATCAGTTACTTTCTGTTCCTGTTTTCCCTTGTGTACATAGTATAACACTTATAAACTATATCAGAGGAGAACATAGCCTGAAAAACAGCCAAGATTACACTGACACTGAAACCCGTTTTTAAAAGCGTTATTTTAACTAAAATGCCTTAATATTGCACTGGCAAGGTTCTTCAGGTAGATGTGATATCTTTTATTAGACCGACTGAGTAGCTGGAACAAAGTGTTTGGCAAACTTTCGGGCGCAATCACCCTTCTTCAGGCATAGGGAGTCTCTGCTGTTCTGAGACTCCAAGGAATGAGAGGAGCTAAAAGTGACAGGATGTCAGTGAGAATGTAAATAGATGGAAATTAGAAAAAACAAAAGAAGTAGAACAGGGAAGGGGGGAGGGAACAAGAGGGGAAAAAAGTCAAAGGTAAATAAGGTGGACTACTGTAGTAGTTTTCCAAGGTAGAAAAGAGACTGTCTGTGAAAAAGTTAATAGCTGGAAAATAGGAAGACAAAGGATAGAAAAATTCAGTTGCATTTTAAAAACATGCACTTGAGTTGTTGAATTTAAAATTGCTTAAAACTATCCAAGCAAAGCTAATTTGAAGGGACAAAAGGCTATCTTTTTCCCTATCCATAGAGAATCAATCAGTAAGATTAAGTAAGTGAGGCCTCATTACAATGGTCCCAAAGAAATGCTACACCCAGATATAAGCTACTCATGTAAATCAAAAAACTGTCTAGTAGTTTAGGCATTAACTTGGTCCTTGAACCACTCACATTCAACTCCCTATCCTGGTTCTGCAGTAAGTCCTTCTATGAGAGAGAGCTTATTTTACTTAGGAAATTGGTTTAACCTACAGTAGTAATAAAACTCCTTTGCCAATATAAGATGGTGTTCCACTAAGAGAGTTTGCTGAGCATAGATGGGCAGAGTGACATCTTACAGACTAGCAAGACAAACCCTAATTTAAGACATGACCTACAGTAGTTATGTCTTCCCTCCTTTCCACACCCTTCCTTCAGTATCTGAGAATGTCACCATCTTAAATAAACCCCACTCCAAAACCCTTGTTAGGTAGCAAAGATATGTATCCCGTTTGCAGATGAGGTACTGAGGATATACAGACGATCAAAAAGCCCAAGGCAAAATTGATCCAATCTTCACAAGTTTCTCTAAACTGCATAGACTGAACCAATAATAAATTCAATTCACATTCAATTTTCACTTGAGAAAAGCAGGCAGAGGCCCAGGCCAGAAGGCGGGGGGGGGGGGGACATGAACATTCCCATCCAGCCAAGCAGGACCCATCCCTGATTAGCTGACCATCATGTTCCCAACCCCCTGCAGTCCCCTCACAGGGGCGGGGGGACAAAGCCCTCAGCCCGGTGCCAGCCCAAGGGAGCGGGGGTTACCCCTCCCTGAATAGCAGCTGCCTTGGGGGCTCTCCCCAGCTCAGGGTTGTTACAATACATGTGGGTTTCCCAAGACATGTCCTTTTTGTCCCCCTGTCCAGGCGAGTTATTAAGATGAGAGCAAATGAGAGAGAGACAGACAGACAGACAGACAGAGACAGAGAGAGTTGCACCTGAAGGGCTGCATTGAACTTCTGTTCTGTTACAGGTTTAAACTGGTTTCCAATCACTTAAACCAGTTTATGAGTAACTTCTGTCTCTAGCCACAAAGAGACCAAGGATTCTTCTTCACTATGAAGTGTTTGCTGATAGAACTGTACCAGTAAACACTCATAGCAATGAGGCAGCTTATACTGAAAGAGTCCTTTTGCTGTTATTGCTAATTTCGTAGCAATAGTTTTGGAGCTGATTTAATGTATACCACCAGCAAAAGGACTCTCACAAAAAAGGACTGCTGCTGGCATAACTGCGCCTATGCCAGCATTTTCAAGGGCATAGCTATGTCTGTTAATAATATTTTCTTCACTCCCATTATCAACGCAATATTGGCAAAACTTTTAAGTATACACCAGGTTTAAGAGAGTTCTCCCTCAAGATAGGACGTCTTTGATCTGAGGCTCTGTTCTGTACTTGGGAGCAGTTTAGAGGAAAAAAATATATATATTTATTCCAGAATAAAAAAACAAAGAACTCTTGGGAACTGAAGACAGACAATTATCTGAGATCAGGCAGCAACAGGATTCAAAGGATGACATAATGTTTTCTGGGTTGTACATCAACCCAGACAATAAAGATTCTCAGCTAGATTTTGCCAGTAATTTTACTGATGCATTCTGCAGGGCAACAGCTTGATTTTTTTTCCACAACTATTTTGGCGTTTCTCCATCGACACTTGTAAGGAGATAATTTGCCAGTGAACAAAGTCAATGTGACTTGGGCAAAACATAAGAAGCTGATATCTGCAGTAACAATGGGCCTTTTTTACTGAGTCAATTTTCAGAGCACAGAAATACTTGAAAGCTTCTAATCTCATTCACAAATTAATGTTCTAAAAATGTAAAGCAGTCAGCAGTTTATAACAAACGGACAGTGTTGAAGTTGTTCACCAGCAGTAGATCTTTGGTTTATAGAAAATATTTACACAGGACACAGAGCAGCAATTGTTCAGGATAGTTTTGTGCACTGGAGGAAAACACAAAGGATTGTAAAGGGCAAAAAGCAATAAAATGTTGAAGACTAATAAAATGTATAAAATATGCAATAGTATTATACTACACAAGCTGAGCTCACATTCTTTATCTCAAAGATAGCATACCACAGCACAGATTTTATCCTAGTTGTGTAGTTCTGTTCCAGTTTTAAACAAGATCAAATGAGTTCAAAAGAAATACTGAACCTATGACGTTTATGGCCGAATTCCTCAATGTACTCAGTGGACTAACACTTCTTTTATTCAGCAGTGAATATCCCCTGAAGCTTTTTTTTTTTTTTTTTTTTTTTAAACTGTTTTGTTAAGTATCCAATCCTGTAATCTTTACTCATTTGAATATCCTTACTGAAGAGTTCAGCTTTGCAGAACTCAGTTTTGTAACATCAAAATACACAGAAATTTGGTAAACGTAACAGCAGACAATGGCAAGACATAATCCTCTGTACTTCCTATCCTACAGGAAAGGATAGCAAGGGCTTTCAGAATATAGGGTCTGTTCTAACTTATTTGTCATCCTACAGCATCAAGAGTAGTTGTGACCCATTTTCAAAGACGGGACTTAACAATTAATTGCACAAAGTGTTTAAATAGAAGGTAATGATGATAATCAATTTAATAAAAGGTAATGCTGCAGAAATCACATAAGTAGACTTCTCCATTCTAATGTTGTAGTTAACCATATACAGTAGAGCAGGGGTGTGCAAAATGCAGCCTGGGGCCAGATGTGGCCCACCAGGCCATTCTATGCAGCTCGCAGGGCCCCTAAAAAATATAGAAAATTAATATTTAACTGCCCTGGGCTGCCTGTCATGCAGCCCTCAATGGCTTGCCAAAACTCAGTAAGCAGTCCTCTGCCCAAAATAATTGCCCCCCCCTGCAGCAGAGTAACAGAAAACCTCTCCAAGACTCAAGTAAAGAAGTGTAATTTTACTCTATGGCAGTTTTAAAAGTTTTAAACATTAATGCTTTATATTAGCTTTCCATAAATAAAGAAAAAAAAAAGCTCAAAACAGTGCCACACCCAAAGTCTTTTCCTAGAACAGTGTTGGGCAATTATTTGGGCCCACAGGCCACATAGGGAGATTTGGGGATCTGTCACAGACCAGGTCAGCACCTCTCCCCCTGCAACAGCTCACTAAACAACTCTACCTATGTGGAATGGGGCCATGGACTGGCAGGGGTGGGAAGCTCACATGGGCACAGGTGATAACTGAGAAAGGTTCAGCCTCCAACCCGCCGTTCTATCCCTTCTACCCTAAGGAGAGGCTTAGGCAGATGCCCTGACCCCCAGCGGGAACCTGCAGGCTGCATCCACAGCTGATGCTGACACCCACTTGGGACTGCTTCTGGCACATGGGGTGGGAGTCTGTGTAGCTGTGGAGACATGCTGTAGGTGCAGGACTTCTGGGGTGGGGGAGACAGAGAAAGGTGGCCCTGCCCACAATGAGTGGTGGTAGCCGATGCTGGGCACTGGGCAAAAGCAGGACCTGGTGTTGAGTACACTCGCTGCTGCCAGGGCCCTTCCGGTTGCGGCCACCCAGAACCCATGACGAAGCTTCCCGGCAGCTCCTCCCCGCCACTGCTTCCAGGCTGCCCCAGACCCAAAGAGCAGCAGCAATGGCAGTGGGGACGAGACACAGGGCAGCCCCGGCACAGGCTCCTGGCAGTTGCAGCCAGAACGGCTGCAACAGCAGTGAGCACGCCCACCACTGGGTCCTGCTTTTGCCCAACACCAACCGCCACTGCTCATCATGGGCAGGGCTGCCTCTCTGTCCATCTCCCCCCGCCCCCTTCCCTCCAACCATCAGCCCATCCCTGCAGTTTACACCAGATTCTGCCCCATACACCAGAAACAGCACAAGGTGGGCACTGGCATCAGCTCTGGATGCAGCTGGCAGGTTCCCACTGGGGATCAGAGTGTCTGCCCAGGTCCACAGGTGATGCTGCTGCATCAGCACTTTAGCTGCAGTCCCAGGCAGTCATCCTTATCCCTAGCAGGAACCTGAAGGCAGAGTCCACAGCTAATTCTGGCATGCACCCTGTGCTGGTTCCAGCACGTGGGGCAGAAGCTGGTGTAAGCTGTGGACAGGGACGTACCCACCTGCCTGGCATAACACAGCAGCCAGAGCCACCAGCTCTCCAGAGGACAGATCCTATGACTTTGTGGCTGCCAATTCATGGACCGGATACTCTCAGTTGGTGGGCCAGATCCAGCTTGTGAGCTGTGTTTTGCCCATCCCTGTCCTAGAGGCTGGCTCTAGTTTTCCTCTGTACTTCTTCCTAATATGGTACAGGGCTGGTGTCATATCAATGGACTCAGTTTCCTTTCAGTCACTTGCTGAATGCTCTTAAAGCTCCTTGCTCGTTAGGACATTCTTACAATAGTTTTAGGGTTTCCCTAATCTATAAAAGCTCTTGCAGGTCAGAATTGATCTAACAGACACCTCCAAAGGAAAGACAGAATGCACCACAATAGCTAAGAGTTAACATGTCCAAAAATGCTTCTTTTTTGATCCAAAATCTGCTAGAACACCAACCTCAAAATACCAAGCTTTCTATGCTGCCTCTGACTCAGCTCAAATGAAAATGACAAAAGGCCTATCTTCAATGGGCTTTTTTCCTCCCAAATTTCCCATTGTTAGTACCAGCAAGTCAGCTCCATGAGTCAGAACTTCATTTTGTACAAGGCACTGACAGCCACCAACATTTTAAACAGCAAAGAATCTAGACTGAGTCTGAACTGGGTTAGACAACCTGGTGACTAAAACCGCAGTCTTTGAAAGAGCGTTCAGAAGCTGTATAATACTGCAGCATAACAGAACTATTATCTAAAATTCAAGCTAAAAAGAGAAACTTAAAGCAACAATGCTGTTTGTTCAAAAATGATCACAGCTTTACAATTTTCCCCCATTTATGTACTGTCCATGAAGGTTACAAGAAAAATAACTTTTTCTGATTTGAAAGCAACACTAGTTCATTTTGCAACATGCCTTCTTTCAGACGCACAGACAACAGTGTTTAAACATTATCAACTAAATGCAGGTTTCCTTTGCCAACCACAGTTTTGAGTATCCATGTGTAATATTCTATATACCATTTTGGCTACCACGGTATACAGTTTTGAGTAACCATGGTTTTCTGTGGCTGCGCATCAGCCCACCACATGCCATTTTTCCCATAAGCCTTTTGTCTGGTCAACCACGGTTTTGCCAACCACAGGAAATTTCAGGAACCTAACCCCAGCAGTTGTCGAGGGAAAAAACTGTAGTCCAAAAAACAATTTTAAGGTAAGTCAATGGATCGAAAGACAGTATACTTGATATAACAAATGACAGCAAACTACAAGAAAAAAAAAATAAGTTACATTAGTCCATCCTTTTACTTCATTGCAAAGGATTGGGTCACACCTGTTCTACCGTAACAGGAGGAAGCTAAATCTCTGCAAGGACTCTCCCCACCTTCCCCCACCCCCAACTCCTCCTTACCCATCCCATGCCAAAATACTTCCCTGATCATTTCATTATGAGAATGGATTTTGGCCCTGCCCCCAAGAACATCCTGGGGAATGAGTGAGAAATCAGGACTTCTCACATGGGATCTGAGTCCCCAGCAGCCTTCCCTATTCCTTAGAAATAAAGCAGTACTCCAACAGGATATCCACTCTTTACAAGGGAAGGCAGATTTGTTCCAGGCTGCATTAGCTTTCCCACAGAAATGACACAAATCTGGAGCAGAGATGGACAGCTCAATACTTACAACCCTTCTCTGCTAACCCAATGTCTCCAGCTTCTTCCCATACAGGTCTAAACATCTCTGGGGGGGATTTTGTGGGGCAGTAACATAGAGGGAGAGTACAACAGCTGAAGTTGACTCTCTTTCTGCACAGGACTGACACCTGAAGGATCCTTTGCTTGCAAGGGTTTGAGACACAGAACCCAATGAAATTAAATATTCTGCCTTCTAATGTGTAAAGATAAGAAGTTCATGTGTTCCTATTTGGAACCTGCTAAAAGAAAAGAGTATCAAACAACTAATTAGTCTTTTGCAGGAAGGAAAGATAGGTTGTTTTCCTTTGGCTAATTGGGCCAATAAACAATTAAAGCTTGAGTCAGCCTTCAAATACACTTTGCACGTTAATGTACATTTTAGAGACTATTTGACATTGGTGTGCATTCATCTTGCGTACTGAGACAGAAACTCAGCGGAAAAAAAATGTGTAATCATATAATTAAAGACTGTGTAAACATGGGAGGAAGGGGAGAGGTCAAATTAACAACACATGAACATATTGGCTTTTCTTACCTCTGATTGCTTTGCTTGGCATCTTAAACAAAATCCTTTTAATGTTATTTCTTTTGATTTTTCTATTTTTTTAAGGAACAAGATGAAATTCAATTCTAATGTTTAATTATATCAACTCCTCCCACTGTACAATATTGAAAAGTTTGGAACACTGTACTTTGATACTATGGCAGACTTCTACTACTTGAGCTAAATGGGCTTCCCAGTGGCTACATCAACACCAGCATAACCCTAAAGTTCATAGAACGTAGCGTGGAAGGGACCTCGAAAGATCATTGGGTCCAGCCCCCTGCACCAAGCAGAAAAAATAATTGGCATCAAGTGATCCCAGCAAGGTGACCATCCAGTCTCCTCTTGAAGATCTCCAGGGTAGGCAATTGCACCACTTCTGGAGGGAACTTATTCCACAGTCTGGACACCTTGGCTGTGACGAATTTTTTCCTAATGTTGAGCCTGAAACGGTTTTCCAGGAGTTTGTAACCATAGCTCCTGGTTTTCCCCAAGGGCACCCTGGTGAACAGATGTTCACCAAGCCCTTAATGCATGCACCTGACGTAGCAGTAAGCTGCTACCAACTCCCCTCTCAGCCTTTTCTTCTTCAGGCTGAAGAGTCCCAGGTCCCTCAGTCTTCTCTAGTATGGCTTGCCCTGCAAGTTTCTGATCATGTGGGTGGCACTTATCTGGACTCTCTCGAGGTTTTCCACATCCTTCTTGAAGCGTGGCATCCAGAACTGGACGCAGTATTCCATCTGCAGTTTCACCAGTGCCGAGTAGAGCAGAAGAATCACTTCCCTAGTTTTGCTGGAGATACATCGATTGATGCATGCCAGAGTATTATTTGCCCTGATGGCTACAGCATCATGCTGCCGGCTTGCGTTCATACTGTGGTCAATTATTACCCCCAGGTCTCTTTCATTCATAGTGCTGGCCAGACTGGCAATGTCAAGCCTGTAGGTGTGCAGGGAATTGTTCATCCCTAGGTGGAGCACTTGACATTTCTCAGTGTTAAACCTCATCTGGTTCCCATCTGCCCAACTTGCACGCCTGTCTAAGCTGCAGTTACAGGAGGACCCATCTTCAAGCGTGATCATGCTTCCCCATAACTTGGTGTTATCCGCGAACTTGGCCAGTGAGCTCTTCACACCCACACCCAAATCATTGATAAAGATGTTGAAAAGCACTGGGCCAAGCACCAACCCCTGACGGACACCACTGGCCAATGGTTCTTGGAAACTTCTCAAAAATGTTCAGAGGAAAATTTACATCCAATTTCTGTTGCTACTGCTGTTCCCCCTTGAACCCAACACTGGTTTTGCCCCATTACAGCCACAAGCTGCAGCTGTGCAGGGTGCCAGGCTTGGCAGGAGAAACAGGTAGCAGTGGGCTGGTTTCTTTTTTCTGTACCTGCTCCCAGCCACTCTCCACCCCCCATGTCCCCTGAGCGGGCACTGGAAAGAGGAACCCACCATGCCTCTGCCACTGGCACTGCCCCCAGGTGACACAGGCAGTGGAAGCCCCAGAACCATTCCTGCCCCACTCAAGCTGCAGGGTGCTGGTCTCTGCTGGGAACAGTGGCAGTGGTGTGCAGGTTCCTCCTTTCAGCACCTGCTCCTAGTCATCAGGGGACACCTGGAGGGTTGGACAGGGAGCAGGGGCTGGAAGGAGCGACCTGTATGCTGCTATCACCATCCCGAGCCAAGCCTGACATCCTGCACAGCCTCAGCCATTCGCCACAGGCCCTGGCTGGAGCAGGGCAGGAGTAGCTCTGGTCATGCCCAAATCAGCTGGGGATAGCAGCACTGGTAGCAGCAGACATATATCCCCACTTCATGCGCCTGCTCTCCATGGGCTCCTCAGTGATCCCACTAGTCCAGGAGCTCAAGCCAGACTTCGTCCCCATCCCCCTATGGTCTGTCTGTATGTGGCGTGCCTGTAACAGAGAACCCTCACCCTGTTACTGGGAAAGAGCTAGAAGACAGGCAACAGCTGCAAAAGCTCTTCAAGAAGAGAGTCTTAGAGGGAACTGCAAGCAGAGACAGGGTTTCCATGGTTTCCAGCAGTCCTGCAGCAGGTGCATCAAATTAAAGCAGGGCCGCACAGCCCAGTGAAAGAGTCCAGGGAGTATGCAGTGTGATAGGCTGAAGTGGCTGGAAGGGGAGGGGCTCAGGAGTATAAGATGACCACCCTCAGGCCAACCCTGACTGAGGAAGGAAGAGGATCTTCCAGGTATGTTTCTGGGGAGCTGGGAGGGGATGGTAAGGAGAGCTCAGGTGTGCAAGGGAAGCAGCCTCTTTTTCTTTTGCTTTGTCTGAAGTTTGCCTCAGGGTGGGGATGATTTTGAGTTCCATTAGATTTTGGTTTTGTGGATAAGCAGAGGGACTGAGCTTTCTTTTTTTCCCCCCACAATGGTAGAAATGACTGAAACCAGAGGACTGGGTGGCTAATTGGGGCACAAGAGAGCCACGTTGCATAGAGCCCCATGGGAGTCAGGGGCTGAGCACACAAGAGCAGGCTGGTTGGAGTCAAGGAAGATAAGTGGATCATGAGCAGCCTTGACTGAGTCAGAGAACCCAGAGGACCCACAGCCCGAAAAAGGTGAAAACAGGGCTAGGGGGTAGTTGAAGGGACATAGAGAAAAGAGACTGAAGCGGAGATGGCTGAAGTCCCAACAAAGGTCTGGGGCCAAGTGTTGCTGTGGAGCCAGCCACCCCCCAACAAGTGACGAGGCACCACCTGCAAGACATGGGTGTGGCTATAAGGGCAGAGAGAAGCCAGAAATATAGCACATAAAGATGCCTGGTGCCCTAAGGCACCAACAGGACCAGAAGGTCACAACTTAGTGCCCAAGGGCATGTGGACTGGACTCAGTTTGGGACCCTGGGACAGCCTCTGAAATCCCATGAGCAACATCAAAGTGTGGCAGGTGAAATAACAAGGGAGGGTAGCCTCAGGAGCAGGCCACTTGGGGGCACCCTGGCCACCCCTGAGGCATGGGTCCTGTCACAGTGCCATACCCCAATTTAGTAAATCCTGGATCTCTCCATGTGGACACCCCTAAGCAACCTGAATTTTGGAGTTCATACCTGATCTCCTTATAGGCTTGCGGCAGAGTCTGTAGATTGAGAGAACACCATTAGTGGTGCGTTGTTCACTTTACAAGGAGCATGGCTGTGTAACAAGACATAGTAGGAGCTGAGGGACACAAGACAATTTTATCAAGAAATCAATCATTCTGCTGCTGAAGTACAAATATCTTGGAAAAGTACCTGGCACATACTGAAGTCAATTTTATAAAATGAATACTCCAAAATTTTAAAAATAAACCTGGTAACTGTACTGTACCCTGAGAAATATAAAGTCCAACACCTCTAAAAAAAAAAAAAATAAATACCTTGTGGCATGCCAAACTGTCCTACTAGCCAAAAATGGCTCAGATTTTTACACAAACTACGTTTTCTATGATAACCTGTTATCTTGCTCCTTCTTTAATTTATTCATATACAGCTTGTTCTAATAATGACCCACTGAAGTCAATGGAGAACCCATTACTGGTTATGAAATTTCAACATTCTGCTCTCTTCCATCAATAATGCTCCATCAAGAGCAATTCAAAAATAAGCAAGCAGCTTAGATCCTTTTCTAGACCTGTTGTATCAGACAGTAAAATTCTTCTAATCTTAAATCTAATTTTGGAAGTAAAATCGTTATGGGCTTTTTCAAATTGGCGAGTTATTGCAGAATAAACTGTGGTGTAAATTCATGAATAGCCATACCATGCTACTGGTTTTCTCCCTATTTAATATGGGGAGAAGAGAAACCCCTCATACTGGAATCCAAGATGAGGCAGTAGGGTATGCCTCTGGTTCTGAACCTGCCAGAGTTACACCAACTGCCTGTCCCCATCCTCCCTCCCCCACTGCCTCTGCTCCACAATAGCCTTGGGTCCCCACCCCCTCTTCCACCATTGCCCCCCGCCACACCACTTTTTCTTCCCCACCCCCAACAGATTCAAGGCCTGCTCCCCCTTCCCCTGTTTTTCCCCACCCCTGTCTGTCTGCCCTCTTATTGCCTTCCCCACTGCCTGATCCCCACCTCTTACCACTGCTTCCCCCCACTGCAGTGGTGGAGACATACACGATGATTTTCTAACAATTAGATTCTATACTTGCAAAACAAAATTCCATGTATAGAATCTAATTACTGGGGATTGTCTTAAATTCAGAGTCATTCTGGATTTGGGTAAATTCAGTAATTCCTCCATAGACACTTGTCTTCTTCATTCAAATATATTCAAATTAGGAACTACTCTGAAATAGCAATTCCAAGCTACTTCCTTATGTAGACAAGTTCCAAGACTTGTGAAAGGCATACATGATGGATTTTTTTAAATAATAACAACAGTGTATATGTGCAGGACTATGTAAAATGCTTAGTAAATACCACAAAGAAAACTATTGTAATAAAGGAAAAAAATTTATAACCCCCTTTTTAGTTTTAGAATACACAATTCAGCAACAAATTAAGGGGTGGCATGATAAAAAGGAAACAGCGGCAAAGAAAGTATCTTTCATGCAGAAATGAAAGAATATGACTGGATGCAAGTTAGCTAAAATGAGCACATCTTATAAGCTGTCACATTTACAAAAGTATAATATTTAATATTCCTTCCCACAAGTCGTGTCTTGTTAGTACTGAATCTAATATCTATGTAACACCATTCAAGAATCTGCCTGGAAACTGTTTCTCTGTCACAGCATTTAAGCCAAAGTAGAAGAGCCAAAGGTTGACAGACCAGCAATTTGCCAGGGAACAACAAACCTGCTAGACCATGAAATTAGTTCTTGCTTAGTTTTTCAACATGCTGAGGAGCCTACATCTTCTGATTTTTTTTTTTTTTTTTTTTTAGTATGGTACTAGATTTTTTTTGTGAAATCATGTTAAATAGAACATTTTTCTCTACAAAACTATTAGTAATTGTGACAGAACTACTGTATATTTTAATGAAATGTATGTCAATTCATCCTTAAATTCCATGTGTTCAGGAGTCTCCACCCTAAATGTTATCACTGAATTTCAATACGAAAAATAGGTCTAAAACCATCTCTTCAAAACTTGGATGCCTTAAACTTTGGTACCTCAATAATTACGCCTCACTTGGTTAAAGGTGCTGAATATTCTTACTTTGTAATCCTGCCAAGCATGTAAGTTCAAATATATCTGAATTTGATGTTTTAAAAAATAGATACAGTCACAAAATAACAGTTCCCTACCCTGTTTCCTAATATCACCTCTGAACCCAATGGGATCTCATTCTGCAAGTGAAATCCCATCTGGACTCCTACTTCCAAGTTCCCTCTGATTTTGCAAATGCTTGCAAAATTGATACTGCAATGTTTTCAAAATAAGCTTGAAAACAGTATGGAAATTAGCTTCATCCCCTTTAAAAATACATTACAGCCATTTTACTCTCATGTGTAAGTGTTTGTAGAATTGGACCCTTTACTGAATACTTTCTTAATGAATGAGTTGTTATAACTGAAGTGCCTATTAGTTCTGAAATTACAACCACAAGAGAAATAAGGATGAGAGGGAATAGGAGACAAGAGTTTTAAGGGAAAAAAAAAAAAACGTAAAGGTTTGGTGGTTTCCTATTTAGACATTAAAAAAAATTCCTGATGCCTGCTGGAATTCCCCTGGGAGATAAATCCATAGTTTAAAAATGTGATAGTACTACAAAATAATCATAAAATATGTAATTTCTTATAGTATGAATTACTCACTGGTCCTATATAAAATGCAAAATAACGTTGCATTTATTTTCAATTTAAACTTGCTATTTTTTACATGCAACACATTCATTTCTGTTTTAAATAAGTGAAATATCTCTATTCAATTAATGGGCAATAATTCCAAATTTTACAGATTACATATAATTATCTATTACTTTGTCTTGTCAATCCATATATACTAAAACATGGTTTATGTCCACCTGCAAAAAGAAAACTTTTCATTCAAATAGCAGTCTATCAGGACTTAGATAAAGGCTAACCCTCATAGGTGTAAATGAATATTGTTCATCTGCAAAAATGATTTACACCATCTGATAATCTGGACCAGAAACTGTATAATCTGAAAGCCTATCGTATTTATTCTCAAAACTTCAATATGAAAATCTCATCTTTCAGAAAGAATCCATTTATTTGACAGAAAAAAGCAGAGGGAGAAAGATGTCATGAATTGTGCTTGTTATTGGCATTCTTGTTCTCAAATACCGTTTCCTCACATACAAAATGCTTTGGAATATAATGTGCACCTTATTTTTGAAAGGCAGAATGAAGATTATTTCAGAGTTATGACTGCATACAGCCTAAACTTCAGCTTACTCTCACCCTCCTTTACTGCTTAACTGGAGCTGAAACGCTAACTTTTCCTGAAGACTGGTTTCCATGGGTAAAATCTATGATTTTGAAAAGAGCTAGAGTTTCCAGGACTTGAAAGAAGAGAAACCAGGAGGAGCTAGCACAGCAAAATTGCCCTAAGAAATGTTAGTTTGATTAGTAGAACATAAAGAGCCATAAACAGGACAGATGTTCATCAGCATCCGTGGCATGAAGAACAATGAACCATTAAATCAAGTGATTCCTTTAGCTGCTTGAACAGCAATAACACAACTGCTTCACAGTGGAGTAGGAATCAAAGCAGGATGCTTCTATCCCAAACAGAAAATCAGGTTCCCTAAATTTTTGGGGAAAGTACATGTTATATGTGAGAAAACATGGTATATTCTGTTCTATTCTGTCCTTGGTAATAGAGTATAAAATACCACTACCACTTTTCTTAGTCATAGAAAGTAGAACACATCCTACTGCTCCTTTCCTATTTTTCTTAGACTTGAGAAGACAGAGGAAAATAGGAAAGTTCCTGTTTCCAAAAGGAGGTCCATTTATACAGCTTTTCTTTACTATAAACTTGTATAACTGCTTCTAGACCTACATAAACTTAAACTCAGATATTATATATATACATATATACACATACCCTGTATGCACATGCTCATGTATATATTGAGAGCCCCATATATCTGTATATTACAAATATTTGTGACTACTGACTTGCTCCACATCTTCTATAAACCATTTAAGTACACTTATTTTTTTTTTAAATGCTCATCAAAAATGTCAAAGTCATTTGCTTTCATGCAGGATATACCCCATACCTGGTTTTCAGGACACAAAGTAAAAGGGGTAAGTCTAGAAAATACTTTAAATAAATAAGCCATGGGAGACATCTCCTCCCTATCCCCCACCAGTACTCAGACAGCCACGTGGAATTTTAATCAAATGTTCCAAACTAGTTTAACTTTGGCCTGAAAACAAGTATGAGGCATTTTAGCCTAGAGGCTATTTTTTTTTTTTTAAAGAGAATTATGACAGCCTGAAGACAGGGATTTGTGGCTGAAGAGGCAACTTTCATTTGAACTACAGCAACACTACTGGGAAACTATATAAAAAAAGAAAACTCAGTTTGGACCTGATCCTGGAACTTCGTGTTCACCCAGTTTTGCAAACTTCACACAGGATATAGACTACTGATATAAACAGGACCTGCAGAACTGTGTCCTGAAGTATCTGAAACTCATTAGTACAGCAAGGATCGTTAGTACAGTAACGTTTATATTACGTTTTCAAGGAACAAAATACCATCAGTTCATACTAGGTGGTATATTTTTTTTCTTTGTTTTTCTACTTGCCACTGATTTTTCTGTCATCAAGCATAGAGTTTACTATCGCATCTCATTGTTCCAGAAGCCATCTCTACATCACTCATAGTAAAGTCCTCACATCCCTTCCCTGTTCATCTTATCATGATACTAGATCATTTTTCTAGACAGAAGTAAAGGGTGTACAATTTTACCCACCAAGAATAACAACAGTATCCCTGTGTTCGATCAGTTGTTGTGTTAAACAATTAACACCCCCAAATCAGATACTGCTTCCCACCTGAGAAGACTTCTTTTCGCTTTAGTCACCATGCAGCTTAGCTTGAAGTTTGCCACACATCCAATGACCTAAAAACCTCTTTTTAAAAGAAAAATAATTTGTTTTTTCATACTGAGTATATACTTACCTTCCTCAAATATACAAAATAAACATGCTTCCATTTAAAAAGGAAGAGCAAGACACATTCATACATGAAATATTACCCATAGTAGCTCTGTTTTCTAGACTTTCTGGATAATAAATGTAGATTTGGGCAGGGAAAAAAATCTGAATCTTGCCACCTGTTAAAATTCTCATACTAGTTCAGTGCCCGGGTTTGGGATCTTGTGTTCTACAGTGGTTAGCATCAGATGTTTCAAAGGAAAGTCTGACAAAACTCACTCTAGGTAAATGTGAGATAAAATGGCCCCATGTACGCTTCCTCCTGATCGGTAGCAGTTAAAGAATGGCCTCTCCCAACTCCACAGCCCACAATAGAAAATCTGCCCTATTCGTTACACAGAACATTTTTTCCTTGTTATAATTTTATTAATTAACACTACGTAATAGACCAGTCAACCCTGGTGTGATCTCTTAAGTCACAAGGGATGTATCTGACCAAAATATATAGTTGCTCCATGATTTCCCCAATGATAGAATCCTTACAATTTTTCTGAACTGCAGTATATTTAGAGTATGCTTACTAGGACTGTGTGAAATTTCATTGCCAGTTTTGTTTCAATGCTGTTTTGACTTGTTTTGAGATTGAAACAGCGAAATCGAAACAAAACAGATATTTTTGAAACTGCCTCAAAACAAAATGAGGGAAGTCGAAACGTTTCACCATTTCAACAGTTTCGATGTTTTGCCCATAAGCTATAACGGGGAAGCTCAAAACAGCCTATAACTTTGTCATTTCTAGCCTGCTTTTGATGAAACTTGCAAGAATGGTAGCCCCTTCTGAGGGCATGAAGCCTGCCAAGTTTCAAGGAGATTGGTGCAGGGGGTTGGGGGAAACTGCACCTCAAAGTCTTGAAAGCAAAACTCATGTCACGTGTATATGTTAAGCCACAGCAGGGTCAAAACTGCAGGCATGCTAGCCCCTGCTGAGGCCACAAGCCTGCCAAGTTTCAAGGAGATTAGTGCATGGGTTCTGGGGCCCTGTACCTCTGGCCGCAGGCAGGCAAAACTCATGACATGGGGGGGGGGTGTTCAGATGCACCCTTCCTGGCGCTGGGGCCTCTGCACAACATGGCAGTGCTGTGAGGCCTCCTCCTCCCCTACAGCAGGTTGTGGTTCAGGAAGAACTGCAGGACATCAGTTCAGTTCTAAAGGAGATTATGGGATCTTTGGTGTAAAATAATGTAATACTGAGAACAGGGGATTGACCTGAGAGTGTTATTCACTGTGTACTTACTTTGAATACCCTAAAACTGTACAGAGATGCATCCAATAAGGATGTGTGTATATACACGGATATGCAGATAGTATATGTATATAATACACAGCATCATTAACACAGTGATCCTGTTACTGTCTCTCTCTCTGTCGCTATACATGGGGATAGTGATATAGATACTCATGTATCATCTTTGTGTATAACCATATATTAGTGTCAGTACATATATAATTAGGGACAAGCACTCATGTCACAAGTTTTGCCTGCCTGCAGCCAGAGGTGGAGGGCGCCATAACCCCACTGTACCTATCTCCTTAACAGCTGGCAGGCTTGTGGCTGCAGCAGGGCCTAGCAGGCCTGCAGTTTTTACCCCCCTCTGCCCCAAGACAGACAGTCAGTTGCACAAGCACCCATGACACAAGTTTTGCCTGTCAGCAGCTAGAGGTACAGAGCCCCAGAACCCATAAGCCCCTGCACCTATCTCCTTGGCAGCTGGCAAGCTTCGTGGCCTCAGCTTCGTGGCCTCAGCCTGCAGCTCTCACCCAGCTGCACCTTAACACACAGTGTCATCCATGTCATGAGTTTTACTTGTCCACAGCTTGAGGTAGTTTTCCCCAAACCCCTGCACTAATCTTCTTGAAACTTGGTAAGCTTTGTGGCCTCAGCAGGGGCTAGCATGCCTGCAGTTTTGACCCCATTGTGGCTTAACACATACACATGACATGAGTTCTGCTTACAAGACTTTGAAGTGCAGGGGTTTCAGGGAAACTGCACCCATCTCCTGAGTGCAGGCTTCATGCCCTCAGAAGGGGCTATCATTCCTGCAAGTTTCATCCAAATCAGGCCAGAAATGACAAAGTTATAGGTTGTTTCAAGCTTCCCTATTATAGCCTATGGGCAAAACATCAAAACAGCATCAAAACAGCGAAACTGCTTTGACAAAATGGAATGGAACTGCAGTTTCGAATCGAAACAAAATTTGAAACAGAACGCTGTTCCATCAAAATGTTGAAATGGAATGCTGCCATTCTGCACAGCCCTAATGCTTAACAGTGACCTACCAAATGAGTTTATTTTGATTTTTATGAGTCAAGACAAAAATCCTCATTATCTTTGTCTTTACCAGAACTGTATTCTCTCTAATGTAACACTTTTTTAATTTCTCAGCTGCTACCTGTTCTTCAGTTGCAATATGATTGTAGAAGCTGGCTTTCTCATCAGGGAAAGAAGAACTAAATAACTTTTAATGATAATATTTCATTTTTAATTGTACAGTATGGGTACTTGGGTGGTGCCGGTGCTAAGATGCATGTCTGACAACCCAGAAGTTGCAAACTTAAAGCCATGGCAGGAGTGTGTACCACGTGGCCCTGTCAGATTCTACTGAATCTGTGAATTCTGCTAAATACCTTGTCACAAGGACACGAAAAAGGGAAAGATTGCACAGCATGATAAGATAACAATATTTTTTTAGAACCATATTTTCTCTTGACTTCATGCATTTTAACAATGTTTTCCATTCTGTAAATTAAGCACACAAATTATTCCATTTATATCAGTGAGCTTATCTGTGTGCTTAAAACTAGGCACATGCTTACGTACTTTGCAGAATCAGGGCTCCAGCAAGGAACTCTTTTTCTGCACAGGGAATAAATGAACAATTACTGAAAATAGGTCCACTGTGACTCCTCTGAAGTCAACAGTATTCCTTTGAAATAAAAATCAAATTTGGGACTCTCCAATGTGCTTGGCGAACTGTTTTCAGGTAGCAGGACCTTGGTAGACTTTTCACATCTGGCACAGGACAAGGTAAATGAACAGAATCTGAGAATTGTAAACGTCAGAGATTTCACAAACACAATTTAAACCACTTTTTCTGCAAATCCTAATACAGTTCAATCTATGCTGAAAACTTCTCTTATCTAGCCCTTCTCATCCTATAAAATAGAAAGAGTATAGCCACTAGAGCTATTAGTAGACAAGGTTCTTTGGCTAAATCTGGTATCTTTTATTAGACCAAGTCAAATAATTGGAAAAATTCTTCTTACAAAGTTTTTGGGTTTAAATACCCTTCGGCAGGCTGAGGAAGCATCTGCAGTTGGTGTGTGCTCTTCTTGGATGGAATGAATAATAAAGAAGCCAGAGGCTGGGCTGATATGCATGAAAGACAGGCAGTCAGTGAAGATACAAACTGAGGAGAGAGACATGCATTTACAATTACAGGTACTGCATTCTGTCTTAATTTGTTACTATACTTCAAAGATACATGACTAAAGAAAAACTGCATAGTCTTACAATAAAACTCTCTACAAATGGTAAACAAAATATAGACAAATATTACATATGAAATCATTAAGGTTGTAAAGTATAACAAAGGATTTTCAGTTGCTTATATCAGAATGATAAAAGTTAATGAAAGAGAATGAAGTAACAAATGACTGATTCTCTTTCAATCTCAAATCAAGTAATTATTGTTTAGGTTCTGTCAGATACTGGTGAAAGAATAGTAATTCCACTCAAGTCAGTAAAACATACTTATACAAAACCAAAGGGCCTGATTTTGCTTTTATACAGAAGCCATTCACCTTTAATTGGGTCCTGATTTATACCAATGTAAATGAGTTCTGAATTGGGCACACTGACTAGTAGAGAAAACCCTATAATCAAACAGCTCAATGCCAGTTTTTCCTGAATAAATTGAGTTCCTAGACAATGCAACTGCAATGCAGGTGCCAACTGCTAACTTTCTCTATCACATATATGTATTTTAAGGCCTTTGCTGCATTACGGTTCAAAATGGGAATGTAGCATCTAAAAATCTGCATAATTTTTTTTTTAGAAATTTAAACATTTACATCATATATTCAAAGCAACCATCAGAAAGTTTCAATGTAATTACTGTTTCCGTTTATATTCACTGGGTGATGTTCCAGACCCAATGAAGTCAATAGGAGTTTTGCCACTGATTTTACTGGGGACAGGATTTCACTCCTCATGGGCTTAAAGAGGTCAGTGAGGAAACAGGCTAATAAGAAAACCTAAAGTACGCAAGTTCATTTGAATTACACTACTTTCAATAGTGTTCTTCATATGTATTTATTTATGTAGAAGTGTCACACACTTTATTTTCCTATGCTGCCACACCAATGGTTCACTTCTGCCAAATTGCATTTGATTATTCTGCACCCAGAGTTGGATTTTTTCCTTACCTTGTATCTGATCTGTGTTATATAGGTTAAACACTAATCAGTAAGGCAAGCACGTTAAAGAAAGTCTTTGTTTATTAACTGACAACAAATTATTCTTGGAATTGGAATTTTTTTTTCAGAGTAAGGCTTCATATTGTAACTTCTCATGTGAGTAGTAAAATAGGAATTATAATTCCCTGGTAATATTTTTTAATTAGAAAAAGAACAACAAAAAAAAATCTACAAAACTTTATGCTTTCCAAACTCATAGCTGCTCTCTTCCAAGCTGCCAAACTCTGCCAATTACTAAGGCTCTGGATAAAGATTATTCACAAATACTCTAGATTACTTTAAATGCTATGAAATTACCAGATGAAACATCTATAAATATTCAACACTGCATTTTTAACACATGCATCAAATTCAAACAGGATGCTTCTCAAGTTTAGACTATGTTTAGACTATTTTCTAAATATTTTTAGCCCTAAGTAGGAAAAAGTTACTATCTGAATTTAGTACACAAAGACTAATAGTTGGATCCATTAAAAGACTCAGGTACCTATAAGAAGCTCAAACTTAGACTTAGGTTATTAGATTCTTTGTTACACTGCATGGGGAGAACAAAACCTCAAAAATATTTTTAAAAGCTTGCATACTGAATAGAAACGAAGTACAGAGGCATATCTCAAGTCATGCCCCATCTGGAAATGTAGGTGCCTTAATTTAGGCTGCAGGCAGACACCTCCATCCACTCGGGTTCAAAAGCCCAGTCACCCGCTAAGAGAGAATGCCTACAATTTTTTTCAAAAAGCAGGAGGGCAAATCCAATGTATCCATATACTAAGAAGGCATAAGGTGATAAATTTAGTCACATAAAAAAAAAAAAAAAGGAAAAGCTCACAGGCCAGTGTTTTAAGATTAAGGTGATTTCACTCAAATTCTGAATTTAGGCATTTTTACTTTACTGCCTGGGAACCTTAACCACCATTTTTCCTAATCCTGTTTCTCTCCCATCAACCCCACATAATAATCGCTGCAGATTATTAGCAAAAAAAAAAAAATCACCTGAACAAATATGATAGAGGAAAAGGGGATATGACTATCTCCAAGGTCACTTGCAACTAGCAGTAAAAACAGACAGCTGAAGGGAAAATAAAATCTTAGTATCAGGAAGCCAGTTACTTAAGTCTGGTAACTTTAAATTTCTTCTCACATGGGAATCTAAAGAAGGGCTGTGTCCCACAGAAAATGAGAAAGCTCATCAAAAAGTATATCTTATGTTTATAAATTCCCTCAAACACAAAAGAATTTATTTAATTATAATTGGTCTGAGTGGGTCCTTGACACAGTTCTTCATTGTTCATCAAGCAATATTAACAAAACATATTTAAGGTGATAAACAGTTGGGAAAGCTAATTCCTCAGTTCTGCCCTTTGTTGGTACAAGAAAGTAGAACAAGCAAGAGGCTCGTGGCTGGTGGAAGAAATATTAAAAAAGAAGAAACATCCACTGTGTGGCATATTGCTTCTTTCATCCCAACTTGAGAGGTGATACTTCTGTGAATACACTTGAATGTTTTGGAGGATGGGCTGTTAATGAATGTAGAGTTCTGCAGAATCTCATACACATTAAAGCAATATAGTTCTACAAAACTCCAGATAAAAAAGAAATCAGATCTTCTCCTGTGCTAAAAAACAGGTCTCATAGGGATCCACCTATACTGCATGGCCAGAGGCAATGAGGGACAACTGTGTTGGGTCTGTCACAAAACTGATGGCTCCTCATAAGAAAGATTCTCACAAGAAAGACTAGTCCCTAAAATAGCACCTGCCTATTCTCACAGTACAGGTTTCCCTCACTTCATGCTGTATGTGTTCCTGGAAAAGGTGCATAACTTGAATTCTCATAAAGGGAACCCACTTATAATGTAACTGTGGCAGGGCACTGTTGGTGTCTGCCACTTCAAGGGCTGTGCCAAGCAGCCAGCAGGTGCTTGATTGCAGCGGCCATTCTACATCTCTGGCCGCCTATATAAATAAAGCAATTCACTGCTGGCAGGCAGGCAGGAACATTGCCTGGCTGCACGCAACACCGTGGACATAAGGGCAGGAGCTTAAGGGGATGGTTTGGAGGCTCCTAGTCCTGAGCATGACCTAAAACTGCACCCTGCCAGGAGTGGATGGCCTGGTGGAGCTCTCAGTGGTGAGGGAGCACCCAGGAAATGCCAGGCCAGTTACCACCCCCGTGAAAGGCAGGTCGGTGTGCCTTAATAACCCGAGCTTCCATACCCAGGTGGGTTAACCCAGAGCAGGGTCAAGAAGGCAGAACCAGGTTAGAGAGTGGGCTATAGACTCAGAAGCCTGACTTAGAATATCCTCGACTGGTTGATGCTGGGGCCAGGACCACAACGGTCAAAAGGGCCAGGAGCCCACCGCCAGGGACACCCAGAGCTGAGGGCCTGGGGTTTCCGACTGGCTTTGGAGGTGAGGCCAGGGCTTGTGGGGGGACCACACCCAAGAGAGAAAAGAGTTCAGGGAGCTAGGCAGCCCAGAATGAAGGCGGAGTAAGCTGCCTGATTGGAGGGATCCAGTTGGAGGATTCTGGGGCCCAGCATGAGGCCAGTGATAAGAACAGTGGATGCCATCTGTGAGGCTTGGGCTGTGGTGTAGGGGAGGAACAGAGCTGCAGATAGCGCCCCTTGGCATTGAGGCAAGAAATGGGTAGCCTCACACCCAATAATATCCTAATTATATATAATCAAGCCATGGCAGGTGAGGAGGTAGGCAGTTGTCCATAGAAACAAGTGGGCAGGCCGGCATGAGGTTGGGTCCTGAGCGTGCCCCATTATAGTAACAAATAGGAATAAGTTCCAACTGTACTGACCCCCAGACCCATTTCTACCACTTTTACAATATAATTTTGGTATTCACCAACAGCAGACAATACACACAAGCACAGGATGGTGGTGAATGTTACCATAATAGGGACAGCAACTACCAAAACACGTCGCAGACAACGCACCATGAGCACAGATCCACACAGGAGATTATATTTCAGTGCATGTCATTCCCACAGTGCACAACACAAAGCAGCTGACTGCGAGCTTCTACCACACCTATCACATGAGAGTGAATTTACCTTGCATATAACTCATTTTTGGTATAAAAGGGTCATCTTATAAGAGCAAATCTGCACATACAGAACCCATATAAAGCGAGGGAAACCCGTAGTGTCGTTAATGGCTTATATTTTGTCAACATCTTAATAAGTTGAGTATCCAGATAGTAGCTGTATTGGTCTAGAGCAGGGGTGTCCACCCTTTTTGAATATGGGGCCGGATCATGAACTTTTTATCACCCAGTGGGCCGGTGAGCCATATTCAAAGACCTCACAGGAAACGGTATCACATCAGGAAGTGATGTCACGTGACCTTTGATACCGGTGAAGTTGCAGGAAGTGAAAATGAAATGTGGTTTAAAATCCAAAATAAAAACAATATAAAAGCAACAATGAAATACTACCAAACACTTGACTAAAATAAACACTTTCACTTCTACTCACTTCTCAATGAATGAAAGAAGCATAATGCAGGTCGACAGATCAAATGTGGAAAAGATATCAGCCAGAGTGGAAACTAATCAAAGCAACAAAATATGGGCATTTTTGAGAATAATCTTCAAGAAGATTTAGTTTTATTGAATTCATAACTTGTTAGTAATGCATCTTTAACAAGTAGTAACAAGTTGAACCCCCAATCCCACACAAAAGGAAACAGAAGCAAACACAATCCAAACACTAGACAGTATTTTTACAAAGAGTTTTACCTGCTCCAAATTTACATTGGAGCCCAGATCATTCATGCTCTATTCTTGAGCATATTGTTATCTTAAATGAGCATACAGCACAGCTGCAGGGGGCACAGTCACAGCTTTCCCTCCCTGGTGCAGCCCAGCCAGACCATCCCATCCCCTATCAAGCGGTGTCTTCCCCACGTGCTGCTGCACTTTCCTCCTACCTGCGCCAGCTGGTCCCAAAGGGCAGGAGGCTCCACCGCTGCTTCTGCTGGCCAGTGCCAACCCAGCCAGGCGTCCCCAGCAGTACTTGGGAAGCCAGCTTCAGCCACATGCTGCCCCGGATGGGATGGGCCCAGCCAGGTCGGCACCGGCCAGGAAAAGCGGCATGCAGCTGAAGCCAACTTCCCATGTGCTGCTAGGGATGGGAGGAGGCCACCCAGGTCAGCACTGGCGAGCAGAAGCAGCAGCGGAGCCATGTGCCACTCAGGACTGATCGGTGCAGGCAGGGGGAAAATGCAGCTGAGCCCCTGCCGCTCCTGCTGGGCTCGTCCCGTCCCGAGTGGCACACGGCTCTGCCGTCACTTTTGCTGGCTGGTGCAGACCTGACTGGCCTCCTCCTGTCCCCAGCAGCACGTGGGAAGCCAGCTTCAGCCACACACTGCTCCAAATGGAATGGGCCCGGCCGGATCAGTACCAGCCAGGAAAAGTGGCATGCAGCTGAAGCTGGCTTCCCACATGCTGCTGGGGATGGGAGAAGCCCAGCCAGGTCTGCACTGGCCAACAGAAGCAGCAGTAGAGCCGTGTGCTGCTCGGGACGGAATGAGCCCGGCCAGAGCAGCAGGGGCTCAGCTGCATTTTCTCCCTGCCTACACCAGTCAGTCCCAGGCAGCACATGGCTCTGCCACTGCTTCTGCTGGCTGGTGCCGACCTGGCCAGCCTCCTCCCATCCTCAGCAGCACGTGGAACTCTCCCTTCAACTGCATGCTACTCCAGATGGGACAGACCTGCCCAGGTCAGTACCAGCCAGCAGAAGCGTTGGCAGAGCCGTGTGCCGCCTGGGACTGACCGGCACAGGTAGGGGGAAAACGCACCTGAGCCCCTGCTGCTCCGGCTGGGCTCATCCTGTCCCGAGCGGCACATAGCTACTCTTCCCACATGCACCGCGTCAGCAATGTCAAGCTGACGCAGTGTATGTGGGAACGTTGTCCCTTCCCCAGCCCTTCAGCAGCCATTAGGAAGCTGCTGAGGGGCTGGGGAAGGGACAAGGGGTGGGCCCACTGCAGCACCTTGAGCCTCAGAAAATGTCTTGGTGGGCCGCATGGGCGGCCCGCGGGCCATATGTTGGACAAGCCCGATCTAGAGGCAAAAGGAATCAGAACTCGTGGTAGACATGATAACTTTGATTAGACCAACTAAAAATGCATTTGCAAACATCTAGTTGATCTAATAAAAGATATCAACTCTACCAGGAGTTCTGATTAATAAGTCAATACACTACATAGCTTCTAGGTTTCCTACTAATTGTACATAAAATTTTACAGAAGCATAAAAATCTACTAGCTGTCTTGTAAAATTGTATACGCATATATAGCATAATACCTGATGATGTGTAAAAAGAATAATGAAGCCTTCAATCTGAAAACTGTTTTAATAGGACAAAAATAAATTTTAAAAGAACTATAACATGAATAATCTGAGTAACTCCCAGAGCAGAGGGACTGATCATTATACACTAAGATAGTTACCGCTGTCATTTATCACTGAATAATCACACGGTAAAACATGGACACTGGAAGACCCAAATTCAGTGTCTATTTTATGGTACTTGCAGGTATTAGCATTTATTTTATGGCAGCTCACAAAGCAGGCAATTGCTGCCTGAGGATGTACTCATGTCATAACGTGATTACTGAAGTACTCAAAACATACACTGTTTGAGAGTTGTGGGGCATGTGGCCTTCAGATGATGAATATTCCTGTAAATCAAAGAAAAATTAAATAATTTCATCTCTAACATGCTGCTTTTCTTTATTCTGACATGAAGGGCATCTCAGTAAGGAACGCCTGGAGGACATGAGCTGTTTAGCCCCTTTTAAAAGAAAGATATAGAAAAAAAAAAAAAAAAAGAGACAGACACTGAATGAAGATCCTTGCTTTGGTGAAAAGTGTTATAAATACCAACAACTAATCAACATATGCCGATAACCTGGAATTTACAGGAGATAGACTTTTCAGCCTCCAGGGTATGGGGAAAATATTTATGGCAGACAAAAGTGGCTTTTTTAAATCTTAATCTCAAGTCTGCTTAGACTGCTTTCACAGGACTTTTCTCTCTTTCCCACACCTTCGCATTCTCAAGGAAAAGCAAGCTATTATGTTCTTCCTTAATGTGGCCTTTCTTTTAAAAATAAGACATACAGAAAAGATAGAAAAAGTCTGATGTTTAAAGATCATTTCACTAAGGCTAGGGACTTACTGTTCAATTTTAGAAAGTTTCTCATGAAGTGCCTCTATGTCAGCCGCTGGCATACCTTATGATTCTCCCCTCCTCCCACAGTTGAAGATCTAAATGACACACACTGGAAGCAACTTCAGCTTTTCACATTATGCTTTTTTCATTTCCAATCCTCTTTAGTTTGGCGAAGTTCTACCACATGTAATGCCATCCTCAAAATACTACAATGTACTTATCAGTTCTCTGAGGATCACATGCTTTTCATGCCCTACGGTCCACTGGGAAGCAGTACTCCTAGGGGACATTCACTAAGTACTGTATTAGACTGTCTTCTATGTGAGCAATTTAAAGCTGTAATTGGGTAGAGTGAAAGTGAGTCCCATTATACAAAAGTTTTACAAGCTGGGTCCATTAAAAGACACAGACACCAACAATTTAGGCATTCCTGCACTTGATTTTTAGTCTCATGGCTCCAGAGGAAGATCCAAAACCTAGAGTGAAGTGCCTAGACTCGCTATGCCTGAGATTCTCAGCTAGGCTGCTGACGCTCTGGAATGCATAAGATCCTTTTAAAGGTGCTCTACAACTGCTAGGTGTGGAAACACCTACATGAGTCACAACATAAAGCCAGAGGTTTCAAACAGGAATCCATAGTGTCAAAACCATTCTGATCTGCTGTGGTCTTTCTGAGTTCTTTACAACTGTGAGGGAGCGGGCACTAAGGGCGGCCGTGAAACTCCCTAGCGCCACTCACCGTCACATTAGGGTGAACGTAGCACCCTCAGAATCTCGCCCGCCACAACTTTGATGTCTAATATATATAGTATGGAGGCTGCCTGTTTCCCTGGTGGACGGTATCGTTGTTCCTGTCTCTGCTCCCCAATGGGGTGTCTATCTGTGCCCTGCCTTAAGGGCTACGCGTGCCTCCAAACCTCCCCTTCAGCACGCCCCAAGCCTCGCAGC
>NW_017728886.1:182273842-182281857 GCF_001723895.1 Crocodylus porosus | reverse complement strand
GAGGCAGGCTCCGGCCTAAGCTGTTTATAAAGGCCGGGCCCTGCCCCCTTCTGGCCACGTGACCCAGCTGGTCACCCTGGCAACCGGCACCTGAGCTGCCTGGGTGATTGGCAGCTCTGCCAATCACCCTTACAGTCACGGGGCACTTGCGTGACTCCGTGACAACAACAGAAAAATTGATGTATTTTTATTTCTGTATTCCAAAAACGAGTAAAAACTAAGAACTGGCATTTTCCACGACATGCTTTCAGTCAAATAGGTTGAGAACCCCTGCCCTATGCAGAGCACAGGGAGAGCTAAGGGGTTCAAATCCACATCTCCAACCTCCTGGGAGAGTGCCCTTATCACCAAACTTCAGGCAGGCTAGTAGAGATGGGAAGAATTTTCCTCACCTCTGGATGAATCTGTGCTAGGGTCCAGAAAGGAAGGTAAGAGACATGAGGCCAAAGAGGAGCACCTCAACAGGAAACATAACTGCAGCCCTGTGATGAAACCACTCAGCTAGAAGGGGGACTTTTGGAGTTCACTCCCTGCTCCCAACACTAATACGTTTCATAATGAACAGTCTTGGGATAAAAAACAAAAAATAATGGGAGCACAGACCAGATTCCAGCACCCCTACTTCCAGCTGAGAGCTGAAACAAATAGACTGCAGGCTTGGCAGTTACTGTGCAGAGAGTCTGGAATTCAATTTTGGACTTAGGTAGCTAAAATTTTCCTAAGCCATTTTTAGCCCGTAAGTCCTTTTTGACGTCTGTTTCCCCTTCTGTTAGGCCCCATCTACATTTATATGTAAAGGTGCAACAGGATTTAATGCCTCCTGCCACGCCACACAGGCATGGCAAGAGGCATAACTGTGGGATCATGCATTAGAACCCATTTCACCTTATTACCGGTACAGAGGGAGCCTGACTCCAGGCCTGCACCAGCAAAAAGCAGGCTCCTGCAGCTCGGAGCCCAATGCACCCCAGCTGAGGGGCTCCCAGCCATGGGAGTGCCTCACATGCACCTGGGATAAAGAGTTAGCCCTTGTGCCAATCTGCCCGCCCCAGGGGTTTCGCGTTTGCCAGGAGACAGGCTGCGGGGACCCAGCATCCACAGCTATGTGACCCTGGGTCCCAGCAGCTGCCGGGTGCTACCAAGACCCAGAGTTGCAACTGCTGACTTTGGGTTACCTGAGAGTCCCCAGTAGTTGCAGCACTTGCAGCACCAGCTGGGCAAGGTGCATCCCTGCAGCTGAACACCCACAGCTGATAGACCCTGCTACATGTGTAAATGAAAGCTTGATAGCAACTAACTATAAAGTTAGCTTTAGCACCTGCTCAGGTGGAGGGAGTATACACAGTGGCAAGAAGCCAGCCCCAGCCCCTGGACAATCCACCTGCAGCCCCATCCTGCTCCCCGCTGGGGCCCTGCCGCCATGCATTGCAGCCCCAGACCCCAAACCCCATGCATCACCCAGCTGGGCAGCAGCTCCAGACCTGCCCAACCCCCTCTCTCCCTCCCTATGGGGGCCTCAATCCTGCCCCCTCCCCACAACACACTTACCTGCAGGAGCTGCTCTCCAGGCTGCCTGGGGTCATGTGCATTTCTCGGACATGGAACCCGCTGCCTGAGCACCCTCCTCCAACTCCCCCCAACCCCTTTCCAGGCTGGAACTACGCCAGCCTGCAGAGAGCTTGTTTCAAAACTACAAAATCCACGGGTTTCTCTGCTAAAATGAGAAATTCATATTTTACTCATGATAAAAGGGAGAAATCTGTGTTTTACTCTGCTTTTCCATAGGAAACGGAAAACCTGGATCCCTAGTTATAATGGACCTCCGCCATTGTTACTAGGAATCTGATGCTGGCCACATTCCAATGAGAAAAACAAACAAAAACAAAAGGTTCAGATTCTATGGCAGCTATTTAGCTACTCTACATTTCCAAGGCTATCATTTAGATTTGGAAGTCACTGATAGGATGCTTGGGATAAAGTAACTCACTTTCTTGAATTTGTACAGAAAAGTACACAAGTGAGACTTTTAACAGGATTGATACACATTGGAAAATCCAAATCCAATAGTAAGAATGAGATTTATTAATTTTTAACCAATGCTTACCATTATAACCAAGAGGTTAAATAAGAGTAGATATGCTAAAAGGATAATAGCTATCAAAAGAGCAACTAAATTTTACATGCAAGTAAAACACCCATCTTAAACTAAGGAAACCAAGTAGTAAATGACATACAATAGTGTTCAGATTATAAACTGAAAGACTAAAAATATTTTTACTGTTGTGTCCATGTCACTCTTTTTCAAACTAGATTCTAGCATTGTATTAGAGGCCAATCAAACTATATTCTTCTATAGTTTCCCTTTTGCTGGCAGGAAACATACAAGGATAAACTGAAAAGCAGGAAATGCTAAAGAGATAGGTTTATCATGGCATCCTTTTTGTGATCTCACTAGCAACAGATGCTACTGTAGTAATTAAATGGTCTAAGAAACCTTTCCAGCTGTGCAACACACCAGCTTTTATAATCACTTTGATGCTTACATGTGGAGAGATTCTGAACTTCAAAAATGTGTTTAGGCAGTACTGGAGTGATGTTGTAGTCAGGATGGTTCAGTAAAAGATATCACTCACAAAAATTGTGTTTTTCAGAAATGTGTTTACTTTCTCCAAAAGTAATAAGGCCATTTGAATTTCCCTCACATTCCATGCATTGTTTTTGGATTAGTATCATGAGATAAATAACGGAATGCTGACTTTTGCAAGACAACTATCCACCAGATGGGTTTTTGCTATTCACCACTTCAGTGGTATCATCCATATAATCACGCAAAGTAAAACATCTGTAACCCAAAGCTAATGAGAAGAATGGCCTTCTGATCCAATATATGAAAAAAACAGAAACTAAGGGAAGAAATAAAAAGGGAGAAAAATTATAATAACCCTCAATGCAAACTAAAAGTTATGCTAAAATTAAATGCAATGTTATCTGTAGTCTTGGACATAAGGCAAGATATACCTGTCAGAAGTCCAAAACTATAGGTCACTTTGCAAAATTATCAATATTAGTCTTATTACAATGTGATGCTTGAGAATCTGTAAATAAAGCAGTCAGGATTCCTGATCTTGTCCACATCTTACTATGTTGTAGTAAGAATGGATCATCCCTGACTAAACCATCTCAGTCAAGTGTTTGTCTAATGTGCTCTTAAAATAACTTCTTAGGACAGAGATTCCACAATTTCTCTTAGTAGCTTGTGCCAATACTTAACCACCCTCACACTCAGAAATTTCTTCTTAATATCAAACCTAAACTTCCCTTCCTATAAGATCATCATTGCTCATTGTCCTGTCCCATCCCTTGCGGCTACAGAAAATATCCTCTTGATAATTATCCTTCAAGGTATTTGAAGAATGCTATCAAATCCCTCTGTCTTCTCTTCTCTAATCCTAGTTTTTTCATAAGTCATGTTTCCCAGGCCTTTAATAATTTCTGTCACTCTCTGCCGGACTCCTTCTAATTTGTCAACGCCTTTCTTGGAGATGGAAGCCCAAAACCGGACACAGTACCCTAAGGTAAGGCCTCCTCACTGCTGAATGAAAAAGAATCATCATCGCCTTTGATTTGCAAGTGATGCTTCTATTAATACAGGCCTTTATGCTGTTGGCCTTTTTTGCAAAAGCACACTGTTGGCACACATATTCGATTTATGGTTCACTGTAACCCCCAAGCCCTTTTCTGCAGTACCACAGCCAAGCCAGCCATTGCTCAATCTGCATTTGTGACTGGAACTGTTCTGTCCCAAAGGCAGGACTTTCCACTTGTTTTTACAGAATTTCAAGTTTAAGTCCTAGGTAGATAAAGTCTTGACTACAATGATGCAGTTGCGGGTGGTCCTACTTTGATCAGAGGGTTGGACTAAATGACCTCCTAAGGTCCCTTCTAACCCTAATTTTCTATGATTCTGTGATTTTGGACTTTTTTCTAATTTATCAACAACATTCTGTATCTTCACTCTATCTTCCAATGTGTCTGCAACTGCACCCAACTGGGTGTAACTTGTAAAGGTGCTAAGTGTGCCTTCAATCCCATCTTCTACATCATTAATAAAGATATTAATAAACAATACCAGACTCAGGACAGACCCCTCCTCCCAACTAGACACAGAGCCACTCATGACTACTTTCTGAACTCACACCACCATTAGCACCATTAACCCATTCTTTCCCAACATGTCAAAATGGACAAGAAAGTCATGGAAACTGAGGCATGCAACTTGCTTGTACAAACTGCTAGAGATGCACCGACACATCAGTCCAATCTCAGATCAGCACCAATATAAAGAAAATTGGCTGCATCAGAAATGGGCCGATAAATGCCCATGTGCATGCAGAACCACAGCACAGCACACAGGCAGTGACAACAAAGCCCAGCAGCTTGGAGAGCTGCATGCAGCCAGTGAGTCTGTTGTAGTGGAAGGTAAGGGGGAGAGGGAAGAGATATGGGGGGGGCCAAATCAACACCCCGCAGCAAGGGAGGTAGTGGGGCAGGGAGGCAGGGCAGACCCTGCCCAGCTGGGTGGGACCGGCACAGGATGAAGCCATGGCTCATCCAGGGGGAGCAGCTCCTGCCACTGCGTGCACCCCAGGAAGGCGTGTGCCCTCTGGATCTGCATGGGATGGGGGTGGGGGGCAGGTTGCATCTTCAGGCTGGAGCCAGGGTGGCGCCAGACTCTTCTTGGCGAGGGCTGGGCTTCAAGCACGCGGTGGCAGCACTGGGAGGGGGCTATGGGGAGGTTGCAGCCATCCCAAATTTCACTGTAGCCCCCCATAGCCTGCTCTCAGTGCTGCCACTGCACACCCAGCAGAGCCCTGGCTCTTCTTGGCATCTGAGTGGAGGTGGGGGCTGGCTTGCGGCATGCGACGGCACTGGGAGCAGGCTATGGGAGAGCTATGGAGGAATTTGGGGTGGCTGCAGCCCCCCGTAGCCTCCTCCCAGCACTGCCGCTGTGAGCCCAGTCCCCACCAAGAAGAGTCCCACCAAGAAGAGCCCTGGCTCCAGCCCACAGCTGCAGCACACCCCCACGCCATCCCATGCAGATCCAAGGACACACTCCCCACCATGCCCTTCCAGGGGGTGTGCAGCAGCGCCCCCAGAAGAGCCACGGCTCTGTCCCGCGCCCACTCCACCCAGCTAGGCAGCATCTGCCCCAAGGCCCCATTCCCCACTCCTCCCTCACCACAGGGGACATTGATCTGCAGCCCGCCACACCCTTCCTTTCTCCCTCCCCTTCCACCACACCAGACTTACCAGCTGCTCGCAGCTACACTGGAAATCAGATCGGTATCAGCCAACATGCCTGCTTTAAAATCACCTATTGGTATCAACCCCCAAAATCTCTGTCTGTGAACTGATACACATTTAGCACAATGTAATTCTGCTCTGTCACAGGCCCAGCAACCTGGTCGATTCACTGCCCCAAACACAACAGAGGGATCCCAAAATGGATGTCCTACCTGAACTAGGGCTGCTACAGACATCCCACTGTCTCTAGCAGAAGACTAAAAATGAAAGGTGAAAACTGAAAATGAAAGGCTAGAGAAAGAAGAGAAACAGGAGTGTGGATTCTCAGTGGCTTCTGACATGTGTGGTTGGCCTTTCTCCTTTAGAAAAAAAAAAAAAAAAGAAAAAGAAAAAAAAAAATCAACCAACACCACATCATCCACACTTTGATAAATCCAGCACCCCCAAATCTGGCCTTCCTCAACACACAGCAAGTTACACCACAAGGGCCCCTCCACCCATGTCTCTGGTGCATGATATATATACATCCTTACAAAACAAGTGTAAGGATTCAAGAAATTATAGTGGTTTAGTGGCTCTCTTTGACAGTTTTTAAAGGTATAAAACTCATTCAATATTGAGCAAAGTCTGACAGAAAGAGTATAAGGAAGTTATTGGCAAAACAAGGACATAACAGATGATTCCAGCAACCCTAGTTATAATGTCATTTGCATATCAGAGGCCTGAGGAAGAGTACGTTGATACCCAAAAGTTTGCCTACGTCTATACAAACCATACAGTTGGTTCAAAAAAAGATGCCCCCAACAAGAATTCTTTCCATTTACATATCAGTAATTATTCAAAATGACATAGGACAGAGACTTCAGTATTCTACACAGAAAGGCCATCCAGAAGTCATTTCTGAAAATGGTTGCCACAACAGCCTTCCACCGCCCCTGCTTAACGCTGATGCACCAGATTCATTTGACCTCCTGTAACTCCATTTATATCCATGGAGTTATATCTGATCACACCAGCAAAAGTGAGAGGAGACTTTTGTGTCAGCTCCTTTTCATCTGTTTACAAGCACACGTGACCACATGAAACTACAACCTACGTAGTGCCCAGATACAAAACCAACATTTATAGGCATTGCAAATATTCAGCCCAAAATGTTAAAGGATCCAAATGCACCGATAATTCAGCACTGCCATAAATCTGCAGCCAGTGTAGAGGAAACAGAAATGTATAGAGGAAACAGAAATGTATGTTCTCATCTATAGGGTGTATACATTTCCCAGGTACTACAGCGATACTGGTATAAAATTTCATCCCAGCAAAGTTTTTCCTTGTGGGGCAGCTCTGCCTAGTCCCTTCAAATTTCTAACTCTTGAAGCAGGCTAGGTTCTTTGGGTAAATGTGATATCTTCTATTAGACCAATTGAGTAGATGGAACAAAATTCTTTGCAAGCTTTTGGGCACAAGTACCCTTCTTCAAGTGATACAAAAAACCTTGTTCCAACTACTCAGTTGGTCTAATAAAAGATATCACATCTACCCAAAGAACTTTGCCTGCCTATGTCTTTAGAGCAACAGGGCTGCAACCAAAAACCAACTGCTGAAACACATCCTTTCCCCAATAGTGACAGAGCAATGTTGTAGCTGTGACCATTTACTCTGGGCAGAAGTTTAAGCCTTTGAAGAGCAGAGGTAATTTTAGACCAGGCTAGCGTGTGTAACGATAAGTTAATGTTGTTTGTGTTTTGAGTGCTGCTGTTTTGGTCCTCTCCTTGGCTGCATGAACGTTGCGTGCCTCCCAAGGCGGAGGGGGCACAGCGACAGCCCACAGGCATCGGCAGTGGCGTGGTGGCAGGGAGCTCCTGCAGGCGGCTGCAGCGGTATCAGCAGCAAGATGGGGTGGCGAACAGCAACTGCCCACAGGCACACCACCAATGTCAGCAGCAGCCAATCTCATGCCATGAACGCCATGTGCCCTCAGAGGCTGAAGGGCACAGTGAGCTCCAGCAGCACTGTCAGCACCAGGAGTGTGGCGGTGGCAAGCAGTGAGCTCCCACGGGTGTCTGTGACGCTGTCAGTGGCAGGGGTGGCAAGCGCCAACTGGCAGTCAGAGACCACCTGCAGATGCTGCCAGTGGTGTTGGCAGTGAAGGGGGGGTTGCAAAAGTCAATTGCTTCCAGGCACCACCAAGTGTCGGCAGTGCCTTTTTGCAGGGGGTACGCTGCCAACTGAGGGGGTACACATGCACCCATGGGCACCCCTACGCATTACCAATGCCCTATGTGTCTAATGCCTGGCTGCCTCTGAGATGGCTCCAGGGGCACGGAGGAAGGTGCTGCCTGCCTCCCTCTTTCAGCCTGTGTGGGCCACTGGCAGGCCCCATCCCTCTAATCTGTGAGGAGAAAAGGCAGCATGGAGGGCCTGTGGAGGGCAGAGAGCCGGGCACTCCCAGTCACAATGGCCCCACAGCCCAGAGGAGTCCCGGGTGGGGTGGGCCTGGTCTATGTGTCTCCCTCTGCCAGGAGACAAGAGCCAGCCACTTTGTGCCCTTTCCTCCCCGCTCCTGCCAGCGTCCAAGGGTTGAACTACACGTTGGGGGGGAAGAAAGACAAGATCAAAACGGGGGGGAAGCGCCGGGGGCCCACTCTTCCCCGCCTTCAAAGCGTTTCTCCCGTCTCCACTCCCACAAAGCTGGTGGGCGGCCAGCGCCGCCG
>NW_017728886.1:182227651-182273475 GCF_001723895.1 Crocodylus porosus | reverse complement strand
GCGGCTCCCGCGGGAGGAGGCAACCGCGGCCCTTTGTGGCCGTAGCTAAGCCGGCGGGACGTGGGGGAGGCGCTGGGAAGCCCCTCGGGGGCGATTCCCCTGCTGCAAGCCCCGCTCCCGGCTGCAGACCTGGAGCCCCCCGAGCCCCTGTCCCTTGGTTTGCTCTGCTGGCAGCTCCGGGGGGCAGGAAGAGCTCGGAGCCCCCCGGGGCGGGGGCGGCACAAAAGCAAGTGCCCCCGGCCCAGCCGGCGGCCCACAAAGGCCAGAAGGGGGTAGGGGCAGTTGCCACTCCCGTAGTGACGCATGGAGGAGCGACCGGATCCGCCCCGGAGCTTTTCAAAGCTCGGAGAAGCACGAGGTTGGAAGGGTCCAGCCAGATCAGGGGCATGTCTACACGTGCACTTGAATGTACAGTAGCCTGTTTTAATGCGTATTAAAGCATCACTGAAAACCCCGCCATTTAGTTCATATTTAGTTGCACTTTAAAGCAGTGCTGTTTCATTGTGCTTTAAAAGATGTACACTATGTGTCACTTGACCACCAGGCTCTTTAGTTCATGCGCATTAAGACAGGCTAACACGCATTTTCCTAGTACCTCACATGCAGGGTGCCCTTGGCAACATGTAGGGGGTGCATGTGAACATACATGCACACCCTGAGGTGGGTTGTGCACCCCCTGGAAGCACCAGCCACAAAACTGGAAGTGCAGGTCCAGGTTCGCCTCTGGTTTGGCAGTTGGCTGCTGGGGGACCGCCCCCATCCGCAATGTGGTGGCCCCCGTCGCCCATGAAGGGCGTATATACACCAGCGCAGAAGTTGTGCCAATGTGCTGGAAATCCAGTGTGTCCAAGCAAATTCAGTTGATCGAGTCAGCTGGAGCACGCCAATTGCTGGACTCCAACAGCCTCTTGTATCTCCTGCCTCGAAGGAATTTTAGATCAGCCCCCTGCCATTTTTTAAGATAAGACAGGCTAATGCGCATTTTCCTAGTACCTCACATGCAGGGTGCCATTGGCGACTTGCTGCTTGGTTTTTTAAGTGTAGGGAGGCTGATATGGGAGATGCAGCATGGTTTTAATTAGAGGGAATTAATTAAAGGGTGGTTTAATTAAATAAACCACCCTTTCCCCCCAACCCCTGGAGCATGTGTAAAAGTGCAAGGATATACTAGATTTAATGTGCATTAGTTAAGTGTGTCAATGCACCCACTGCCTCTAACCCACCCTGCACAACATGAAAGCCATTAGGTTGTGAAGCCACCACAGAAAGAGCTGAAGGGACACCTCAGGAAAGGAAATGGTGTTGTTTTTGCCTTTAAAATTAGGGAAATGGAGAATACACTACAGTTCTCACTCCTGCAGTGGCAGGAAGGGACAGACTGAAAAGCAGCCCATCCTTCATTTCCATGAATCTTTGATTTCTAGAGGAGTGGGGGCTCATCACGGCATGACTTGTTTTCCTTTCCTTAAATTTCTTCATAAGATAGGTTTCTATACTGCGATATTGAATCAACATGTAAGACTCCTGTGGTTTTGCTCCAGAAAGATTCAGCTTACCCTGAGGACAAAGCCATGCATTAACTTTATTAAAGTCTTTGCAAAGCTACTAACAAATTTATGTGAGGTATCTTATCTTTCTCTGTTGCAAAATAACTCCAAGTTGCAGAACAGGAGAAAACGTAAGCTGGTAGAATGGATAAACTTATTGTTTGTTTATTGCAAAAATTATTAATGACATAAATGCTGTTTTATCATACATAATTTTCATTGTTCCTTTATTGTATTGGTTTTGGCAAAAGCTGTAAATAAATTAGTATTTGAATATGAACCTCTAATGATAATGTTTCTGTTGAAATGAGTGTCTTTCTGTAAAAGTAATCTTACTTTTAATCAGAAAGACGACATTTCATATTTAGCAGGCCAGATAGCTGAAGAATAGTGTAAGCTACAGTGAAAGTTGCTAGAGCAACTCCACTCCAAGTTCTTTATTTTTCAGTATTCTTAATACTCTTAAAAGTAGCACTGACATGCTTACATCATGCAAACCTGTTATCCAACCATGTGGAGAAATTCAGCCATTTTTATAATGGAATGGAGTTCAAAATATACTTTTTTTATTTTGCCCACTGCAAGACTGTTTGGTAAACTTGTATAGCTTCCAGGGTTAAAGTGACAAAAGAAAAAAACATGAAAAGGTGAAACTGGCTGCAGAAAAGTTTAACTGGTAGGAGTCTGTATTCAAGTGAAAATCAGTTCAGATTTGGCTGCATTGCTTTAGAGCTTGAGAATTGCACATCTCATCTAGGGAAGGTATGACCCTTAACAGATTTTTATTAATATTCTAAGTGAATGGTGGCTGAGTTGTGCATAATGAAGGTATTATGTGTGGTACCCAGGTTGGTTGGGGTGTGGGAATTTTTAGCATAGCAGACTTTGCCTTAGTTGCAATTGTCAGTGGTTACTGACAACCCATAGTGGAGTGCTGAGATTGTGGCAAAAATATCACGTGACCTTATCTTGTGTTAAAGAATATGATTAAAAATTATCAGAATGCATAAGATGCATAAGCATAGTTAGTTGTGCATGCATCCTGAATGTTCTCTTACGATGCAAAAGAAGAAGTTAAAATAAACAGAAAAGTAGCATAAACTTAGAAAATAAAGTTATTTATTGTCAAATCGTATAGAGTACTTGAGATAATAACAGGAATGCTTGAATTCAAAATAAAGGAAAGAGGAAAAAAATAATCAGATTAAGGGGGAAATAGAGCGTATAAAATTCCTTTACCTGACATAAAATGTAATCAAGGGCTTTCATGCCACACAATAAATATTGTTCAGTATCTGTCTGTTGCAGTAGACTAGTCCTTTACTTACCCCAGGAACTTCTTAAATTTCAGTGCAGACATGAAAGGATAAAGCAAAACATCTGTAGACAGAAAAGTCAACAGATTTCCAGAAGCAAAGTGTTATGTTTTAAAATCCATAGCAGTCAGATTAAGGAACGCTCTGTGCAAGACTGCAAACACCAGCTGGGGCCCAAGTACAAAGCAGAAAATTTTGGGAAAAGCAAGAGGAGCATATGGGCAACATAATACTATTCCTAGTTATCATTCTAAAATATATGTAGAGTAGATCTACATTTCCTCTCAAATTCTAACAAACAGATTGTTTAAAAAACTGTTTTCTATCATTTTTGTCTGTAGTTCATTGCTCTGATTGTCAGCTACTGAAAAATTACAATGACCTTTAGTTCTAGATATATTTCTGTTAACATAATCCTTAACTAGTCACTGTTTGCAATTAACTTTAAATTAATTATTATCTGGAGTCAGATTTTTGACTGTAGCTCCACTGTTGAGTTACATCAACTGAGGATCTGGGAAAGGACTGGAATGTGCTCAGTCTATGACACTAATCTCATGAAATGTTGAAAGGCTGTAGTAGAAGATGCTATGCTGATAAGCTACACAAAAGAGAATGGAAGAGGAAATACTCATTTTAGGGCAGCGATTGCGCCTTCATGCATGGTTATACAGTGTGTACAGGTTCTAGTCATGATTTACGATGTTGAGCACTATTATAACATGATTAAAAACATAAAAAAATAATAATAATGATAATGCAGATTAAAACAATACACCTCAATTTTAAAATATAAAGTGATTTGGAAGCCCAAATTTCTAAGTTGAGAAGAAGGATAAAGACTAAATACAGTGAGAAAAAGAAGTTCTTAGTACCTCAGAGTTTGTTGTTCATCCCATTTAAAGTTTAAATAAATAGAGTCAAACATAACATACACTGTGTAAAACAAAGTGAATAAAGTATCCAAAATAGAAGAAATACTCAGAGATCTTTAATGGCAAGGGATTGCTTATAATGTTAGCTCTGCCTCAACACCTTGAGTGGATTAAAACTGCCTTTTGAACTTAGTTCAGATGCAAGAAAGGAAAATAATGGCATTTTTTATTACATAGCACAGAGTGAAAACTTTAATCGTACTTCTAGTGAATAAGTACTTATTAACAAAAACCTGCCTTTGGAAAAAAAAGATACTCAGTTGAATTAATACTGGAAAAAGATCTAATACGTAAGTGGGAAGAGAAGCATGATACTTTACCACTGTTTAATAAACCAGAGATGCTTTTCTGGTATTGACATTTCTGTCTGTGCTGCTTTTACTTCAGGTGGGACCAATATGACTGTCATGTTCCCTGCTGGCTGATAGAGGTGCACCACATTAGGACTCCAGAACAGAGCCAGGCTGTATAATTGTCAGGTATTCAGAATCCTCCTCACTTCTAGTATTTACACAGATGTGCATGTCACCAAAATGGATTGAATTAAGCCTTTCCCCTGAGATGAGATTGCTGCAACTCTGCCATTTATGTGTTGATGTAGTATTGGGAGAACAGCAGTGCAGGATTTGAACTAGTTGTCTTGTTTTTAATTTTTCACCTTTTTTTTTCTTGGCAAAAATACTTGTTCGTCTATCCTCATTCTCTCTATCATGTACATAAGCACCTATCCAAAGGTTCCTAAAACTAACATTTCAAACCATGGGTGGCTGGTGTCTCTTGAGTTGTGGGGGGCACTTGCCCGCCCAGTGACCAGTCATTGACCGGGGGGGGTCCCCTGCAGCCAATCCCACCAACCCACAAGTGGCAGCGTCACACCACTGGCACTTCTGGGCACACTGCTGACACTTCCAAGACAACGCTAGCACTTCTGGGTGAGCCCCCACTCCCTGGCCGGTGCTGTCAAGGGGAGCACCTGCACTCTTGCCTGCCCCCCCATGCTGGGATCGCTGGCTGACGGGGGGGGAGAACGCTGGCTGACGTGCACCCCCATGTACCCCCTACACGTCACCACTGTTTCAAAACATTTACAGAGTAAAAAGCAATATAGTAAATTGTTCACCTGACTCAAACCTTACTGAAAGCCAGTTCAGATAAATGTATTGGTTCTTTCCTAGCCTCCTGCAATTACCTTCTTCCACCCATAAAAAAAGGATGTGTAAAAGGTTAACCAGAAGATCAATAAATCCAATCCAAGTGCAAGGTAAATTCAAAGTAAAAAGACCTTCACAGAACATTCTGCCTATAACTCCATCTCATTACAAGAGAGAATGATCTCCAGCTTTGCCACCTCAGCTGCTTGAAAACATGTAGTATATTTCCAGGAGAGTGGTATTAGATTGTTGGGTTCCAGATAATATAGCTTTGGAGCATAAGGTCTAAAGCCCCAGGTGGTGGAAGGCCGGGGCTAACAGGGCTTAGTCCCAGCAAATGCAGGACAGCAGGCAGGGGCGCAAGGTATCCCGGGCACAGGCTCCAGGTGGCTGTAGTGGGGGGGAAGGGCAAGCACAGACTCAGACTCACAGCCTGGCATGTGGATCACTGCCCAGCACAGCAGGCAACTCTAAAACTAACAACTTGAGTTCATCTGGAAAACCTATATGTAGCTAGTAAAGATTACAAACTTAGTATTCTGTGCTCTCAGCTTGAAACTCAACTCAACAAGCAGGCAGCAGTTCACTTTCTATTTCTAAGTGGCTTCAAGATGTAACCCTGAGCAGAGCACATTACAGTCATCTAGCCAAAGGCATTAGTGAAAATTAAAAAGACTCTGCTGCCTCAGTGAAAATAGTGAAATAGCTTTTTGAAGAACTAACCACAGTTACCAAAGGTCTACTGAGTGCCAAATGAAATTTTTCTTGTTCAGATTTCTGGGGGATCTCTACCTTATGCGAAGATGTCAGGAGTAAGACTCCAGCAGCCATGCAGTGAGTGCAGTCACAATGGAAGGGGAGTCAAGGGGTAGATTGCTTTCAGTTTCAAACCTCTTCACTAGAAGGTGGTGTGGTAGCTGCTGCAAGAGAGGCCACATGCAGCTCTTCAGTATACAAGCACACAGTAAACAGCTTCCAAATGGAAGTAGTCCTCTCCCTCCACAGCCCCAGCCATGTGCTGCTGCTGCATCTACCTCTGCTGCCTGCAATGGCTGCTTGCTCAAATGGAAGCTGGTTACTGAGTGCTTGTGCAAAGATTCAAGGAGACGCATTTTAACTTCTGAAGAGCCTCATGTGGTCCCAGAGCCACAGGTTGGCCACCCCTGTCTTAGAATCATACAATCATAGACAATTAGGTTGAGAAGGAAACTTAGGAGGTCATCTAGCTCAAAGCAGGACCATCCCCAACTAGATAATCCCAGCCAATGCTTTGTCTAGCCAGGCAAGGATTCCACCACCTCTCTGGTAACCTGTTCCAGTGCTTCACCACTCTCATAGTGAGGAAGTTTTTCCTAATATCCAACTTAAACCTCTCTTGCTGCACCTTGAGACCATTGCTCCTTGTTCTATCATCTGTCACCACTGAGAACAGTCAAGCTCTTGAGTGTTTCTCCCCCTGGGTTAGGGGTAGAAGTTACACATAAACTGGTTTAAGTGATCAGAAACTGGTTTAAACCTGTAACAGAACAGAAGTTCAGTGCACATAAACCAGTTTCAAAATGGCTGAAACTGATTCAAAATACACCTGGTTGAATGTAGTATCAGACTTAACCGATTTGGATCAAACCAGTTCATGAAACTTCTATCTCAGGCCCCTTCCTACTTCAAGTGAAATCAGAATCCCCCAGAATCCCAGCATTCTTTCCAGCCCTGGGCTGTGCTTTATGCTGCAGCATAAAAGGGTGGGGGGAGAAGGGGTGGGGCAGGGACTGCCCCCCCCACCAGTAAACCCTGTCTGGGGCCAGGAAAGAGGGGTTAACCCCCCCCCCCTCCTGAGTACAGAGCTGCCCTGCCATGCTAAACTTACTGCTAGCTGCAGCTGTGGACTACAAATCCACAGGCACCACCTCTGGAGGAAGCAGGAAGAGGAAGTGATGAGCATTCCTGCAGAGTCCTCCTGCTGTGCTGCTGGACTGCAAATCCCAGAGACTTCAGGAGCAGTGGGAAGAGGGGGAAAAAAGACAGCCCATGCCGGCTACATCGCAGAGAGCTGTGCTATAGTGTCCCCACCTTCTGGACTGAGTTACTGTAGGCATGTGGCTGCAAAAAATAAATGTCTTTTCACTTGTTAGTCAGTTTAATCTTTGCAGTTTAAACCGACCTGCCAAGACTGAATTAATTCAGCCTTGGGCTTTTTGACTGTACTTAGCCCTGGTGGTGAGTTCACCCACCTCCTTATAGTGTCTGGACCTCAGGAATTAGAGGAAAAGAAAAAGGGGATAAGCTTAGGAAGCAAAAAATAGAGGGAACAGCAGAGAGGCCACAGAAGAGAGGTAAACATACTGGAAGCTGTAAGTGAGAGGGAAACAGTGGAAAAAGCACTGCTCATACCCTGTTCAGCATCTACTCTCGCTTTCTGCATCTACCCTGCCTGCCAGTGTGTGACTGAGGATATGGAGCAAGATGGACCTATGGTCTAAACCAGTAAGTAGCAGTTCTTATAACGAGGAGTTCTGTTCTCAATAGATACTTAGACTCATTAGATTCTCATCACCAAACTATCTAAAGTACCTTCTTCTGGTGCATTAAGCTAGCTGACTAATAAATGGCATGTTCTCTCATACCCTCCCTATAAGTAGAAGTATGTGTAATAGAATATGGTAGGAAATATTTACTTATACATATAACTACATGTAACCTGTGCTGGCATGCTAGGCCGGGTAATGTGCCTGATTTCGGATGATCAGAGCGCCAGTAGTCCTGGGAACTCCCTCAGGCAGATCTGCTGACTGAGGTGTCCCATGGAGGGATGTGTGCCTCACCCTCACTGCCCAAGAGTTTGTTCCAAGCCCCCTATAAATACATTGGTTTCTTTATTATGTACAACTATATACAGACATTTGAATAGAATTTACAACTGCAACATTAGGTGAATAATTCCACCACAAGGGTGGTCCCACTTGCATCAAACAACCTCAGTGATTACATTCACCTGGTTATAACCCTTTAAAACAGTTTCTTCCCCATAACCCAGTCTGATTTCCCTCTAGTCACAATCCCCTTCACTAACAATAAATGGCAATGTAGCTTTAACTATAATCCACCACTAGATGGCAGAGGCAAGGCTTCTGCTGCTCAGGGGAAAGTAGACTCCGGTCTTTCTTGGTAACTCAGCAAAAACAAGTCTCCAGGTAATAGGCTTCTTTCCTTTAGTTTCCTTCTGTGTTCCTGATTGTACTCCTCTGACCCCAGTGAGGAATCAGCTTCTCCTGGGATGACTCAGGCTCTTCTCCATCCTGAGGTCTGCTCCTCAGCAAACCTCAGTTCCGTTCCCTTTGTCTGGGGAGGGGAAGGAGGGGTTGAGTCTCTGCCCCCTCACCAGGCTGATGTTGCTCTCCTCCAGCTGCTCTCCCTTCCCTCAGCTTTTTATTAGGGGTGTAACTGATAGAGATTTTGGGGTCCGATACTAATAGCCAATATTTAAGGAGGCAATATCCAATACATATGGCACCAGGTAGTAAGTCTGGTGTGGTGGAAGGGGAGGAGGGAGTGAAGGGGCATGGGGGGAAGATCAACACCCCACGCAGAGAGGGAGGGGGCAGCAGTAGGTGCTGCTGAGCCAGAGCTGGGGGGGAGCTGCGGGACAGAGGCACGGCTCGTGTGGTGGGGACAGATCCCACCACTACTTGCACCCTGGGAGGGCGGGACTGGGGTGGGGGGGGGGCATGTGCCCCCAGATCTGGGTGGCATGGGGCAGGCTGCAGCTGTGGGGTAGTGCTGGCACTGTGCGGGGCTTTTCTTGCGGGGGGCTAGGCTCAGAGAGGGTTCTGGTGGTGCCAGAAAGAAGCTACAGCCACCCCAGATTTGGCTGCACCTCTGCTCCCAGCCCAGCATCACCAGGTGCAGCCCCAGCTGAATACCCTTCCTCCACCCAAGTGCTGGGAAAAGCCATGCCTGTGCCAGGTGGCAGCGTGGTGCTGGAGTGGAGCTGCAGAGAAATTTGGGCTGCAGCACGAGTCTGCTCTGAGCCCAGCCCCCAGTGAGAACAGTCTGCAGTACTGGCTCTGGCTCCACCCTACAGCTGCTGCCCACCCCACACAGATTTGGGGGCACATGCCCCCTGCCTCTCCACCCTCCCTGGGTGCAAGCAGAGGCAGGAGCCTCTCCCACCCCATGAGCTGCGGCTCCCTCCTACAACCCCCCTGCACCCCAGCTGGGCAGCACCTGCCCCTGCCCCCTCCCTCACTGTGTCGGGGAGTTGATCTGCCCCCTTATGCCCCTTCCCTCCACCCTCCCCTTCCAACTTATCAGCTGGAGGCAGCTCTCCATGCTGCCAACTCTGCTCCGTGCTGCGCTGCAGCTGTAACTGTGCAGCACATGCATTTATTGGCTAAATTATTGGCCCCATCGACCCAAAATCTGATATAGACAATTTTCTTTATATTGGTACCGATCTGATATCAGACCAATGTATTGGTGCACCTCTACATTTTATGCCTCCGTAGTAGCCAATCAGAGTCTGGTCACAGTTCAGATGCTCCAGTAAAACGCATGCATTGTGCACAGTATATTCTCCATTTGGAAAAGCTGCTGCACCCTTTGCAAACTATTTTGCCGCCTTTCTTGCAAAGTTCTTAGGAACAGCCCACTCATTCAGCTTGCAGCCAAGCAGAGCTTTGGAGCTGTTATATATACGTATTGTGGAGACCTCAAAATTAAAAACATGTATCTGACACTTAGGAGGGAAAGTGGTATGATTTGTGTTGGTCTTCAGTTCCGGGAGGAAATTCATTCCCTAGTCTTAGACTGGCTGTTGATAAAGTTCTCCTGCACAGCTGAGCTTTACATTTTGTATAACAATAGTTCCAAAGGAGCAAAGTTGTTGAGAATATACAAGCATGAAGAGGTGGGTAAAAAAGGAAAGGAGAGGAAAGAGAGAGATTCAGGAGGCAGAAAGATAAAGGAAGTGGGAATTGTGAGATAATTATGAAAGAAAAAGGTAAGGAAAAAATGTTAAAAGCCAGGTATCCAGCAAGAGGTAAGGACTGGGATCACAGCCTCTGGTTCTGGGTGTCAAAACTAAATATCAGATGAGAGGCAACAGTCAGGAGTCATTGTCACTGCTACAAGCACCAAAGCCAAACATTAGATAAAAGGAATAGAATGTGTCTTGTCCTATCAGGCTATTCTAGGGAAGGCTGTTGTGAACTCATCCTATGCTCACTTGCTTCTACTCCATTTATGCTAAGTGCCAAAAGAGTATAACGTAGTGGCCTTTTTGGAAATATGGGAGTCCCAGCTACCATGGATGCTCAGTGAGAACCACTCCAAAATGTTCTTTCCCAGTGAAGAACCTGCAGCTAACTTAAAGTTTGTCTTTTTAAACTTTTAGCTTGAAACATTGACAGGACCCAGGCCTTTCCCCTCCATTTTGATGGGACTGTTCATAGTTGCAGAAATCCCTGCATGAGCTCAAGACAGTGACCTATACAAAAAGAAGTTGGGGAGAGGGGGAGTATTTTAGAATCCCCTGAATAGCCTCAAGTTGTTCTGTACTCCATGCTGTGAAAATTCCATTACCAAAAGTTTATGGTATAGAAATACTGAATTAAATGAAGGTTCTCTATAAGCTTGATCATTTAATTTCAGGAATAACTTGATTGCAACATTCGTCGTGTCCTTCCTACAACAATATACTAATAATAATCAAGCTCTTTTGTCAGTTGCTGACTGGTTAAACTGCAATTTACACAGATTAGACTTTAGTCTCTAGTGCTCTTTATTTTTACATATGTAATCATCTGCACTGCAAATGGACTAGAAACCAGACCAGAATGATGCCCCTTTGTATCATTCAGGGCAATGAAAGATCAGGTTCCACATGTATAATTTAAGAATTATTTAATATCAATTGATTATAAACTCCATATTTTTTTTTTTAGTTTTAAGAAGGCTTGAGAAGCTAGAACTATTTAGGGTTAACAAGAAAAGACAGCTCTGTGAATGCCATCTACATAAATATTATCCAAATGATGGATGGGTTGATGGACTATATTCAATAATTCATCCAGATAGCATTTCCATGTAAAGTAGATTGTTAATTAGAGGGATTTTTTTGGAGAGAAGGGCACACAATGGTATCTGTATGATAAGGGGATGACTCAAGAGACAAGACAGGCTGGGCTTTAAGTGATTTCCATCAAGAGATGTCTGTGTTGTGAGTTTTTATCTTTAAAGAAGTTTCAACTGTCTGTTTACCAGGCAGAAATTCCTGAGACCTTCACTTTATGTAAAATTCCTTTTGCCTGACTTTAAAACATTCTCTGGTTCAATGCCTAGAGGATCCAGGAGTGCCATCCTTAAAGCAGCAATTAAAAGACTTCTCCCACCAAAACCTCCAACTGTTCTTTTGGCACTTCTTCCATTATCACAAACCTTAAAATGTTCTTACCAGGAATATGGGCTCTTCTGAGGCATGATCAATATGAATATTCCATTTGAGTCTGAAAAACAATGTTCCTATCATAGTCACAAAAGAGATTTTTTTTCTATTTTATCTTATTTTTCACTTTATTTAGTTCACTTATTTGGAAACCATGAGGATAGAATCAGTTTAACTGTTTGGTCAGTGTAATTAGGCTGTTTCTCTCTTTCTTACAAGACTCATAACATCAGGAAAGGACAGGAAAAAATCTTATAATCATCAGGTAGGTCCCAGCCAGCTCTAGGCTAGGTCCCAGCCAGCTCTAAGCTGAATGTACAGACTTCCCTGCACAGCCCAGGGCTGGCCAGGATCTGTCCTGGTTTAGGGCATGCGGCTGTTTCCTGGCCCTGTGCCCTGAACTTTCCAAGCTCTTTCTAAGCCCCATCCCTCTATCACGTGATCAGGGCAAGGGGCTGGGAAAGAGTTGCAGGGGAGGGGCAGGCTCTGGCCTGGGCTCTACCATCAGTGCCTGGTCTGGCAGCAGGCAGCTCCTGGGGCAGGGAGCAATCTCTCAGCCCCTGCCAGGAGACAGCTGTCTCCTGGCCCAGTGCTCCCTGCCAGACCTGGGCCAGCATCCAGGCAGAGCCTGGAACTCCCCCTGGCTACTGCAGGGGGGAAGAGCAGGTTGCAAGCAAATCTTCTGCCAAATGCCTACATGTGTAGATGCCTGCCCAGGGTTGGTTTACTCCTCAGTAAATTACTGCAGAGTAAACCCATCCAGCAGCATTTGCACATGCAAATGCATCCAGTGAAACCCAAGACAGTTAATAGTTTCAGCCACTAGCAAACCAGCCCAGAGGGCCTACCACCTAACCCCTTTTGTTTGAAAGGAAGAATCAATCAGGGCTGCCACCCATGGGCTCTGCCACTTATGCCAGTCAAAAGTGACCTTGAAACAGTAAGGCCTAAGCCCAAAAACATTATAATGGGCATGAGTAGCCCCCAAACTTATGAACTTGCATGTTAAAAGAGTGTGCAAAGAAGAAATACACAGATACCACAGTATAACATAACTATAGCCGAACCTAAATAATATAGATAGTTATATCAAGAAAGTGTAAAGTACAAGAATACAAACAACTAAGAATTGTAACTAAAAATTACTTTTACCATCCTCACAATCTTTGTACATTGAAACAAAAGCACTGTAAATCACCACAGTAGTCATTTTAGTAGTAACATCCTCCTTCTGGATTCACAGCTCTGTCCCAGCCACACTGCCTCACTCTTATGTCCTGCTCAATGTCTCAGACTACCTAGGACTGCACAGCTCTGCCTACCTTTGAGCCAAGCAGCCATTTGCAGGCAGCAGAGGTAGATGCAGCAGCAGCACATGCCTGGGACTGGAAGGAAGGGGACTACTGAGGCTCCCATTGGCTATCTCTCTCTCTCTCTCTACATATATATATATAGAGAGAGAGAGAGAGAGAGAGCATATATAGCATATATATAGCCAAAGTTGACTTCATCAAATGCTACAAAGCCTTGACAGAGAGCTCCCTGCAAGGTGTTGTGCTCCAGCTCTGATGCAAGGTGACACTGCTCTGCTCTGTCTGTCCCTCAACTCTTCTTGCATCCAAACTCATTCTGGTAACAGATCTTCAATTAAGGTCATATTTGCTTAGCTTCTTTTACTAACAGTCCCATTTTTAGGGACTTTACAGATATGTGTTTTAGCTCATTTTTTTACATGTCATCTATAAATGTATGGACAGCTGGAAACCCTGGCCACATGCCAGACACATAGGCTGTCCACACATGTTTCAGATTGACCACCTTTGCTGTACAATATGAAACAGTTGAGGAGCAAGAGAGGAAAAGGTATCACAACTGCCTTCTTACGGTAGTGGCTCAAACTCTGAGGTTAGAAAACATTTTAATTTAATTCAATTCAGTTCAGTTTCATTTTTCAGCACTTAAGTTCTGTTTCATTCCACTCTGAAAATCTTAGTAAAAACAGTTCCTGGAAAGTTTGGAGTCTCATAATAACAAGCTTAATAGAGTGGGAATGATGAGTTCTAGGAACTTAGTTGTGCTGTTATTTCAAATGTCCACTAGATGGCAGTATTGAACTACAGAGTTTAAATTACTTCAGAATCATAACCTATGTTATTGAAATAATCAAAATGAAGGTTTTAAAAGAAAAGATGATTAATCTAGGTTGCTTGTTACTTTTCATACTATTCTCAGCATGGAAAATGATTATCAGAAAAGTTTGATCCATTTTTATTTACTACAATTTAAGAATCATCACCTAGAACCAAAGTACGGGTCCGTATAGCCCAAGACCTGTATCTACCCTCTGACAGATGCCAGTTATAGATACTTCAAAAGCAAATTAAAAAACCTAACAGAAAATTATCAAATAACTCATCTGTCAAACAGTGGTGTGATAATGCCCAGAGCACTAGGCCCAGCCTGAGCCCTGAGACACAAGCTCACCTGTGGACCCATTGTCCTCTCTTCTTGCAATACAGGTGCTCCAGATGGGGGCCTGGCTCCCAACTTGGAGTCCTCTCCTTTGGGAAGAACAAGGCACATCCCACACTATTAACAAATGCTGATCCAGTCTCCCTTTATGCTACCTAGGCTCCCTGGATATCTAGGCTGCAGAAAACGAAAAAAAAAGAAAGAAAGAGAACAGAACCCTAGACACACCTGCACAGAGTCTCCTGCCCCCCAGCAGAGACAAGCCAGTACCTGACCTTGACAAAGACCCAAAGAAGAGAACCCAAAACCCATGGACAGCTGCTAGGAGGTCCTCAGCTGAGGGCCCAAGCTACCCAGGGCCAGAGGGCTAGTATGCTCTCTATAGAGTCCACAATGGGTATTGCCCATGGGAACCAGAAAAAAAAATTACCATAAAAACCAAAAGCTGACACTAGTTGGGAGTTGAATACAGTCACGCCAGATCGGGTTCTGGAACCCAAGACCTTGCACTCAGGAGGCAAACAGGCTTTCCAGGGAAACTTAACCCAACTGCAGAAAGACCTCCCACCCACAGCTAGGTAGGGACCTCCATAATCAGGGTCCTCAAGGTCTTCTGCCTTAGACTCGGGAGGAACCCAAATTAGGGTTTGAAAATGTGCATGGTTTGGACCTGTCTTTCTGGATGTGAGAGGAAATCCATAGCTATGTAAAGGGCATGGGTAGGTAGGACAGACAATGGCTATGGTAAGCAAGGTGGATCCTGGAGACATCCACCTAAAATTGGGGTGGGACAGCTCCCATCTGAGATGTCAGGAACTGGGCTGGGAGGGTTTCTTTTCCTCCAGTGATTCGTCTGGCAGATGGGGATCCCTTGCTAGATTCAGAGATTGGGTTTCAGGGGTTCTCCAAACTAGTTCTGGTGGTCAGGCTCCTTAGGTCTCTCCCATCTGGGCTTCACAATCAGGATTTGTGGATTTATAAGCCAGTTCTGGTAGTTAGGCTGCTCATGGTCTATTTCTGGGGACAGCCTCAACTAACATTAGAGTTAGGCTTAGAACTGGGGTCAAAGAATGGGAAAGGTATAGATCTGTCTTTCTGCTTGAGATTGGTAGGAATCCCAGGCTTAAATTTAGGTAGGGCAGTCTATGCTCCTAGAAAGTGGAATAAACCTTAGGGCCCCCACCTAGGGTATGGGCTGGGAAAGCTCTCAAAGATGGGGTGATGCTTGGAGGTGAGAGGGGTCCTTTTGTTCCAGGGCTGCTCTGGCAACTAGGGGGTCTCCCAGTTGAGCTTAGTGATTTGGTTTATAGGCTTTCTAACCCCATTTCTGTCCTTAGGCTTCTCATGGTCTCCAACCTTGGGGCCTCCCAAGGCTTGTGAGTAGGAGGGTTCCTCTTGCTCCAGGGGTGCTCTGGAAGCCAGGGATTCTCCAGCTGGGTTTATCTATGGGGTCTGTGGACTTTTCAAGTCAGTTTCTGTTCTCAGTCTTCTCATGCTCTCCAACCTGAGGTTTCTGGAGCAATTCATGCTAGGGTCACTTTTTGGGTTAGTGTTAGAGAATGGACAAGATTTAGTGCTGTGTTTCTGGTTGGGATTGGCAGGACTCCCAGTCTTATTTTTAAGATGCAAATAGGTAAAACGGTCAATGCTAGTAGTGAGTGGGATGGGCTACGAGGCTCCCCATCTGGCTCTTCACCTCCCCAGCGGTGAAGTCAAACTTCCTGTGGGACATCTTGCTCCAGAAAATATTGGCAACTGGTAATCTCCTGGCTAGACTTCAGCATTGGAGCTGGGGCTCTCCAAACAAGTTCCTGTAGTCAGGCTGCTCAGGTTTTCCTGGTTGAGGCTTGGGTCAAGGCTGCTCTTGCAGCCTGACCTAGGATTAAGGTTAGGGTTAGGATTTGAGAATGAGCAAGTTTTGGAGTTTGTATTTGTTTTGTTTTTCCTTGGTGGTTATAGTAGGACTCCTGGAATAATATTTAGGGCACAAGTAGGTGTTGTGACTTTGAGCCCACTGCTGTGGCAAAAGATGGGTGTGGTGGAAAGGTGTCACCATTCTGGTTGGCAGGGCCAGACCACAATTTTTTGTGTCCCCCTGCAAGATATAGTTTTGGGACTCCCTGATGTGAAGAAGCTGGGTGGGGGGGCAGCTGACAAGTGGCCAAAGAAGCAGGGTGGAGGGGAGAGGGCTGGCAAGCGACTGGATGTGAAGCTGGCAGTGGCAGCAACATAGACTGGTGGCAACTGCCCACTCCGCCTTGCTACAGCACTGATTTGTAGTGTTCACAGCTGCAGGGGCCCCTTGGCTGCAGGGTCCCCTATGGCCACAGGTTCTGCAGGATAGGGCAGGCCAGCCCTGCTAGTTGGGGCTGGTGGCAGGAAAGAAACCAACCTAGCCAACTGATTGCACAACCAAGCCAGTTCCTCGCCCTGCTAGAGTGCCACAGAGAACACCTCCCTGCCCTGCCTTTCCTGGCTGGCTGCTAGCAGTCGCATTGCTAAGGGCCTGAGCTGTCCAGGCCTTGAGGCCTGGTGTTTCAGCCATGCACTTCACAACAGATATTGCCCATTGGAGCAGGGGAAATAATAAAGAAAGAAGAAAAATGCTGCTGGCTTGACAGGGCAATTCATGTTAGCCCCAGTCAAGTCTTGAACTTGGAATATCATACCTGAGAGGCAAGTGAGTCTGTTTCTATGCTACAGGTACGGGCTTTTCTTAATTCCCCTGTGCCCTCTCCTCCCCACCAGCACTTCTTAGGCTGGCAGCCTTCCATGGCACTAGGCCCAGCCAGAGTTTTGAGGTTCCAGCCTGCCTGCAAGCTTGCTTTCCTCTTTCCCTGCAATACAGGCACTCCAACCTCAGTGAAGTAAGGCCCCAGACGGGATTCCTGGCTCTTGGCCTGACTGGGGGCCAAAAGCAAAACCATGCAACTCTGTGCTCCACAGTGGTCAGGAGGGTTGGGGAGGTCCTTGGGGTAAGTGGTGGGCTTAAACCTGGGTCAGCTGTCCACAGACCCAAAGCAGCACTAAAAAGCACAGTGCTGGGGAGGAGACCCCCAACTTCACAGCTAGCTGCAAACAGGCCCTTGGCTGAGGGTTTGAGCTATCCAGTGTCTTTTCTGTGGATTCCACAATGGGTATTGCCCAGGAGAGCCAAGGAGAAAAAAATAAGTCACTGCTGGTTGACAAGCTTGCCAGTGCACAGTGCCTGGAAGACAGAAGTTTATCACTTTTTCACCTTTCATTTTCTCTTGTGTAACTGATTTTCCACATTACTGTCCTCACTGGCATGCAGTCATTCAAGATCCAGGATTTGGAACTGTTTTGGAACAATCTTATTTAACACACTGCTCTCAGCTGAGCAGCATTTTAGTAAAAATAAAGTCCAAGGAAAGGTAGAGGTAATGCCAGTGAATGCCAGCGTCAATGAATGAGAACAATCTGGATGAATCCTGTAATTAGTATAAACAATTGACTTATGATGGTTTCAACTACCATTGGTAAGCAGATGGAGAAACAGTATTTCTTATGGGCATAGGCAGGCAAGGTTCTTTGGATAGATGTGACATCTTTTATTAGACCAACTAATAAAAGGTGGTCTAATAAAAGATGTCACATCTACCCAAAGAACCTTGCCTGCCTATGTCCTTAGACCAATACGGCTACAACCAACAACCTTTCTTGTGGGCAGACACCTCATACCTCCTAGGTTTCATTTCATTTAAATGGAAATAAAACCCATCTCTATCTATACACTACTTTTCACTTCTCTTCCAGTAAAACAGCAATATCACTTAGGGCTATTCTTTCCCTCAAGATTCCCAGTCTTTGGTTCAGTTCAGGTAACTATGATACCAATGGGAACCAAAGATCAGGATATCTTATATAGTCTACTATATACTATATACTTTATAGTATATTAACAGCTAACAAAGAAGAGATCTTTGATTTAATGGCTTTGTAAAGTGTGTTTATTCTGCATATTTTACAGAGAACTCAATCCTACATTCTTTCTTGAGTCAAACCTACCATTTAAATGAGTAGGAATTATACTTCAGTCAAGAGTGCAGGACTCCCTGTAAACATCAAGTGCTAAATTTTGTGGCAACAGTTGCAACAAAACATTGAAACATGTTTTGGTTTAGAGCAGAGCCTTCTGTTAACTGAAACCAAATTATTTGTGCTAATTATACATTTTTTAGAAAGCCAACATCTGTTGTAATTTTTTTCCTAAATAGCTTCTAAAAATAGAAACTATTTAGAAATATATTATATTATGTATTATATGTTATATTGATATAATAAAAATAGAGCTAGATAGGTAGTCTCTGTGACATATTGCGGTATGGCCACCCATTTATAACATGGACACTCCTAAAAGTGTCCACATCATAAAAGCCATCATGACAATTCACAATAACTGGCACCAGGTTGGTAGTCTAGCAGGGGATAAAGAATAGGCCTGTGCAAAGCAGCAAGTATTTGCTTTGGATTCCACTGATTCGGAGGGACAGTGATTCAATTCAGTGATTCGAATCACTGTCCTGATTCGATATGGCTGATTTGGATCCAGAGATTCAGCACCAATTCTACACCATAGACTATACAGGCAGAAGTCTTCCATGACGCTAGACAGTTGCCTCCAGCTGGTAAGTCTGTTGTGGTGGGTGGAGGGGGGAGGGTAGGAGTGGGGACAGATCAACACGCCCCACAGCAATGCCCCCACTGCCTCAGACAAGTGGCATGCAGTGGCAGAAACCACTGCAAGCCTCCCCAAACCTCCCAGATAAGCATAGTTTGCCCCGCCCTGGCTGGGTAAGCAGTGGCTGGGCATGGGGGCACATGCACCCGGATCGGGGCAAGGCCAGCGGCAGGGCCTATGGGGAATTTTAGGGTGGCTGCAGCGTCCCCCCCCATAGCCTCCACTCCACTGTGCTCTGTGGGGTGGGAGAAGCCAGGGTTGTGCTCTGGGTGGCAAGCCCCCGCTGCTGGACTGCGTTCTGTGGGGCAGGTAGAGCCAGGGCTGCACTCTAGGCTGCGGCTGGGGCTAGCCACCTGGAGCGCAGCCCTAGCTCTACCCGCACCATGGAGCACAGCCCAGCAGTGGGCAACTGGGACTAGCCTCCTGGAATGCAGCCTGGCCCAACCCACCCCAAGCAGATCCAGGGGTACATGCCCACTCCCATGCCCTCCCAGACTGGTGGTAAGAGCTGCTGGAGGAGCTGCCAAAAGAGCAGCTCCCAGACTGGTGGCGTGCAGTGGCAGGAGTCCCCCCTCACCCCCACAAGTCCCAATGCCCCCTGTCCTGGCTGGGAAGCTGGTCCCAGCCACAATCCCTCCCTTGTTGTGGGTGCATTGATCTGCCCTCACACACCTCTTCCCTCCCCACTCCGCCCACCACAACAGACTTACCAGCTGGAGGCACCTGTGTCCAGCAGCATTGAGGACTGCTGCCTGTATAGTCTATGGACAAATCTCCAAATCTCTCTGAATCGATTCTTAGGCTTCCAAATTGATTCAGACCTTTTAATGAGTCTCCCAATTTGATTCAGATTCAGAGATTCGGCCACCAAATTGGGTCGAATCTCCAAATCAAATCTGTTACCGAAGCTTCATGCAGCCCTAATAAAGAATGAAATGGAGATTTAATTATTTCTGTGCTCCATCCCCCAAAAAGTGGTTCTTCTGGGTGGTGATTGAGGCCCCTTGGTGGATGAGTCTGGTAGCCTCTTCACTTTTGCTGCCTGTTCTGGTCCTGTGACTAACTGTGGTCCTGTGTACTGAAATAAGAGAGGAGGCCGTGGTGCTAAGGGAGAAGTCCAGAGCCTGGGTTGTCCCTCTCAACTTCTGAAGGTAGATGGCAGATTTTGGTTTTGTTTAGTTGTTATTCATTTTGTTTATGGGAGGGACAAGGCTGCCCCATGTGAAATACATGGGCTGGAAACCCTAAACCCAGAGGTGGCTGGCTTTTATAAAGACGGTGGGTGAGTACTTAATTTGTGAGGTTGCACAAATTAAGCTGTGAACACTGGGGTTGCTTATAATATCTGAATGGTTTATAGGATGTGAATAATTTAAACACAGCACAACGACTGCTATATTGAATTTGCTACTATGGTCAGAGTATGTTCACTGATAACTTACTTTCCCAGGAAGCTGAATAGTTTTGTCTCAATTTTTAAATGAAGTCATTCTTTTTGGTAGGAACCAAGCCCGCACTGTTACTGACAAAGTTCAGGCATGAGCTGTGGCCTCCAGATAAGCCTTTCAAAAGAAAAGGCAAAAATGCAAACAGAGTTATATTTCTTAGATAGATCACTCTGGTCGAAATAACAATGATCAAAATGAAAGTTAGCGGGAGTTATGCCCTACATTACTAAAATGCTGCTGCAATTCCTGTTGTTTGGTAACTATCTGATTAGCTTCCAAATTTGGAGTGCATTTCCAATCCTCTCTTCTGAACTCAGCACTATTATTTTTACCTGCTCCAAGTCTCAATTCATCCAGTTCTTATGTTCACTGATACTCAGAGCTTTAGTACTCCTGCGAATGCAGACAACTAGCACAGATTAATCATTAAGTTGGATACATACGTATTAATGACAGCACATAATATTTTAATCAAAAGATGCCCAAGTGACTGAATACTTTTAGCACATAAAAGTAATTTGTTCTTATAGAACTAATTACGTTTCATTGGCTCTTATGCTCAAATATAGAACAGGTGATGTAAAACTGAGAAAGCATTATCAGATCCAGAATTTCATAGAGGCTATTTATATTCTAACAGCATCTGGATTTTATTGTAAAAGACCTTGAATTAGTATAATATTTACAATGCTGACCTTTTCCCAAGTTCTAGTTAAGCCCAGGAAGTTTTCAGCTGATATATAATACAATGCAGTAACTAACTCTGGCAGTGCATGAAAACTTCATTGAAGCAATTAAAAAATTCCTGTTCTTACCTGCCACACCAAGTGGAAAAAATCAGTGGCTGGTGCACAGCTCTCCCACATTAAAAATGCCAATAAAAATAAAAAAGAGCAATTCTACAGACCTGTTTTTCTGTTAGTTTTTTTCAATAGATATAGAACAACATCCCCTTCTAGTGTCAGAAGTGTAGAACTCAATGCATGTCTTAGGTAAGAACTCTTATGACAGTTGGAAGAGTGTTTGGGGTTCCTCAGATTTTAAACTTTAAGGTTATGTGAATGTTTTGAAGTTCAGAGTTGTCTAGCCAAATTCAGAACTGGTTTAAGCAAGTACAACTCCATAGATTTCAAACGAGTGACACCCTTTTAAATGAGTTCTGAATTTCACCTTCATTTAAACACTTAAGGAATTAGACGACAAAAGGTTATCATGCACACTCAAAATTTCACAGTAGCAAACAGAAAATAATTATATTAAACGAAATAACTTTGGTATTTGATACTGCAGCAAAGTAATAATTATTAATTTCATTTTCAGGAGCTTGGTAGCAAATTAATTTTACCTACTAGACTTTTACTGCTGAAGATAGAGTTCCCCCTTCAGATAAGCAGGCAATAATCAATATAGTTGTCTTGTCTTAAGGGCAGATTCATGTACCAATTTAGAGTGAGAGAAAAAGCTTGCATCTTCTATATTCAGGGGTTATGGAGTTTATGCTGTTTCTACTACAGACTAATTTTCATTCTAGGAGTACTTTACAGGACACAGAATACCATGCATGTATATCTACCCTACTAACACTTCTTTCCTTACCACCTATGCAGCCAACTTCAGCTCATCACAGCCAACCTTATAATAGATTTACACTTGAAGATATGGCAGAGAAGTCTTCTGTGCCGGTGGTCATCCCTGATATATTTATGTATGTCTGTGTCTCTTTTGTGTCGGATTTAGAGGTCAGTAATGAATCAGACCTCTAACCTTTACTGAATGAATGAATGTCACTAGTATTCAAGTATGACTACTACTGATACTGGAACTCAGTTTCCACATGCAGGATTCAGGAGATGTGTCAGAGCAAGTTGGTGTCTACATTCCCTCCTACTGTCAGCCAAGGTGGCGTGATAATTTTCTCCTGCTCATTCTACTTCCTTCATAGCAAAGTGCCAAACTCACCTGTCATGGGCTGTATCCTCCCAGGACATTAAGTCCAGTAAGGCAGACTGTATGTGCTGCTTAATGCAGTCTTTGTAGCAGAGTTTAGGGCGGCCAGCCTTCCTACTGCCTTTTTCAAATTCACTTTACACAACTCTCTTATGCCATAGATCATTGTCCATTGTCCATACATATGACATGGCTGACCCAGGTCATTTGCCTCCGTGCTAGCATGGCTTCCATGCTTGGCATGGCTGTCAGTCTGAGTACTTTGTTGTTGGTGATTTTGTCCAACCATTTAATACCCATTATGCTGCATAGGTGGCATTGTTACAAGCAGTTAAGATTTTTGATATGGTGACAGGCAGGTCTGTAATGAGTATAGAGATAAAGGAGCACAGCAGCTCTGTTAACTTAGCGTTTTGTAGACACTGTGACACCTCATCTTGTCCGTAGTCTTTTTTGTAGGCGACCAAAAGCTGAGAGAGCTGACTTTAAGCATGCTAAAAGTTCTTTGTCAATGCTGGTGTCATCGGTAACTGTGCTACCTAGGTAGCAAAAGGACTTCTCATTGTTTAAATGGCTGCCATTCAGTTTTATTTCTGATGGTGATGGAGGTGATAGGTTTCTGCCAGGAAGTGGCTGGTACAGGACTTCGGTTTTCTTTACATTAATACTGAGGCCAAAAAGGAATACAGCATGGGTAAAGGAATTCAGTAAATGTTGCAGGTCATTCTTAGAAAGGGTGACTGTAACAGGATGATAGTCTACCCTGTTCCTTGAGAGTTCCTCCCCTGAGCAAGGGGGAGGGGGAATTGGGTCATGGAAAGGGCAGTGACGACAGTTCAAGGCACAGTTGTGCCTCCTTACAAACCAGGCACAAGTTACAAGGATCGGGGTCTATAAATGAGTGGATACCGGGGGTTGCACATTGCCCCCAGGGGCTTATAGAGAGAGATGAGAGTTCGCGCAGCCAACCTAAGCAGGGACAGACCAGGATCGAAAGAGCCAATGCTGCTGAGCCTAATTTGCCAGGTGAAATGAACCGCAGTGAGGGAGCAGCGAGGACGAGGGATTCCAAAACCCAGGAGAACTTATCTGGTGGGTCTGACGCAGGGAACTCTTGGTGAGACTGTGGTAGGAAGCAGGAACCTGAAAAGAGAAGAAAAGAAGAGAAGGGGTTAAGACTTGAACTTTCTGGGTTTTTTTGTTTGCAACTGAGCAGGAAAAGTGAAAGTAAAGTTGTGGACTGGGAGAAAAGCGGCCGCAGTCTGTGAGTGTAACAAAGAAACTTAATAAAACCAATTTTCCTTTTGCTTACTGGCAGGGTGATTGATTGCATGATCTCTCAGGGTTTAACATATTTTTTTCATTCAATAACCAAGCGTAGCAGATGAGTCCCTGAGGGGGAGAATTCATTGATTTACCCTACCCCACCCACAGTGACTAATGCTGAGTTGTCAGCATACAGTAGATCCTTTACTTCACTTTGTTGGGATTTGCTTTAGGACTTGAATTGATGGAGGTTTAGAAGCCTGTCATCAAATCATGTTGATAGAGTGACACCAGGAGTGGTGGTATGTGCGGCAACTTCTAGCACTCCAGCCAAGAACAGAGTAAATAATATAGGGGCAAGCACACAGCCCTGTTTAACACCATGGGCTACAAAAAAGACACCAGATGAGTTCACACCCACTGATACATAGTCCTGAATGTTGTCATTGAAGCAGCCTATGAGGTTTGCTTGGGAAATCAAACTTTGCAAGAAGTCACCAGAGAGCAGAGCATCCAACAGAGTTGAATACCTTACTAAAGTTGACAAATGCAACGTATAGGGGCATTTGTTGTTTGGCAGCTTTTTCCTGTAACTGGCATAGGGTAAATATGTCGGCAGTGCCACATGATGAATGAAAACCACACTAGGATTCAGGGAGTACATCACCTGCGGTAACCTGGAGCTTTCTCAGCAACAGCTCACCAAGGGTCTTACCAGCAATGGAAAGGAGTGAAATGCCACAACAGTTGCTGCAGTCATGTCTGTCTCCTTTGCTCTTATAGATTATTATGATTTTGTCATCTTAAAAATACTGGGGTAAAGCCTTGTTTTACCAGCAGAAAGTAAAGAAGTCTACCAAAGCTTTGTGAAGTCTAGGTAGGACCAGCTTATTTAAAAACTTCAGCTGGGATTTCATTAGTTCCAGCTGCCTTTCCATTTGTCATTTCCATAAGTGTGTTCTTAGTCTCCTGCAGAGTTGGGAGTTCTTCAAGTTCATATCAAACTGGTCTTTGCTCAATTGAGTCTATTATTTGATCATTTGTGCTTGACTCACAATTGAGGAGGGATGCAAAATGTTCTTTCCATCTTTCTAATATCATACCATGCTCAGGACTGGACAGGTAATAGCTCTTCATGGTCCATAAATGGATTTTAACTCCTGAGAAGAACATCAGGATTATTTGTATCAGTGAGAGCGTGTAGTTCTGTTGCTGTGTTTCTCTACCAAGTGTCCTCCGTCTCCTGCTGCAATTCAGAATTTGATTTCTTGAAGTTTTCTGCAGCTATGAGAGAGGAGGTGTTGTTCAATTTAATTTGGTACGTGGCTTGATGGGGCACAAGGAGTGCTTGCATCAAACCAGTCCACATTTCATTGAGAACCTCATGTCTAATCCTTACTTAATACATGATATCATAATAAGGGCCTTGTTACCCATTAATTTGAGGTGGCTTCTAGAGCTCTTAGCTCCTGGATTGTCCACATATTAACACATGAAACTAGTTTAAGCACACTTTATGCAGTTTAAAGTTATGCCACTCCAGGGCAGGTTTATCTCTGATCTGTGTTGCCCAATTCGTGTTTCTTTAATGTGTGGCCACTCCCCACAAATTAGGGTTACCATACCTCCAGGTTTTCCCAGACATGTCCTCTTTTTTGGTCTTCTGTCCTCTGTCCTGGTGGATTTTTGAAATGCAAACAAATGTCTGTGATTTTGCTCTGCAATGACATTCGCAAGAAACTACTCTTGTTTTTTTGTCATAGTGAGGGCTTCTTCTAAGAGATGCTATTTAATACCTTCAACTCAGTTAAATTGGAGAAATCTATGGGAGCTGAAGATTTCAAAAGAGCACTGTTAAATGTACCCATCAATTAAATAAAAACAAAATTATAAAGTATATTCAGTGATTTAAGATCTGGACACCTGCCTTCAAGCTGGAAAATAATAAAAAAGTAATATCTTTCAACAGTGATGAAAATTAAAATCACTTTCAAATTAAGTTAAAATTACAGCAGTATAGCAGGTTGTCATGCCTTGCAAATGAATTATTGTTAGCCACATCAATCGTTATGCCTTCAATATAGTACATATCTGCCTTCTGGCTCTTTTTCAGAAAGATTATCAGTGAGTTTTTTGCTCCTTGGTCAAGTTCTGTTTAAGTGTTGGGTGCCCTCATGTGCCTAACATGGAATACTACCATATAAGAAAATATATTGCCAACAAATATTTTCCTAAGTGTGTTACTAAAATACTTAGATTATAACAACTGAAGTCACCTTTTATACTTTGCTTGGATTTATGCTCACTGTTTTTTCTTAGAATTTTTTTCTGCTAAGGCAATGAAAATCAGTGAAGTCAGTTTCACATGGCATCATTAGTTTCAGGTTTTGGCACCAAAGGACAGCAAACTTGAATAGATTTTTTATATATATATATCCCGCTGGCTTTGGCATTTTTAAAAATTCCAGTTAAGAGTCTACCTTTCATACTTATACTGACTAGAACTGTAGTAGACAAAAAGCTGTATAAGAATATATATGATGCTCAGTGGGTGCATCTACACATGCACTTTACTGTGGAGCTGACTAATTAGCTCTGCAATAAACCATCACTGTTTACATGTGCACCCATATGAGGGTACAGTAAATTAATTAATTTTACTATAGGATAGTACTGTCCAGGATGCACACTATCCTACAGCACAGTAGTTACATGTGCCAAAACACACTTGTAGACAGTGACCAGGCCTGGCTGAGGCATAAGGGTGCTTGCCCCACACTGTAGCACCCTCATGTCCCAGCCAGCCCCTTGGCAGTACAGTGATACCTCCCCCCCCACCCATGTTCCCTGCCAGCTGGGGTTACTCCACCTCAGTTCAACATGCTGTGGTCCCAAGCACATGTGCAAATGCTGCATCCAGGAGCAATAAACTAGTGCAAACTGCACTAGAGCTTATTGCTACATGGTAATTGCATGTGTAGATGCACTTAGTGCAAATCAAAGTATCAGAATTTAGCCTTCTCTCCCTTTTTTTTCCTAAAACTGAAAGCCAAAATTTTGAAACCTCATATATTAAGCTGTCTGAAGTACCTAAATAAAATTATGTAGGTGCCTAATTTTAGGAACACAAGGTTGAAAATCTGTATATTTTGAGCCAAACTTCAGTTTTTAAAAATCCCTATCTACTAACATTAAAAAAATACAGGCACTATATGCCACATGTCCATAACTGTTTTACATAGATAGCATTATTCTGCTTAATTTAGCACTGAATATAAGCTTTAGCCTAGTATTGAGGAGCACTGTACTGTTAAAAATGCAATATTGAGGATAAGATGCAAAATGGAAATTCAGAGTATTTGTGGGCAATAAGGATTTGTTATGAAGTAGAAGTTTTGTCACCTCCTTTGTCTAAAGTCTATCTCATGCTTGTTATTATGTTCTAGAAGTGGGATTTCTGAGTACCATTAAATAGTTACACATTACCTTAGAAGTGGCAATAAAGAGGTCTTAGCATAAAGTACAGGACTTTGGAGAAAGAGGTCCTATATTCATGTAAAAATCAATTTACTTTTTGCAACTTACTGTATCCCTTTATTAAAAAGTTGAGAAGTGTATCTGTTTTATAACACTATAAGTTTCTTTGGAAACAGACAATTTTACTAGATAAAATAAACTAAATGGTTAGAAAAAAGTGTAATAAAAGGGCATCTGGGTCCTTCTACTAAGAGAGAGACAATATTTGAAAAAAGAGTTGTTGAATATTGTGTGTTTGCACATGTGCACATAAGATGAGATATGTAATTATAACTAACATTCATACTAACCATACGGTACTTTATTTCAGGGCAACAAAATATATTCATACAAAAAAATAATACCATTGTCTCAATGGAAGATGCTCATTTAATTTGGACAGTTCAAATTATAATAAAGCCTCTAATGGTTTACAATCATTTTCAGACTTGTAACATAAATAAGCAAACTAACCAACACCTTTATGATACCTATATGGTCCAGGTGATCCTAACTGGGCAGTCAAGGTAATCCATCCTCAGAAGCTGCAGGCAGCAGGTTCCATCCCCCTCCTGCCTCTGTGCAAAGATCTTGGTGCTTGTTTTTGATCTCTCTGCAGTTCTGCTTAGCTTTATTGGACACTCTGGCTTTTGACTCCTGCTTCCCTGTGGACCCAGGCTAGGGACAGAAGTTACACATAAACTGGTTTAAGTGATCAGAAACTAGTTTAAACCTGTAACAAAGCAAAAGTTCAGTGCACCTAAATCAGTTTCAAGATGTCCAAAACTGGTTTAAGATAAACCTGATTGAATGTAGTATCAGACTTAACTGACTGAGGTCAAACCAGTTTATGGAATTTCTGTCCCAGACCCCTTCCTGGTTTAAGTTAAATCACAGTCCCACAGCATCCCAGCATGCTTTCCATCCTTGGGCTGGGCTGTCTGCTTTGCCCCTCTCCTCTCTAGCCAGAACAGAGGCAGGGGTGTGGCCAGACACCAGCCCAGCATGGCCCACTAAGGTGAAGGGGACAGAGAGAGAGTTTATTCCCCCCTCCCTCCCCTCACTCCCTGGGAGACCCCAGCTGAGGTTTGCCAGACCAGGGCTCAGCAGCCCCTGTCAGACATTGCCCCTCCCCCCGTCCTCACCACTGGAGCGGCAGGGCGTGTGGCCAGCCCCAGCAGCAGCCTCAAAAGAACAGGGGACAGAGGGTGGTTTAATTCCCCGCCTTCCTCCCCTGTTCCACCAGCATAGACCCCAGCTGGGATCTGCCCAGCTTTCCCTCCCTGCTTATGGCTTAGCATAGCCTGGGAGCTCCAGAGCCCTTCTCCCAACCAGGGGCAATCCTACTGTCCTTCCCAGACACCAGGGCCAGGGTTTCACTTGGGGCAGCCCAGGAACAAAGACCAGATCAGGGGAAGGGGAGGAGTGTGAAATGGCCCCAAACCCAGGTGGGGTCAGACACATAGAGATTGTGGTGGTGGTGGCTCCATCTTGGATATGAGTCCTGCCAAGCAGAGGGACCCAGGCTGGTGGGAGGCAGGGAAGGGGCTCTAGCGTGTTGGCTATCTGAGCCAAGTATGCAGGTCAGGGAGCAGCTCCTGCCCAGTGACCCCTTCTACATGCTGGAGATTGGCACCTAAGCCAGACCTAGCCCATGCAGTGATGCGCACAGCACAGGCTTACCCCCTCAGCCCTGAGCACGATTACCTGTGGCTGCCAGGCACCATGCTGGGCATGCAGTGCTGGCTCTTCCCCTACCTGGTAGCAGTGGCTCAGCACAGCTCCATGTACCAGACATGGGGCGCTACCCCTACAGTTTCCCCACTGCAGCCACCACAGTTCAAGGGCATGGGTAGCACCTACCAGTACAGCCAGGGCAGGTACCCCTGACAGCAGTGGCAGGGAAGCCATAGGCGTAGCACCCCATGCCTAATATATACGCCCATGCTGTGCCTAGTAGGAGTGCACCAATAGAGATTTTTGTGGCCGGTATCGATAGCCGATTTTTAGGGAGGCATATCAGCAGAAACTGATCTCATTTCTGATACCCAGCCTGGCAGCATAAAGCGCTGCCTCCAGGTGGTAAGTCTGGCGTGGGGGAAGGGGAGGGGGGAGAGAAGGAGCATGGGGGCAGTAGGTCAAGGTCCCCGCAGTGAGGGATGGGTGGAGCTGGGGCAGGTGTTGGGTCAAGCACTGCCCAGCCAGGGCAGGTGCAGCACAGAGCTGGCAGCTCATCTGGGGCCTTGGGGAGGGGGACAGCTCCCACAGGTGTATACCACTTGGCTGTGTCCAGTGGCTCATCCAATGCTCACTGACTTATCCCACCACTGCTCCTGCCACTCATACAGGAGGGCTGGGGCCAGGGCTGTCCTGGCCCACCCCATGCAGCTCCGGGGGCACATACTCTCCCCATGCCCTCCCAGATGAGCAGCGGGAGCAGCAGCAGGAGCCGCCAGATGAGTGGGTGAGTGCTGGGCAAGCCACTGAACCAGAGGCTCCCAGCCAAGCAGTGCGCAGAGGTGGGAGCACCCCTGCCCCTGGAGCAGCAAGTGGGAAGGACCCTGACGGGCTGCTGCACTCCAGCCAGGCAGACCTTGGCTGGGGTCCTGGGGGAAGCAGGGAAGGTAGGGGGAATAAACCCGCTCCCTGCCCCTTTGCCTTAGGGGGCGATGCTGAGCCAGTGTCTGGCTGGGGGCCAGGGTCTGGCCACATTCCCTCCCCCACCCTCAAAAGCCTGGCAAGGGCTGCTTCTCTCTTCTCACTTCAGGCACACCCTAGCTGGGGTCCCTGCAGGCTGGGGGGGGGCGGTTTAAACCCCTCCCCAATCATACTCAGGCCTGCTGGGGCCTGGCCACACCCCCATCCCTCAGCTCAGCTTCCCTTGACCACTGGAGAAGGGAAGGCAAAGCAAGACTTTCTTTAGTGCCTCCCAGATTCTGGCCTGCGCCACTGCAGGCATGTGCCTGCATTTCTGGAATCAAAAAGGAATGTCTATTCACTTGCTTGTGGGTTCGATCTATGTAGGTTAGACTAACCTGCAAAGATTGAATCAATTCAGGCTTGGGCTTTTTGATTGTCTGTACTTAGCCCCGGTGTCTGGACTTCATGTAATTATCTGGTGGCCTCCCTTGACTGCATTCACACTGGGTCCTAACATAGACTAACTAATTCACATGTATCGGCAACAGGTAACATCTGACAAAGTGACCTGTTGCATATGAATGCTTTACGCATCTTTGACTTAATTAAATAAGATGCAACTCTACCCTGTGTTCAGTATGGTACAATGGTCTCAAACCACTGTTGTACCTTTCTGTCACTTGTATTATTTTTAGAAGTAGGTATTACGAAAATGGTTTGAGATAAAGAATGTAAGCTTTAGAGTAATAAGTAAGCTATTTTTTCTTCTTCTTTTGTGATTCATTGGGGAGAGTTTGGACCTAGAGAAATAACATCTTGAACTGGTAGATTACTGTGCTTCCTAGAAAACTGATGCTGTAGAATATCAGAAACTATAAATATTACAAGACAAAGATTTTAGAAGAGATATGAAACCTCAAGCTTTAGAGTTTAAGCTAGTATATATCCAGTGGTTTTTAGTTTACCGGTACACATCATTGTTTACTGTATTATATTAATTAAGTGCCAGAAACAGGACAACATTGGTGTTTGCCTCTTTAGAAAGACAGGTTTTGTTTTACTAGATCAGACCTACAGTGTAGCTAGTCCAGTATCCCATCTGTGAGTAGATACCACCAGATACTTACCAGTGAACATCATAGAAGGCCAGATATCAAATGATGTGCCGCCCCCCCGAACCTCCCCCACACACTACCATCACCATTAGGGGGGTGCTAATTCTGAGTAGTTACAAACTCACCACAAAACTCTTATAGAATCCTTGTTAGTACTAATCATTATGACTGTGGCTCTCCTTGATGTCTAATACCATTTATGGATTGAGCTAACTTTATGTTGTACTACATCTTCCTTTTTGCCTCTTCCTTTTTTGTGCCTCTTAAAGAGCTAGCAATTTAGTGCAAGTTTTCTAAATACAAAAGTTTTCTTTTATTTAAATGCTGATTCAGACAGTTATTATTGCTCTTGGATGAGTTTAATTTACAAGATGATAATTCAGGTTTATATTGTTCACATTCACTTTTTCTCTTTTGTTCAGCTGAGCAGTCTTTTTCAGCACAAACATTCTATAACTCATATAAGAAAGGGCATATCCTTGACTTATCTTCATGTGATTTTCAACTTGACAGGTTGAAAAATGTGTACACCTACAATCTTTGATGGTTCGGTTATCACCATGGCTCTTTCTAAGGCTAAATCTGCTTAATCATTCAGTTTTGAGTCTTGAAGTAATGTTAACACCACTGGGGCTGTCCACTTAAGGATAGTCTTATAAAACCTGACATGCTTGTTAATCGTGAATTTGGTATACATTCTGTTTCAATTTTTCCAGGGTCAGCTGATGCCTCACTTATGCTCTGAATTCGGTTGATTTTTAGCATTTACATTGGGTAGCAGACCATGTTTAATATTTCTATATTACAGTTCCTACCCACGGAAGAACATTTTATTCTTTTCCACTTGCACTACATATAGTTCACTCCAGAGTTAAACAATGATTAAGAAAACAAAATGATGTGTTAACTCAAGAAAAGGTTGTTGCTCCCTTCCATGGGAGTGGCTTGAATACCATTGGTGACCTCTACAACAGAAGAAATATTACTCCAGGATTATCAGAATGTTATTTGACAGCTGGGGAGAATAAAGTTCTAATAACTATAAGACCATATGGTGACTTCTAAATTTTATCTACCTTAACTCTTATAGTACTGATTGTGGCACAGAGCTTAAGGCACCTGCTACTTTAAGAAGGAAAGGCAGACTGAGAAGCAGCCTGCAGGTGTGGACTGGACTTAGGGAGGATATAAGCCCCAGCCCTGAGATGAGCAGGTGGTAAGATGTTGGAGGCTGCTGAGGGAGCATCTGCTCAGCAAGATTGCTGCAGCTCCTAGAAGCCAGCAGGGAGAGTACAGTCAGCAGTCTGGAGGTGTGGGGAGGAACTAAGGGGTGGAGGAGGTTCCTAGGGACCCAGAGAGGGCTTCGGAGCCCAGAGAGAGGAGCTGAATGTGTGGGACCAGAGGGGTCCAGGAGCTCAAAGAGAGCAGCTGAGTGAATGGAGTGGTCATTAGTGTGAGATCTAGATTTGGAAGCTCTGAGACACCCTCCTTCATATGAAAGTATATGAAGGCATGGTGAGCAATAGAAGGGGTGACTGCTGACAGTGAGGAGAGTGAGCAAAGGCAGAAGGGGCTCCAGGGGCTTCATAGCCATCCCTGGAAGGACACCCTGATGCATTGGTGCTTGCCAAACTACTAGCTAAATGCATGGTTGGGAAGAATGGTGTGTGTAATTTGTATACAATAGAATTGTACCAAACTAGGCTGATGAAAGAGTTTATAAAGAATCCTGTATTAGACCAGGTTTACCAAAGTCCATGAACCTTGAGCAAACCTGAATTATGTAGTGAGTGAGTGTGGCAGCAAGGATCACACTGCTCACTCTGAAGATGTTCCAGAGACTTGGGAAAAGGTCCCCAAAGATTGTAAGATTGTGGGGGGTGCTGGAGAGGTTGCTCCGAGTTCAAACCCTTACCTTATGATGAACGAGAAGGGAGGAAACAAGATGCGGTGAGATCAAAGATGCCAAGATTTGTAACTTCCTATCAGTTCCGGCTGGCAGTTCCAGAAGAGCGGTTTAAAATCATACCCAGCAGGAGGAAGAGTGATACGAGGAGAGAGTCGGAGAGAGCATGAGGAGTAAAGCAGGGACGATGTCCCAGGAGGGGTAAAGTAGGAGATTGAGAAACTCTCTCTTTTTGAGGCTCAAAGGAGTCTCTGTACTTACCTAAACACAGAAAGATGAATGTGATCAGTGGGATCTGGTGTGTTGAAGGTTGCTTCCTCTTGGGAACTGGCAAAGCAAGCAAATCAACTGATCATGAGTGGTGGGATTGTAGGACTTGGGGTCCCAGTGAAGAACCAGACCCATGGTCCTGCAGCCCAAAGAAAGTAAATATTAAGGATAATAGTGTGGAAAGGGGAATGGAGGTAAACAGCCAGCAGGCTTGGTATTGCCACATAGCCAAAACATGGCTGTGAGAGATAAAAAATCCTAATCAGTCCATAGGTCAGCAGCAATTTAGAACAGCAAGCCTCCCTCTTTTTTTCCTTTACAACACATCATGGCAGGTGAGATAGGGCGGACATGCTAAACAAGACCTTAATTAGAAGATCAGCTGTGTCGTAAGAACTAACACACAATCTATCCAGATAGTATGTAAGCAAATAATTTAATTGGATTAACAACCCCACTTGCAGTGAGATTTCTTATGATATTAAGAAACAACTCACTGTAACACTTAAATACTGCATTTTTCTTTGGCTGTATATGTTTGTTCAAAACCTTAAACCAAGGGTGTCAAGCTCGCCTGGGGCCTTGGGACAGATTTGGATGACAGCTACTTGCAGGCTAGATTTAGCTTGAAGTGGGAGGTCTGCTGCTTTGGCAAAGATGGTGGTAGCAAGGGGTCCAGTGGTGCCAGTGAGGCCAGGGGGATGAGTCCAGAGGCAGGAGTAGCAAGCCAAGCTCACTGCTGATGATCATACCCAGTGAGGCCAAAGGTCCCCAGATTCTGTGGTGGGCCATGCCTCCCAACTTCCAGCGGCACATTGGTAGCCTGATGGCCTGGATAGAGAGTCTTCATGGCACAGATCTGGCCTATGAGTCATATGTCCAATACCCCTGTTATAAAGTGAAACTCCAGGAGCAAGACTCTCTTTGTATGCATAGTGATCTGTGGAAGGGATTTTGCACAGGTCTAATACCAGTTGGGGAGGAAAGGTGTCATTGTCTGGAGAACAGACAAGGTGAGTCCAACTTAGAAATGTAAGAGCAGAAGGGACCTCTGGGTCTTTACCTTCAACCCCTGTAACCACAAAACATAATCCCTTACACACATGTATCAGGCTCATGGCCAGTTAATTTCCATGACAAATGTACAGGAATGTTGCTAAACTACAAAGTGACCCTCTTTCATCATTTCAGTTGCAAGTACTTCATAAAGTCCTCCAGGATCCAGGCAATAAATTTATAAAATGGTCCTATTTTTTAAGTTGAATTCTTTCTTTATTTTCTATTTTGATGTTCCTGTTCCCTTTAAGCCACTCATTATTTCTTTCTCCTTTGCAAAGAAACTTGCTTTGTTGTTCTTTGGCCTGGCTACATGTTATAGCTCCAATACTAAGCTCCTATTTATTTCCAGGCTGTTGAAAGTGCTTTAGTGCCTCAGATATAATCATTAACTATAATAACTTATCTTCCCAAAGTTAAATAACTCTACTGAAACTTCATGGCTCTTGGTCACAATTAATCTTTTGCTCTGTACTGATATAGAACAATTTAATATTTTATTTTCCCTGTTAGAAAAGTGCTTGTGTGTGTGTCGTTTTGCTTGTACTGGCTTGAACTGCTCTTTATTTTCTTTTTATTAATTATTTTCATTATTTTTACAGTGTCTGCATCTTATTACATTTATGTAATTGATAGTTGACTCTAATAGCGACAATTCTAATATGCAGCAGCAAAGCATATATACAATCCTATATAGAATCTCTGTATAGGTTTGGTACTTCATTATATTTTACTCATATATTTGTATAAGCTTACAATAAACTTGCAACCATGCTATTGAGTGAACATGCACATGCAGAGGCAGTGTGACCCAAAAGTAATTTTAATAGCCAGCAGGAAAACAGCTTATATCCACAGGTTTAAGACAGAGGCATCAAACTTAAAGCCCACAGGCTGGATTCAGCTCATGGTGCTGTTGCCTCTGGCTTGTGGGGCTCCCGACAGACCAGAGTTCAGGGACAGCCTAGCGGCGGGCAGGGCTCACCACAGAATCTGGGAGTGGAGGGCCCTATTGGACATGGCCGTTGGTAGCAGGCAGGTGAGGGAGGGATGTTCAACACAGCCCTGATTGCCCCACTGCTGCTTGGCCTTTTGCCATTTCCTGTGCTGTTCCTGTTGCCAAATCTGCTGTTGCAGCCACTGCTGCTACCATGGCTACAACTACTGCCTGTCCCAGCACTGGTACTGCCAACACCTCTGCTGTTTGCTTCACCACTGCCAGGTCCACATGTGGCCCATGATGAGTCCCACAGTCCAAACAGCTGGGTGAATTTGACACTCCTGGTTTAAGATACTGATTCTAATTAGTGGAGGGTTCTATAAAGAAAGATGCTAATAACCAATGGAAAATGAATCCAATCCTTGGATCTCTCAAGTGTATTTTAATGATCATTGCAGGAGCAGGACATTGGTCCCTTGCTTTACCTATGGCAGATTAGGGTGTTATGCCCTGTGGTTGTGTCAGGATTGACTGTGTAGTTTCACTAATGCGTTAGACCAGGGGTGGGTAAAATATGGCCAGATGTGGCCCGCCTAGGGATTTTGTTTGGCCTCTGGTGGATCCCTTGATCCTGCCCAGCCCAGGCGCGTGTTGGGGTAGACTGGGTCATGGTGCATGTGGCTGATCCTGCTGTCCTGGAGCACACAGTGTGGCTGGGGTGATTCAGTGACCATACTCACTTCCTGGCAGCCCCAGCACGGGCAGTTCCTTTTGACTGCCGTCACTGCCAGACTTGGCCCCACTGCCCAGGCACACCAACTTGTCTGCCCCATACCCACCACTGAGGGCAGAACCCGCACAGACAAGGCACACAGCCAGGCAGATGGGATGGGCTTGTGGGTGGACGGAGAGCAGTGTCCAGTACCAGAACAGGCAGACAGGGGCAGCATCATGGGCCAGGATTACAGGGCAGTGACAGTGTAGGGCCAGGGCCTGGGGCAGGGCCATGATCTGTTCCCTGCAAGTCCCTGCCTGTCCCAAGCCAGTGCCCACTGCAGGGACATGCAGGGAGTGGATCATAGCTCTGCCCTAGGCCCCAGCTCCACCCCTGATCCTGGCCTCGGCCACACACACCCATCCTGCTCCCTAGATGCCACTCCCCTCCCACCCATGGCCCCATCCCAAATCCTATCATCTTTGTATGCCTCTGTTTATTCACACAGCAAGTGGAGATACTATAATATCCTATCCTTGTAGGGATAGCACCATTGTAAAAATTAATTGCATAGCAGTTGTAAAACAGTTCTGAAAAGTCATCACATGGAATATACTACTGAAATCTCCATGGCATTGTTGTTTATCTTTACTGAATGCCCATATTTAAGATTGTTAGAGTATCAATTGCATATACTGCCTGTATTGCTTGCCTCACCAAGAGATTTGGTGCAATTTTTTCCGTCTACTTGGAATTTTTTTTTTAATGCCGTAGAAGGCAAACTTCCAATTGCCTAAAGTACACTGAATAGATCCAGACCATGCCTGGACAAAAAATGTAAAACCTACCAACACATCTCTACCCGAGAACAGAACCATCACCATTCCTGGATCTTATAACTGTATCTCCAGAAACGTAATACATCTCATTCAGGACACTAAATGTCCTGATGGAAAATGTGTAGGAGAAAAACAACTGTGCACCAGAATGAATGCACACTGAAAATCTATCAAAGACAAAAATACCCAATTACATGTGGTTGCACACTTTTCACAAAACAACCACTCTCTCTCCAATCTCTCAGTTTTAGTCCTCAAAGGCAATTTACAAAACACTTTCTGTAGATGAGCCTACAAATTTCACTTCATAAATCTGCTGGATACAAACAATCATGGACTAAATATAGGCATTGGATTTACGGTACATTTTAACCTACCTGCCGTCTGATAAACCCAAGTAACCTGTCTGCATTTTACCAGCTACATTCAAACACAAGATTAACATTCCCCTTTCCCACCCACACCTACCTGTCTCACACCTACTGTCTCCCATTCCCTCTGATCTTCATTGCCACTCATTTGCATCTTTCACAGATCTGCATTTTGCATATAGGCTTCTATTCTACCTGAGACCAGACTCTCTGTATGCCTGAAGAAGGGTGTTTGTGCCTGAAAGCTTGCAAAGAACAATTTTTCCAACTATTTAGTTGATCTAATAAAATATATCACATCTACCCAAACAGCCTTGTCTGCCATAGGAGGGGAACAAATTCCTTGTGGAAAAAAATGTAGTTGTTACAATTCTAGGTGAGGAACAGGGAAACCAGCCTAAAAGACCTTATCACAAAGCGCTAAATAGCTTTTTTAACTTTTCTAAAAATAATAGTTTTGAAGAAAATATTTTATTCTTTCAGATTTTATTCTATCAGTTGAATCAAATAGGCATGTTTAAGCTAGTCCTAGTGTACAACCCACTCATAACTAACTCTCTAGACCAGTGCTGTCCAACTGGTGGGCTGCATACAGCTTGTGAGGGGCTAACACACAGCCTTTGGGCTCCTTTCTGACCAGCACTCTCCCGCAACTGCTCCTTCTGCTGCAGTGGCCAGGGTAGGGTTACCGTATTTCCAGTATCAAAAAGAGGACACTGGTGGTGGAGGGGGAGGTATATGACTTGGTGGGGCACTGATATACCCATGCCCTGCCTCTGTCCCTCACTCCTAAGCCCCTGCCCCACTCCCAACCTACAGTTTCTTGCCCCCCCAGTATAGTTGGTGCCCCTCACTCCCAACCGGCAGCCTCCTGCTCCCCAGCCCTGCCAGTGATCTGTACTCCCAACCTGCAGCTCCCTGTCCCTCACCCCTGCTGGTGCCCCTCACTTCTGAGCTGCAGCCCCCTGCCCTTGAATGCCATGTGCCCCTGGAGGCTGTGGGGGCCACAGCAAGCTCTTGCAAGTGGCAGACGCGGGAGCATGGCAACTGTGAGCAGTAGCTCCCGCAGCAGCCGCAGCACTGTTGGTGGCAGAGGGGATGGGGGTAGCAGACACTACTGGCTGCAGACCACCTGCAGATGTTGCCAGTTATGTCAGCACTGGGGGGAGGGGAGTGGTTATGAGCAGTGACTGCCCACAGGTGCTGCTGGCAGTGTCGTGGTGCCTTTTTGCAGGGGGTGCACCACCAAGCTTGGGGTGCACATGCACCTGTGTGCACCCGCTACATGTCACCAATGCCCCTGCTCTCTCCCAGCCCTGCTGGTGCCTCTCACTCCTGCCCCATAGCCCCATGGCCCTGCCGGTGCCATGCACTCCAGACCCATAGACCCCTGTCCCCACCCCCCGCCCTTCCAGTGCCATACACACACACATATACAATGTCTCTTTACATGGGAGTGGCTTGCTGGGGCCTGCACGGGGAGCACGTGACCCCCAGAAGCCCTGCCCGCTGCTCCCAGCCCTAAGCAGCCAGCCTGGGAAAGCAAAGAATAAGCAAAAACCCAGACATTTGCTCTCATTTTAAAAACCCACCCAGACACAAGGACAGAGGGCCAAAAAAGAGGACATGTCTGGGAAAACCTGTATGTATGGTAACCCTAGGCCAGGGTCTCTGGGCTCCCCCTCCCTCCTTCAGCTTTTACTTCCTGTCTCCGCTCCTAAAGGTAGCGTGGGATGGCAGGAGGGAACCTGGGGATGCAGTCTTTACATGCTGTGTTATAGGGAGGAGAGGTATGGAGAGGTGGGCTGCCCATACAGCAAGTGGACCCTGGCCACCCAGAAGTCAGACAGCTCTGCCCTAGACTTCAACCAAGACTTTCTTCAACCAAAGTGGTAATACAGTAAAAGCCCTGTTATCCTGCATTTTACTAACTGGCATTTCTATTAACTGGCCAGTCAGCTGGATGCAGAGCAGGGAAAGCTCGCCTGTGGTAGCAGTGGCAGTCGCCACCTGCCATGCTCCGCTGCCACTGCTCTTCATTCTTAGGGTCTATCCCAAGTTATGCAAGGTGAAAACTGAGGCTATATGATTTGTTCCAATGCAAAATATATTGAATGAGTGCTTTCTACAAAGAACCTCTCACGTGCACAGGAAATTCTGACTACCTTGGACCTTACTTGGCTGTACACCACTCCTACTCCTTTTGAGGGAGAGGGCTCTTCTGAGCAAATGCTGCTAGGGCTGATATTCAGAAACAGAGCTCATATTTGCATACACATCACAAAATAATACTACAAAGATGTCTTTGCAGCTTGCTTGTCTTAGCTCACCTTAACAGTGTGTTTGGAGTCGCAATACAGTTCCCTTATTAGACAGCCTTTACCCTCCTCCTAATCCAGGCTCCTCAGTATCTTACTTTTGCATTGTTCACCCTGGTGATACCTTCCTTTCTCCTTAGTTGTTCAAGCAAATTAAGTCTTCCCTGGAGCACTGCCTCACTACTGTGCTCCTCCCATCTATTGGGCCTCTCTTTTATTCACCTCTCTCCCCACCTGGCCCTAGCTGCCAGCCTAGCTCAGAGACTCTTTTCAACCTCTTCTTTATCAAATGGAAGCTATTCTGAATTATCAGAGGGCCTGCCTTTAGGAGAGCCCTTCAGGATCTGAATCCTGAGTCATAGGGGAAAATTCTCTGTAGCCCTGTGTGAGGTGACAATGCCCTGGAGAGAAATGGAATTTAAGCCATACCCTGAGTTTGGTATTTCTCTAGTGTTTGTACCTAGGGCAATGGTGGGCAACCATTTTGGCAGACATGCCACAAGTTAAGCACCAGCCCCACAAAAGTGTTGCTCTCTGATTCTCACCCCCAGAGACACATTTTTCACCTTAGGTATCAGAAGTTGGAGGAGGGGAGGGGAGGGGGTAGGACACAAGCCGGTGGTCTTGCACAGCAAAGTGCGGGCAGGATGCTCCCACAGGAGAAATGTCATCACCAAGAGCCAAGTTAACTCTTCTCTGGCCTCACAACCACTGCATTTAATACGGCAAGTGAGGGTCTAAAGCCCTGAATCTGGTCATGGTGGCAGGGCCAGGGAAAGATTAACTTGGCTCTTGGTGGTGACAACACTATCCTTCTCAGCAGCATCCTGCCCCTGCTCTGCTTCCTGGAGTGCTCCTCCTTCCTGACTCCTCCATTTCTTTATGGAGTACCTGGGGCTTGTGTGCCATACACAGCAACTGCCCATGCCACTTGTGGCACAAGTGTTGCAGGTTGCCCACCCTTGATCCACCCTTGACCTCAGTGAATATTGTTCTGATTTTTGTGAATAACATTCTGAGGCATCTGACTGTAGCCATGTCTAACACAGAATTCTGGATTCTATTACAGAAGCCAGGGACCTGCACATTAGTTTTTGCAGTGGTTATCACTGGGCTGCTTACCCTCCCCTCCCCCCTTTTTTTAAACTGCCCCTACATTAGTTGGCAAATGGAACTTACAATCCTCAATCACATAGGCACTTTTGAAAAATGTCAGCCTCCAGCATCCTGTCCATAGACAGAAAAAAGGTAGAAAAGGCTGGAAAGAGAAGCTATTAACTTATTTATTAAATACAATCAAAAGCCAAATGAGCCAAGCTTTTCTGACAGATTCTGTGTTTAAAACTAATACCCATTCCTCAAAGTGAGAACACCAATAATTTTCTCTTAGTGCTGATCAAATTTGGCAAATCAGCACGGTAAATCAATCTGACCCAGTGTGAAGAGGACTTAGAAAGTTCCATCTAGAGTCCATTACAGTAATGAATACAAAAAGGACTGAGGAGTTAATTTAATCAAAGCTGCTGTGGCGCCATAATCCCGGATCCATGACTCTTATACAAATTTTACTGATATAAAAAGAAAGTCTGTGCATTTACCTTGATATGCTTGATAAATGGTAAAATAGAATCCAATTAAAATCCCTTATAACACACCACTGACTCAGTCTGCAATTTATCAAAGGCACTATCAAATGAAAGGTCAGGCATCTCACAGGTTTTTTTGATGACTGAATGCTGACAATTTATAAGTAGACTTTTAAATTATGGTTCTAACTTATGGACATGTATTGACCACTTAGCGTCAAATGGTCTGAATGAACAAATAACATTTCTAAAGGAGTCAGGAGAGCAATACATTTAAGTCTCACTAACATGACAAGAACATTTGGAACACTGTAAGTTATACTGAGTCTGTGTATGGAATCATGGAAATACTGATCCTGGTATGGTGCATCTTTGAGGGTCACAGAAGGAAAGGGGAGCTGAAAGCATTCTGTACCTTATGAAGCCTAGCTTAGAGAGATAGACTATGGTTTGGTCAGTGAAGGAAGAATACAAGAAGTAACTTGCATGAAAACAGCAGGATAGTGTCTGCCACTTATTAGATCTCCCTTTACTGAACAAGCTGCATATTAGAATCAAAACTCCCCACTGCCAAAATGCCAGAAGTCACAGAATCATAGAAAAGTACAGCTTCAGAGGTCATCTAAATCAACCCCTTGCTAGAGGCAGGATCATCCCTATCCAAATAATCCTATACAAATCCATTGATAAACTCAGGGGTGGGCAATTATTTGGACCCAGGGGCCTTTTGTTGAGCTGCCACAGATTGGGTTACCCCCCATATCCTGCTGCGCCAGGTCACTCCCCCCCACCAACAGCTCACCAAAACTTCCTAAGGGGCTTTGCTTCATGCTTGACTGGGTATATTCCACGTGATGACTTTTCAGAACTGCTTTACAAGTGCTATGCAATTAATTTTTACAATGCTCCTATCCCTACAAGGACAGGATATTATAGTATCTCCACTTGATGTGTGAATAAACAGAGGCATACAAAGATGATAAGATTTGGTAGAAATTATTTGAAAAGACTGAAATCTGACCAACTAGCTGTTCTTCTTTATTAAAATCTAAAATGCAATTTCAAAACTGAGAAATATAAATAAAAGTATCTGTTACCATGGACATAGGAGACACTGCTGGCACTCACTCTCTTTACCTGGAAGGATGATGACTAGGCTTCTAGTGTGTATAAAACTCTATCTCAATTTGTTCTGTAGCATGAGTAGTCTCAGAGCAGAAGGACTTTGTCTGTCTGCCAAAGTTTTTGCTAAATGAGCCCTACAAAGAATTCATTCACCTCCCTGTCCAATTCTTCATGGGTCAAAAGAGCAGGCAAATTCATATGGCATCTTAACAAAACATTACCACAGGCCTCTATAGACACATAATACATTACTGGCATCATAATTATAAACAAATTAATGGGAAATCTGAAATTGCCTTCAAAATTGTTTCTTCCTTGTGTCACATCTCATAAAACTCAAATGGCCTTTGAAATGTAACTTGGTCATCCTGAGTAGCTGCAATATCAACAAACTACTGTAAAGTGGCCATAACTTGTAGATGATTGCAATTCACATTTTTTGAGGTTAGCTTTGCTTGCTGTTATTTTCTTGTGCCTTTTTAAAATCTTAATTATTCCAGAGGAAATTAAGGGTGATCTTTTTTCCCTTTCAAATCTATTTATATTGGCAGAGACTTAGACTATACTGCAGCCTTTCTAGTGGAGCGCTGATAGCTGGATATTATTTACTGAAATACCCTGTACATTAGAAAGAGGTTGTTGTTTTTCTATTATTATATAATGACTTCTTAATACAAAGTGTAGAAGCACCACTGCAGGGAGTAGCAGAACCCAGACACCATTTTTGTCTGGAGCAGTGCATAGGTCATTGAATTACAGAGCAGCAATCACTATTAGCTGTCCAGTGGTCCAGCTTTGAGAGAAGGTGTGGGGGGAAGATGAACCCTTTCTACTGCAGTACCTGAGGGTTAGGGCATTTTGCTGGGAAATGGAAGATGTGAGTTCAAGCTCTTCCAGGCTGAGGGAAAACCTAAAACCAGTCTCTCCCACTTCTTGGACAAGTACCCTAAACACCAGTCCATTGAGATAAAAGATGGGAGTTTTATTTGCTTTCTGGAGTTATGGACCTTTTCAGGTAGAAGGGAATCCCCACAGAGTACAAGTGGCCACTGTAAATTCCTTCTGTCATTCTCAGAAGAACATGTCACGTTGTACAGGAGCAGTAGAATCTAAAACCCATGTAACTGGCCTTGAATGCCAGTGAAAAAATTAAATAAAGATGTATAAGTGTGACGAAAGGAGCCTACTTGTGACCGGTCACCATACTGGCTGCCCCTTTGTCTAGGGCCCTGTCTCACCTGCCGTGACTTGTTGGGATATACTAGATGTAATAATCAGGAGGCTGCCCATTTAATACCCAATGCCAAAGGGTTTACACATGGCTCCAAACTTCCCTTACCATGTCCCATGCCTTGCAGATGGCATCCAGTTGCCATCCAGTAGTTGCTCTGGCTAGAAGTCAAGCCAAACTCTGCACCTTGCTGGGCCTCTCACACATTCTGCCGCATTTCAGACGGCCTCATTCACTCTACCCCCTCACACAGGGCCTCTTTCATACCACCTTTCACTGGTCCTCTCCCAAGCCACCCTGCCCCATTGAGCATCACCACTTTGGGCCATCAGGCTTTCCTAAATACACCCTGGGCAATCCCCCTCACAGCCCTTCAGGTGCCTCTTGCAGCCTACTCTGTGGGCGATGGTCCCTTTGACTAACACTAGGCAGACTTTAGTCACAAGGCCCTCTCCAGCCACTTGGCTGTTCCTGCCCTCACTCCTGGGGCCACTCTCTGCCCCCTCACTGGGGTCAACTCTGTGCCCTGCTTCCTGGGGCTTGGGGTCTTACACTTCAAGGACTCAGGTGCCTTTCCCTCAGCATGCCTGGCCCCATTGTCTGATCAATAACCCACTAGGTAGTGGGGGCTAGGGTTATAAGGTGTCCTACCTGCCTTTCACTGGGGAGGTAACTGGCCTGGCATTTCTGAGGAGCTACCCCACCATGGGTAGCCCCACCCAGGCCATCTTTCCCCAGCAGGGTGCAGTTTCAAGGCATATCTACTATTCAGGTACTGGCTCCTACTAACCAGGAGCCTCTTACTATCCCTGCCCTCCAAGGTGTTCCTGAGCAGCCACTCACTCAGATGTTCTGCCGGCTGCCAGCAGCAGACTACTGGCTCAGCCCTGAGGGCCTGAGCTACAATGAAAGCCACTCAGCCTTCTCTTCCAATCACATGGCCCTCACATGGTCATAGTTTCATAGTTGTTAGGGTTGGAAGGGACCGGAGCAGATCATCAAATCCAACACCCTGCCACGGGCAGGAAAGAATGCTGGGGTCAAATGACCCCAGCAAGGTGTCTATCTACCCTCCTTTTAAAGACCCCCAGGGTAGAAGCGAGCACCACTTCCCTTGGAAGTTGGTTCCAGATCCTAGCCACCCTGAAAGTGAAGTAGCGCCTCCTGATATCTAGCCTGAATCTACTCTCTGTCAACTTATGGCCATTATTCCTTGTTACTCCCAGTAGTGCTCAGGGGAGCAGGGACTTTCCCATTGCCTGCCGGTCTCCTTTGGCCAGTTTATAGATGGCCACCAGATCCTCTCTCAGCCTTCTCTTGTGGAGACTGAACAGGTTCAGGTCTCATAGCCTCTTCTCGTAGGGCCTGCCCTGCTGCCCCCTGATCATGCGAGTGGCCCTCCTCTGGACCATCTCCATGTTGTCCACATCCCTCCTGAAGTGCAGCGCCCAGAACTGGACGCAGTACTCCAACTGCAGCCTGACCAATGTCATATAGAGGGCAAGGATCACTTCCTTGGACCTGCTTGTGATGCATCTGTGGATGCATGACGGGTGCGGTTAGCCTTCCTGGCTGTGTCCCCACATTGGCGGACCATGTTCATCTTGGAGTCTATAATGACTCCAAGAGCCTTTTCTGCCTCTGTGCTGACGAGAAGGGAGTTCCCCAGCCTGTAGGTATGCTGCTGGTTCTTTCTTCCTAGGTGCAGTACCCTGCACTTGTCAGTATTGAATCCCATCTTTCTCATCTGCCCACCCCTGTAACCTGTCCAGATCCAATTGCAGCCTGTCCCTCCCTTCTAGCATGCCCACATCTCCCCACATCTTAATGTCATCTGCGAATTTGAACAAGGTGCTTTAAACATGTGACTGCTTCATCAGGGCTGGCCTGCACCTGCCAGCTGCCCTGATGCCACTCAAAGCCCTTAAAGTGACAGGCACCAAAGGTGCTCTATCACAATAAGTAGCAACATTTGGCCACCTGGGCTAAGGAAAACTATTAAAAAAAACGGAGCCTGAATTGATTCAATCTTTGTAGGTTAGTCTAACCTGTGTAGATTGAATCAATTTGCAAGTGAATAAATATTCCCTTTTGATTCTGGAAATACAGGCATATGCCTGCAGTGGCTCAGGCTAGAAGCTCAGGGGTGCTAGAGTGAGCCCTCCCTTCTCATCCACAGCAGCCACAAAGCTAGAGGGAAGCTCACCTGGGAAGCATGGCCAACATCCCCCCCAACCTCCTACAGGCTACTACATTTGACTGGGGAGGGGTTTAAACCCCCACCCTGGCCTGCAGGGACTCAGCCAAGGTGTGACTGGAGGGGGAAGAGGGAAGCATCCCTTGCCAGGCTTGTCCTCAAGTGGAGGACATGGCCAGACACCAGCCTAGGCTGTGACTCAGGTAAAGGGAGGCAGGGAATGGGATTAAGTTCCCCAACCGGTGCTGCTTTAGTCATGGGGGGGGGCACATGCCCCCATTGTGACCAGTCCCACTGACTGGAGGGGGGTGGTCCTCCATGGGCAATCCTGCAGCTCAAGGTGGGGGCCCTCCCCCATGGGCAATCCTGCTGATTGGGGGCCATCCCCTGTGGACAGTCCTGTGCATCAGGGGAGGGAGAGTCCCCCGCAGGCGATCCTACAGACCGGGGAATCCCACGATCACTGCAGTGAGTGGCACCGATCGACCAGCACTTGCAGTGGGGGTACGGGCGTTCCCACCTGCCCCCTCTATCCAATGCCTAAGTGGCAAGTGCAGCCATCAGAGGGTGCAGTAATGCTCTCAGGGGGTGCACGTGCACCCCTGTGTACACCCTATGTGTTGCCACTGCCTGTCTCTCCTCTTGGGCATGGGGATCCCAGCCGCGGTCTGCCTGGCTTTACCCCCTTCTTACTGCTTGTGTGGCAGGGGGCCTGGCCAGAGCCAGCTAGCATGGCCCCACCATCTGCCCAGAGCTGGGGCTGGGGCTGGGGC
>NW_017728886.1:182194618-182227551 GCF_001723895.1 Crocodylus porosus | reverse complement strand
CATCCGGGACTGGGGCTGCAGCTGCAGGGCTGAGGCAGGCTAGCCCATGGGCGCTGGTGAGGGCAGATGCAGAGGGGCTGGCCCTTCCCAGCAGGCTGTATCTCAGGCTGGGGCTGTGGGAGCTGTCTCCAGGCTGGGCAGGGCTGTCGTGGAGCTGCAGCCAGCTAGGAAGGCCCAGCAGAGCTAGACTAGGCTGGGCCGTGGGAGCAGGCCCCCTCGCAGCTGGCTGCAACTCCATGACAGCCCAGCCTGGCATGCATGGGTGGCAGCTGGCCAGGCAGTAGTGTGGAGGCAACACCACTGCAGCTGCAGGTGGGCACCTTGACAGGCAGACTGGCCACACAGGATGAGTCCTTTGTAGCCACAGCTACCCAGCCCAGCTCAGAGGTGCTGGCAGGCATGGAACTCAGCAGCCTCCCATCACAGGACCTCATGTGCCCGCAGCCACCACTACCACCATCACCACACCCTCTGTCTGTCAGTGTGCAGCACCCAGCTGGCTGAAGCCACACCAGAAGCTGCGCACTGGCCAGGCCCAGCGAGGCTGTTCTGTTCCCCTTGCCTCCAGTTGCCACTGCAACTGCTGATGCTGTTGCTGCCCCTGCTGGACCACTCTAGGTCAGTGGGCTGGAAGCTTCAGCCCAGAGGCTTCTGCCCAGTGCATGGAGGTCCAGCTCCAACTCCTGGCCACCTTCCATATGCTCCACCTGCCCAGTGCAATGAGCAGCCCCTACAGGCAGGCAGAGCTAGTGGAAGGCAGCCAGGAACTAGAACCAGATCTCCACGCACTGGGCAGAAGCTTCCACCTGCATGGAGTGGCGCAGCATGGTGGGAGCTGCCGCTGGAAGTGAGAGGGGCAGAACAGCTCTGCTGGCCCCAGGCAGTGCACAGCTTCCGGTGGGACTGTTCCTGGTTGGGCTGCAGCCAGCCGGGTCCTGCTGTGCTCCCCTTGCCTCCAGCAGCTCCTCCTCCTCCCACTTCTGCTCCTGTTGCACCATTCCAGGTGACAGGGCTAGGCAGCCCAGCGACTTCTGCCTAGCTTAAGGAGATCCAACTCCAGTTCTCAGTCGCCTTTCACCTGCTCCGCCCACCCGCAACAGCTGCTCATCACGCCATGCGGGCGGAGCGAATGGAAGGTGACCGGGAGCTGGAGACAAAGCTCCATGCATTAGGTAGAAGCCACCGGGCTAAACCTTCCTGCCTGCTGACTCAGAGCGAGGTGCCTGCGTTAGCTGGAAGTGAGGGAGGCAGAACAGCCCCGCTGGCCAAAGCCAGCATGCAGTTCTGGTGTGGCGGCAGCTGGCTGGGTGCTGCACAAGGACGAACAGGGGGCATGGCGGCAGTGGTGGCTGCAGGCACACGAGCCCCTGTTGCAGGTGGCTACAGGGCTTCGGGACCGTCGGTGCCTCTGAGCCAGCCTGGACGGCCACGAGCACAATTAATAGGTCCCTTGCAGCCAGTCCAGCTGCCAAGGCACCCACTTGTAGCTGCAGAGATGTCACCTCTACCCCACTGCCCAGCCAACCACTACCCATGCACACCGGGCTGGACTGTTACAGAGCCACAGCCAACTGGGAAGGGTCCTGGCCTAGCGGCCTTCCCTGCCAGCTGCAGCTCCATGACAGCCCCACCTGGCCAGGGCACAGGGAGCGAGGAGCAGTTTGGGCACGCAGCTGCTGTAGCCCCAGCCCAAGCCACAGCATGCTGAGAAGAGCCCAGTCACTGTGGCCCAGCCCAGCCCCTCAGCACCTGCCCTCAGCAGCACCAGTGGGCCCCAGATGGGCCCCAATCCCACAGCCCCAGCCTCAGTCCCAGATGGATGGCAGGGCCATGCTGGTCCAGTGTACTCTGATTATGCCCAGTGTACCCAGTCACACAACTGCAGACAAACCAAAAAGAGCAAATCTACTGCTCCTATTCATGGTGAACCATTATGAAAGAGAGAGAAAATTGGACAAAGGTTATGTGAAATGTGCAGCCCTTTATCCAGGCGATTCTTGGCAGTCTGTGCAGTTGATAGAGGTCATCAGGGACAATCTGAGTAACGTAGTAATCTACATTTAGTAACTCAAGAGCAGTGTCGAAGCACAGAGACGGTGGCGAAGTGGGAATACTGCTTGTATGCGGGCTGAAAGGGAAGCCATTGGAAGGGAAACAAGAAGTGGTGTGGAAGATTCTTCACTAGTACTTCTGTGCAAGCAAAGCTTGCTCACTGACTCTGAGCTATTTAAACAAACTAAGAATCAAGGCTGTTGTGGGACCTGCTTCTTATCTGAGTAGAACGCTTTTTTCTACCCCTTCTTTGGTTGTTTTTTTTTTGGGAGGGAGGGAGGGGAGGATTATTTGGTGGTTGTTTGGCTTTGTGTTGCTTTTAAGTTGCTTTTAATTGTCTTAAAATTGCAGCATGCACCAGATAATTGAGAAAGCTGCTGACATACTGAAGTTATATACAGCATCTCTGTGACCTTTTTGCAGTGAAGATACATACGTATCTGTCCAGTAAAGCCCAGACAACGTGACACTGACAGCTGCATTGTGGTATTCAGTTTGAATCTAACAGGTCTGCTCAGCAGTGTCAGTAGCAAGGGTTTCATTACAGTCTGCAGCACTTAAGAAAAACAACGTAAGCTTGTCCTTAAAAGTGAAACTGTTCCTCAGCAGCTGTAGAAGGTGGATTTGGTGGCTAGGAGAAGATGTTTTTCTTAGTTATCTTTGTATCTCTTTGATTTGTGTATTTTGTAAACCTCAGTCCTCTGCCCTTCTTTAAAAGGGAAAAAATCCTAACTTCATTCACCAGCAACAGCAAGCTGTAATGTTATGGGAACTGAACACTCAAAGGACAAGAGGCGGAGAAGGCTGTTTTTGCTGAAAAAAAGTCAAAAGCTACCAGCATGGGAAGATGCTCTTCTTTCAGGAAAAGATCCAAAGTCCCTATTGAAGTGTGGATTGTGTTATGTCAGCCTAAGTCTTATAATGAAGGGGATGAAACATGTGCCCGACTTTTTGTGGGGATTGTCAGAAGTGCAAAAACTGAACCTCTCTCACAATCAGCTTGTGGTTATTCCTTCTGCTTTGGGGAAACTAGACAGATTGGTAGTGCTAAACTTGTGTGGCAATCGCCTACAGTGTCTGCCTAAAGAGACTGGGCTGCTCAGGAACCTGAAGGTTTTATTTGTCAACATGAATTGCCTGACTGAAGTGCCAGCAGAGCTAAGCCTTTGCAGAAAGCTAGAAGTTTTGAGCCTTTCACACAACCGCATATCACAACTCCCTTCAAGCTTCACTGATCTGACAAGTCTAAGGAAGCTGAATCTTAGTAACAATTGTTTTGTTCACATCCCACTATGTGTTTTTGCATTGAGGAATTTAGATTTCTTGCACTTGGGATCCAACAAACTTGAAAACATAGCTGAAAGTATCCAGCACCTAGTAAACTTGCAAATCTTTATTTTAGAAAATAACAGTATTCGCACTTTGCCGCGGTCTCTGTGCTTCATCACTGCTCTTGAGTTACTAAATGTAGATTACAATGTTATTCAGACTCTCCCTGATGACCTCTATCAACTGCACAGATTGCCAAGAATCGCCTGGAATCCCATGGATAAAGGGCTCCACATTTCACATAACCCTTTGTCCAAGCCACTGCCAGAGATTATGGAGGGAGGATTGGATGTTCTCTTCAACTACCTTAAAGAGAAAAAACAGCATGGCTAAATGTGCACTCTGTTTGGGATTAACCCTGTCATCAGTGTCAATGAACTTTCCTGACCAGGCATCTCCACTTCATAACACATGAAGTCTGAAGACTAAAGATGGATTTACTAAAGTTTTCTGAAAGCAAGTAAAATGCAGTGTTCTACTTCGATTATGCATAAATTTTATTTTCCAAAAATATCCATCTCTAACCCTCTGTTTGAAATGTCTTTTGGGAAGAATTGTGATAATAATTCTGCTCTTTACTAGACATAAGCTAATGGAAGCCAGTAGCACTATAGAGTGTGTATTTTGCCATTTATCAAAATTGAGTAATAGTAATATAAATAGGAATTCAGTGTATGTGATGTGCTATTGCATTTAACTCCTTCTGACTTCTTCCTGCACAGATAAGCCACAACTACATAAACACAAACTACTATCCAAGCAAACCTCAAGGAAGAATTTTTCTTTTTCCGTATCTATTATATCCCAAGCACTGTTTTTTCATCCCACCACTGTGAGAACCCCTATAAATTACAAGGAAAGTTTGCAGCCATTGAGGGGGATTTCCCAATTGTTTGTTCTCATATGTTCCAAACTTCTCAAAGGAAAAAAATTCCCTTATACCAGCTTGCAAACTTTCCCACAAAGTCCCAAGGTCATGATGAAAAGTTACCACAAAAGGCTGACCCAGCACAAGTTCTCAGAAGAATTCACACAGGCTTTCATGAGAGGTGAGAGTTTCAAACAGGTCATCATTGTACTAAATGAAGATTTTCTGATGAAGATGTGTCTAATATTACTAAATGGACAGCTGTACTCATTTCCTTCCACACTTCCATGCAATTAAAGCCATGAAATAAACTTTGCTGACAGGACATATTTCAAAGGTGGACTGAAAGCAAACTTCTATTTGAACCAATGCAGGCATCAGTTTATGTAGCAGCATCAAAAGCAGGCTTACTTTCTATAATATTCAACATTACTGCATAGCATAAATGTCATGTCTGATGTGGTTCTCCATATTCATCTTTTATAAATGTCCTTCATTAAAGTTTTATAGTGTAATAAGAAGAGGCAGCATGTCAGAGCTGTTAGCAAGTTATTTGACCTGAATCTTCCCTTGCATAAGCATAAAACAAACAAGTTAGTGAAGATAGGGTATAAATGTGGTAAGAAAACAGCAGTCTAGTTATTTAAAAAAGAAAAACTAAGATAACTTTTTAAGAAAAACTTTGAAGTGTTTCTTTATGTCAGATCTCAGAAATTGACAATCTCTTATTTATATCTTAATTTGTCCATCATTGATAATAGAAGAAACTTAGTGCTTTTCCCAGTGAAGTTAATGGAAAACTACTGATTCCTATGGAAAGCCATTTGCTTCAGTGACAGAAAGAAGAGCCTAATATCAACACATAGGTAACCATAGGTGCATCCAATATTCTTTTGAAATTTGTCAAGGCAGCAGCTTCAGCTGTTACCTTTGATGTACCAGTGCAGTACTGAATGTAATGCTACAGAATCTCCACTGATCAGATAGATGCTCTATGAGTTGTCTGGTTATCCTAATTTTTTATGATGTTGGTATGGTTTGTGTACCATATAGCTCTTGGTTCTTGGATAACATAGGAATTTCATTACTATGTCCAGTGATTGCATTTTCTTTGTTTCCCTTTTATCCTAGAAAAGGAGGAAAAAAGCTTTCTAAAAGGCACATCTGTTTGAGAAGCAATACAAGTAAATGAACAAAACAATTGACTTTCAAACAGCAAAGTGCAGTCATTTCCAGACTTGCTAACTTAAGATATGATTAATAGAACAATTTCACTGTGTACCCAGATTTTCATTTAATTTCCTGCTTAAGGCATAAGGTACATAGTAAATTCTAGTTTTTATGCACCATTATGGAGAATAAATTATGAGAGGTTTCATAGAATGATAAGAGAAGTAATACTGCAATTATTTGTAGAGATATATAAAAATAATTTATGTTTTTATTTTGGACATGCATTATTGCATTTTAAATGTTAATTTTACAAGCTTTAAATCTTACATTACATGTAAGGGTTGATAATCCTGCATTAGAGGTAACAAAAGATTAAATGCCTATGGCACTTAGTACCTGAAAAGATTTTTTCTATGCATCTATAGCAAGAACTATATGACACCAGTTATTTCATGATGTGATTTTGTTAGTAATTTATATGGGAGATGGAGGGACTGGCCAGGATGTATTCATTATGATTTCACTATACGGGGTGAGAATCAACAAATGGTTCAAGAAACTAGGCTGCAGATAATGGACTAAAAGGCAAATTTGAAATAGATAAATGCATGTAGAGAAGCAGCACTTAAAACATGAAATAGAACACCAGTTTAATATTCAATTCAGTTATTCAGCTGAATAAATGAATAACCTTTTATTCAGCCAAGTAAACCTTTGCAAGTATATCTAACACTTAAAAGTTTCTGCTTTTTAAAGCAGAAAAACAAAAAATACTGTGTAAATGGTACTTCAATGTGTAATTCAGATTTCACCATTAAAATCATTTCCATTTCATTACTTTGGTCTTTCTGTACTTCCTGATTTTAAATCAATTTATGTATTTTTTTTTATTTAAAAAAGGAGTAGTCATACTTGCCTAAGGAAAGTTTTCTGAATTCTTAGTTTGCATAGTGGAGAAATCTCTCTTGACTGCATGTCAGTATTTATGCACAGATACATGCACTACATAGGTATGTTATGGCTCTGTCAGTACCAATAAGGGAGAGAAGTAGAGAACAGATGATGTACTTTGCTAGTTCTTTTGGTATGAGTTTGGAATCATAGTACATGGAGCAGATCCTCAAGAAATCCATTTCTAAGCACTTGGAGGAGAAGAAAGTGATTAAGAACAGTCAGCATAGATTCACTAAGGAAAAGTCATGCCTGACCAACCTGATTGCTTTCTATGATAAGATGACTGACTTTGTAGGTGTGGGGAGACTAGTGAATGCGGTATACCTTGATTTTAGCAAGGCTTTTGTTATGGTCTCCCACAACATTCTCACAGTCAAGCTAAGAAAGTATGGTCTGGATGAATGGACTCTAAGGTGGATAGAAAAGTGTCTGGAGCATTGGACTCAGAGGGTAGTAATCAATGACTTGATGTCTAGTTGGCAGCAGGTATCAAGTGGAGTGCCCTAGGTGTTGGTTCTGAGGCCAGTTTTGTTCAATGTCTTCAACAACAACCTGGAAGATGGCCTAGAGTACACCATCAGCAAGTTTGCAGATGACACTAAGCTGTGGGGAGTGGTAGATATGCTGGAGGGTACGGCTAGGATTCAGAGTGACTGAGACAAATTGGAGGATTGGGTCAAAAGAAACCGCATGTGGTTCAACAATGACAAGTGCCAAATCCTACACTTAGAAGCATAGGCGATGCGTAGGGTGGGCACAGGGGAGCACGTGCCCCTCCTGAGATTGGCCACCGCCAAAGCTGCCGCCAGCTATTGCAGGTGATGGCTACCCCCCACCCGCTGCTGCCGACGTGGCCACCAGCGGCCGCAGGCAGTCCCCGCTCACTGCCCATCACTCACCACCCCACCCCTTGCCGCCAACACTGCTACAACTGCCTGCAGGTGGTCCCCGCTCAGCCTGCCCTTGCCACCAACATCACCGCGGCTGCCTGCAGGCAGTCCTTGCTCACTGCCACCACACCCCCACCACCGCCACTGCTGCCTGCGGGCGATTGTCATGCCCCTCAGCCTCCCCTCTATTTGGCACTGGTGAGACTGCATCTGGAGTACTATGTTCACTTTTGGTCCCCCCACAGAAGGGATGTCAACAAATTGGAGAGAGTCCAGCGGAGGGCAACAACAATGGTTTGGGTGCTGGGGCACATGACTTATAAGGAGAGGCTGAGGAAATTGGGCTTATTTAGTCTAGAGAATAGATAACTGAGAAGGGAATTAATAGCAGCCTTTAACTACCTGAAGGGGGATTTGAAGAGGATGGACTTAGGCCGTCTCAGTGGTGGCGGATGACAGAACAAGGAGCAACAGCTTCAAGTTGGATTGATGGAGATGTCTAAGATGCAGCTGAACTAAAACTGTAAAGCTATGTGGTTCTGTATATGTATATTAGAAGTAGTGAGAAAACACAGCCCATACCCACCCACAAACCCCACGCCCACCCACACACAGCCCCATGTACACCCATAAACCCCATGCCCATCCTTCCCTCCTGCAAGCTGAAGCTCCGCTCCTCACTTACCCAGCTGTCCAGTCACACGGCTTTCTGCCTCCAAGTCATGGAGCCTGCCACAGAATAAATAATGCAAAATTATGCAATCATGCATGGTCATGCCTTTTACGTGCAAAATTGTGCAGGCACATAATTGAATAATTTTCTGGTGTGTAAAGATATAGAGAACAAAATTAAAAAAACCCCTAAAGTTGATTGGTCAGTATTTACTTGCTAAATTTAAAGGTTAAATTTCCCTCAGCTTTTGGTTGTTTCTCTAATAATTTCAAGAGTATTGAACAATATTTACCATTGCTATATTAATATGGCCTAACTGAGGGAGGGGGCACAATAATATCTACCACTACCAGTATTGCCATGTGTGCAGCCACTGCCTAGGACACTCTCCTGTTACACCTCTGTAAAATAAGTACCAGTTAGGTTTTTGCATTATGTTGAAATTGTGAAGGATGATGTACTTATCTCACTGAAATTAATGGCAAACTTATGTTAACCACAATGGAGCAAGGAGTTTCACCTAAGAAGAATAGCCCAATGTTGCAAACACAAGATTTAAAAGTTAGTAATTTTGAGGAATTTATGATTTGGGGTGTTTTTTGCTAAATTGATATAGAAATGCACTCTGATCTTCAGCTCTGTAGTGATTCAGAAATTCCTTTTAAAATGTTGCATAATCCTTTCTTTGTATAAGAGGTAAAACAACAATTATAATAGATGAAAAGCTGTTAGAGCAGCTATCCTATGAGATTTATTAAGCAATTGTCCCAGAGGGAAAATCAAATTCATATCAAGAGTTTTTGGAAGTGGAGTCAAATAAGGAGTGCTTTCTTCCCCTCCAAATAATCCAAGGAAGGTCAGACTCCTGATAGCATTAGCTTTTAGTTTTATTTTTCCTTCCAGTAATGTTCTTCTTCCTTTAATCCCATGTTGTTACCTAACTAAAGGAGTTTAACAGACAAAGCCCATGATCTCTTTCCACATTTCACTGGGACCCTAGGTGTGGTTAGTACAGGGGCGGGCAATTATTTCGGGTGGAGGGCCACTTACTGAGTTTTGGCAAGCCATCAAGGACCACATGACAGGCAGCCAGGGGCAGATAAATATTAATTGTCAAAATGTTTTAGGGGCCCCGCGGGCCCGATAGAATGGCCTGGCAGGCCACATCCAGCCCACAGGCCACATTTTGCCCACCCCTGGGTTAGTAGTTTCATAAAAGTCAATAGGATTCTGCATCGCAAAGTAGTATGCTACGAGACAAAGTATCAATCATTCAGACTCAAATGATTAAATATCACTTGGTCAAAAGGCAGTTTCCAGTGGAGCAGGAAGAGATATAGAATAGGTGACTGCAAATCATGCTGCCTCATAAACTGAGTTTATCATGGCAGACTGTGTAGGAGATCAAATATAATTGCTTAAGATTCAGATATCATAAGTTTATTGGTGGGTATTCTGTTTTGGCTTTCAGATTTTATTTCATAGATATTTCTTCAAATATTTTTCTTTACCTCCTCTTTTCTCCCCTATGAAAGAGATTTACAGTGATTCACGACTCACAATGTGAGCAGCCGTCAAAACGTTTGCTTGCTTTCCAGTGGTGGGCACAGGGGCAAAAACAATCTTGCCCTACATATGTTTGTTTATATTTCCTGAACTGGACTGGAAGTGATATTCAAAACTTCTCCACTTCTTTTTCTGACCTCTATTCCCTAATCTTCCTGCTGGCAGTTGAGAATATTGCAAATAATTCATGCTATTAGTTGTTAAGATACTTTATAAAGAAAATTGCCTCTCTTTAGCAATTAAAATGTTTACCCACGCAACAATATACATAAGACAGCCTGCACCAAAATTGAAGTCTCTGTAAGTATTAAAAATTGTTTCCAACAACAACTAAATGCGTTATCAAGTAATAATATAAGATGGGTTTTTTTAATTAATCCCTTCAGTCTATGAACAAAAAATCTCTTTATACTATCCTCTTGGCTTTTTTGCTTTTGAAAGAGGGGAATTCTCTGTCCCTGTCTCTCTGTCTCTTTCTCACTCACTCGTGCAAGCACGCACGCACCACATGTGACCATGCACATCTTCCTTTCCTCCCCATTATATGAGAGTAACCACAAATAAAAAATATTATCTAGTATTGTCCCCAACAGATGATTCCCATAAGAGCAATAAGAATAATCACAAAGTAGAAATACCTGTCACTCCAACAATTAATTATAAAAATGGCCCTTCTGTCTATACTCCACACAGTCAATTAAAATTCAGTATATAGTAAAATATATATGATGCGTATATATTCAATTTGACACAAGAAGTGCAAAATACCGCAAGGTATCAAATAATGATCACTAATGAGAACAATATTTATTAAAGAGATTGCAAAAAATAGTATGTATGACAGAAAGGTATATATAAAGGTTTCAAAACATCAATTAGAATGCTTATAGTAAATACATGCACCCCCCCCCAAGAGCTATCCTAAAAAAATAGCTCTTGATATTAAGTAGGCAAAACAGAAATGTACAAAGGAAGGAAGAAGATACAAAAATGTCCTAGCAATTAAAGGGGAAAGGCAGCAGGCAGAGATCCCATTGAGCAGTCAGAAGCAGGAAAAAGTTATGCAGTCCAATTTTCTGGTGACACTTCCAATGGGAAAGGTTTGAGAGGCAAGTCTCATGCATCATTGTAACTGTTGTTTTTGGTTGTCACAAACAATTTTCAGATTTCATGTGGTAACTATAGTTACACTTCCCCAAAAAATATTGTATAGGAGTATGAGCAGGTAGCAGGGGAGGTATACTTCCTTAGGGGTCCAACAGAAGTTATTAGTAGATCCTAAATTGTTTGTGTATGTAAACACAGTCTAACTTGAGTAGACTGATATGTAGTTTTGTGAATGGAATCAGGCTTTCCCTGGTGAAACGGAAGAGAAAACCAGTAGAATAATACCCACACATTTGTAAATTAATTCAGCCAAGTGTGCTTTAAACGAGAAACCCCCTCCCACATACACATTTTTATGCAGAGCTGTCCCATCCCTCTTTCAGCACATTCCACCTCCTTCCATTTGGGAAGCAGAAATGCAGTAGAATTTATTCTTTACAAGATTTATGTATTCCGTCCACATACAAATGAGGTTACAAAGATGTTTAGAAAACTGTGGAATCAACTCATTAAAAAAATCCCCTTGTGTGTATATTTTGGAAGGAGTTGAGAAGCTTGCATAGTGCTTTGCAATCCTGTATCTCATGAGTGCATGTGACCTGACTGAATAATACCATGATTTATTGCTATTAAAATTTCCGTTAACTCTGTTTCAATGCCAAGCCTAAACTGAATGCAGCATTGAATTCTGCCACATTTGAATATGCTTTATGTTTTCTCTGGATGCCTATCCAGAATATTTCTAGCTATGAGGAAGTTCAGCTGTCAAGTTGTGACCATTCAGCTTTTGTACGTGTGAGTTCAGTCCATGGACATGTTAGTCCAGGTCCAAGCAATTTTTGAATATGTATTTTGTTAAATAGCATAATGAAGGAGAGATGATTGGGGCGTCAGCCCTTGTGGCAAGGGGGAAGGACATAGCAGCAGCATGGCCTGGCTATCTCTACTTCTCCCAGCACCCCAGACACTGAGCCTCCCAGGTGCACCACTGCTGCCACAGGCACTCAAGTGTTCACTTACATCTCCACTTTTGTTTTGCTAACCACATTCAAAAAGATTTAATCAGTGTCTACTAATTGACTGGTGTTAGTTCAAACTTTCTATTCCAAACTATCCATTCAAAACACATTAGTCATTAACAGAAGTCTTGTTGAATCAGCTACACAAAGCTTCACCAGCACAAAAAGTACTAATGCCTCCAAGGAGAAAACAAAAACAAAGAGACCAGAAAGGGGGAAAAAAGGCTATCAAACCTTATGAGGTAAGGATAGCCGAAAACACAGACTGTCCATGTGACTGGGTGGGTGGGTGGGGTTGTCTATTCACTTCCCTATCGCAGAATCATAACCACAGTTTGAATTTGCTGGGAGTTGAAAGGTTGAGAATAGGAAGGTTTGAAGGGAAAGTGAGTGGAAGGACTCACATTGATTTCAGTGGCCCTTTGAAAGGGGCTGTGGCAAAACACTGAGATTTAATTATTCCTCATTCATTAGAGGTGGCTTCACTGGGAGCCCAGTCTTATTCTCACTGAAGTCCATGGAGCTGCTGCCTGTGTCTTACCATTTTTTAAATGGGAATTTGAGTTTCCCAGTCTGTTTATAAAGAAGGCATATTAGAAGCATAAGAAACAATTGGGTTTCTCAACCCAACGAAGGCTCTGAAAAAATTCAGTCACATATTGTGCAAGCTTAGAAAAACCTTGTTTTTCTTCTGCTCTTCTTTATATCCAAAATATCTTTCTTCAAACTACCTTGTGGTTTCTGCAATCCCTTTTGGTCACCAGTGAAGCCATATATGTGGATCCTCTGGAAGGAAAGGTAAACATCAGATAAAGGCAATGATTTGTAAAAATGTAAGCCAATGGAACCAGGACAATATGAAAAAATAATGATTTGGGAAGTACAGAGAAATCCTCTCTTTTATTAATGGAAAGAAGCAAAAGGAGACAAGTAAAAGACACTGGGAAGCATCAGGCACCACCATCCAAAAGTTCACTTATCTGCTTATCTGATTTGGACTGATTTAAGAGATGTATGTCATCTGGGGCTCATCACTGTAAACACAGGATACAATCCAACGATGCCCTCCAAATTTTGGGTGGCTCTCGTGGCCAGCTGACCTTTAAGGAAAAGCTTTTGCACTCACACCTGTCAATCACAAATGTCACACAGAAGTGGTTACAGTGTACAAGCCAGCAGGCTATTCAACAAAGAGATAAAGCTAAACTGCAACTAAACAAAAAGCTAACTTCATTCCACAAACCCTTGTCTAGAGATCTCCCATTGAAGTCAATGGGAATGCTGTGCATGGAAAGGGTTAAAAAGTACTGGCTTTTTAGGTTATGCAAAGCACATTAAGCTATGTTAATAATTTAGGCTAGCCTGTTGCCTGTTAATAGCAGAATTAAGTAGGAACAGGGACAATGCTTTTCTTGGCTATTTGTAAGTTAAATAGTTGTATGGGTCATGGAAACTGCATAGAGATTCACCTCACATAAATTTTGTTTGATATTTTTCTATGTTGGGGAGGGAGAAAAATTTCTCCTCATTCAGCCTGTTGAAATTTCTGATTTTATGACCCTCTAAAGTCTCAAAAATAGATCCCTGTCAGCAGAATATCCTTTCAGGTTCCAAATCATAACATTTACATTGAATTACTGGTTAATAAAACAAACTAAAGTAAAGGCACTCTACAAGGAACCTAGCAAATCATATGACCAGAAGGGCAGTTTAATAAATAGTAGCATTTAATCGGTAATTTGATGTCAAATATATGAAATATTAAACAAGATATAATAATCCCTCCAGGAATATGAAAACATTCACATTTCTTAATCTAAAAGTCTCATTGATGAGGCAGCAAAATCATTCCACATGCCAGAGGTTGCTTTCTGAATTATGATGTCCCCTATGCCAAATAAAGGAAAGATCTCAGACCTAACAGGAGGTGCACCTTTGTTTTCCCTAGCGGACATCGGCATTTACATTTTAGCCCCCTAGTACAGTCAGTCTGCTGCCTCACTCACGATACCTCCTAAATTAACAAATAATACACTTAAGGGATTCCTGGAAGGCTTATTATCTCTTTTCGAATATATCATTAGCTCAACATATAATTTCTGACATAATGTGCACAGCCCTTCTGGTAAAGCAAGTCTCCCACAGGTTAAATATGATATCATAGATGTGCCTGGCTTCACAGTATAATTTTCTATCTCTGCAGATATTAAGGCTAAATAGAATAGAAGCTTTCTGCAGGCCCTGCATTTTGTGTGCTTTCACAACCAGCAGATCGTGGTGAAATTGCTAGTCCATTAAGTCATCATTTCTATTTGATGGTATAAAAGAAAATGTTGTTTTCATACCCCCATCTTTGGCTAAAAAGAGGTATAATTTCAAGGTTAAGATTCTTGTTTCTAGCCCACTAACAACCCTTCTGGCTGTTTTAGACATCTACATTGCTACAATCATCTTCAAACCACTCATGCACCCCCATGTCATTCTGGTCTCAGTAGTGACAGGAAAGAAAACAAAGAGAGGAGCTACTGATGGAACAGTTCCCATTGGGAAGTAGCTGTTCCTTAATATGTTTTCAAACTGTCATACTTTGAGTTACAGGTCAAAGGTGTCTGCAGTGCTGAAAATCAGTTAAATTTCCACTCCCTGAGCCTTGTCTACACTAGGAAATTCAACTCGTAGGCAAAAAGCTGTCAGCCGATGGTGCAACTGAAGCAGTGGTAGTAATGATTTAAAGATAAGTGTAAAGATAAAACTAAATCATATATACCTAGTTTCATAAATCTTTCTGGAACCTTGGTCTGCACTCACCCATGTTTCATTTCTGACTTTCAGCAATGCCATGTGTCCTAGCTTTAACTTGCTTTCTATGGGCCAGTTTGAATAACACCAGCTCTGAAAACTTAGTCCAGAATATGTGTTCTTTGAGAGTAGAACGACAGCCCAAAATGAAATGTATTCCTACAAGACATACAAAAAACTAGAACTCCTGGTTCCTACAAGGCATTCTCCTAGTCTAGGGACTTATGGAGTCCAGTACTGACCTCTTGGCCAAGAAGGTGAGGTATGGTTACAAGAGGCAGGGAATAGAGCAGTTCATCACACCTCCTTGGCAGCCTCTATCACTGGGGCTCCTATAATGTCTCAACTAAATTTGAAGTTGTCTTCTTCCCCATTAGAAATCTTGGGAGATGAAGTAATGCAAATGTTGACTCTCCTGAGTAATGTTCAGAAGAAAATATCTGGATGTACTTTCTTGCATCAATAAGAATGTTCTGAGACCATGATCTATTAGATTCTCCTTAGCTTTGGGTAACAATCCATGTCATGATCTTCTCCATTGCTTCCTGGTTGAGTAGCATTCCAGAGCCTGTGACAAATCAGCAGCATATAATTAATATGTAATAGGGGAATACCCATTGCATCTATTTCTGGAACTATTTGTTTCAATTAATGATTTAGAGGACAAGCAAACACATCCATCCATCTATTGGTGCCTTTGTATATGGCCACTTTTGCACTATAAACCAGAGAGACATTGAGCTAAATTCCATTCTAGTGTAACTCCTGATTTCAGCTAAAAGCTGAGCCTTATTTTTAGCAAACTCTTGAGTATAAAGGACTCTATCATGAATTCCATCTATGAGACATTAGACAGGAGAGGCCCGTAATCAGAGAATGAGAATTTGTTAGCAATTTGTGCTTATAAGTATCTGGTAATAGAATTTGTACAAAATAAGTTACTTCTCATTTTGAACAATTATCCCTGTTTGTACCTCATTTCATGAAACAGATTTCATTTTCAGTCTTGGAAGGTCTCATTAAGGGACTTTCAATATGGGAGGCTGGTCTCTTCTAACTTTCCCATACCTTAAAAACTTAAATTTCAGGACTTTCATCACAGTTAATGTTTTATAAAGAATGTGAGAGGTGAAAAGCACTATATAAATGCACAGTACTAATTATTAAATTTATTTCATTGGTACAGTTTTCTCTTGTTTCAGGTCATATAAGAAACATAGGCACTCTGACTGTGATGATGAACATTTTAAAAATATCTGTGAATAAAGGTATAGCTATAAATAGGCCCCAGATTTCCATGAATAAAAACCAGCCCCTTTTACTAGGTGACAAGTGTTCTGGCAGACAAAAGTGACAAGGCAGCCGCTATTTGTTTTCACATTTGCTGGTGTCTACTTCTCTGAAGTGCTATGTTATAGCTAAATTATCTTTTCTGCTAGGATTCTGATTGAGAGCTTTTGATATACCTAGGGAAAGTAACTTGCTTTATTAATAGACAATAGCTTTATTACTGACACTATTCACAAATGGTTTCCAGTTAGGTTCAGCTGTCTTATAAAATGACATCTTCACACAGTGACTGAACTAGATAAACGATTCCACACCTGCCAAGGGTTTGATCCTGCCCTCCAAAATGCAGCGTACTTCACTGTTATATCAGCTTGTCAAATCATGTACTGTACCTGCTCCCAAACGGGTATAGCATTCAAATCTGAATCATTCCATTTGAGAATGAGCAGCAGATGGCGATCTTGCTTTATGTGTCCAGCTTTACACCATGATTTCCTTTGTGGAAAGTTCAGGTACAGTTTTCCTTTTCACATCCCCCTCCTTTTTTCTACCCACTTTTCCTTCACCAGAATTACACTCCATTTTCTTTAATCAGGTTCATTTACATCCTACAGTGCTGCTTTAGTCTGAAGATAGGCCTTTTTCGTGCATATTTTCCTACAGACAGGGACCAGGGTGAAGATTCAGCAGTGCGTCTGGTTAATAGCACATAGACTCATACCAGTTACTTTATGTAGAGAAAACATTATATTTGCATAATACTTTATTCCCATTGGTTTCCTTGTATGCCCAATTTAATTAGTTTGTAACATTTCAGTAGCATTTTCCTAAGATGTTAATAACATGTTGGGGAGGCTGGGCACGTTTCTGCTAGTCTTTTTACTTTCAATGCTGGCAGACTTTTATCTCTTTCCAGAATTTTGTTCCAGCAGTTGTTTTCATTTGGATGTTTATTTCCGATGCCTTGATGTGTTTCTCTTTTCATTTTACAATTTCTTACACAAAAGAAATATGACGAATAATATAAAAGAAAGCTAATACTTCTGTTCTTCCTTTGCTTTTTTCGCAGTCATTTAGATGTCAAACTAGTTTGGACTTTTTTGGATGTCATTTAATTGGAGAAATATTTGTTTATTTTCTACTGATTACATTATAAATATGAAGCAGCTTTCTGTAGTAATTAAACATTTGATCCTGAAAGGTACTGAGTGTTCCCACTAATATCTATACAGCAACTTGCAGGATTCAGCCCTTGCTGAACTAATTAAACAACTGGGATTGTTTTACATATGGTTTAAGTTGTATAGGCCTGATCCAACAACCCCTTACCAGTGTAGTCCTTCCTCATGAGTATATGCGCGCCCACTGCATCAAGTCAGTGTAAGCAGATTCTTGTGCCTACTTGGAGCACTACTGATTTCAAGAACTGTCAGCCTGAGTAATGCAAGAATTATAAAATGAAATTATTGTGGCTCTATATAGGAAAAGATAGATATTTATCTGTTTGGAACCAGTTGAATGATATTTTTAGGGTGGGAGTGTTCATACATTATGGATTCATAGGGCCCCTTGGTATTACAGCAATGTAAATACTAATAATCAGACCTAAAATGTTAAATATCCATGATACTGTTTTGACAGAACAATTCTGTCATTTTATAAATGTTCCCTCCTTTTGTCTTATTATGCGAAACTGAAATCAAACGATTTAGAGGTGGGATTAGGTTATCCAACCTATTTTCCATGCAAGTGTGCAATCCCCTTACTCCCATGGGACTACTTACATGAGTAAGGAGTTTATGAGCAAGTCCGTTATTTCTTATGCATGTTCTTTATTCAAAGACAGCTGGAAAATGATGCATTCTTCAATGACATATGCATGTTAATATAAATTGTGTACTCTCCACTAATCTAATACTCATGAAATGAGCACATCAATCATGGAAATTAAACAATAACTTCTTACTTGAACAAGTTCTGCAATGAATATATTACAAAAATAATTAAGAGATAATGTCAATTGCATAGAACTTTATCATAGGACAATAGTCTTCATTTGCAAGATTAAAAAAACCAAGACAAATCAAAGGCATTTTTCAAAAACAAAACTCACAGGCATGTTTTTTCAAACCATGAGACATTTATTCTTTGGCAACATTTTATTACAATGACACTGTTTCTATTAAATCAAATGATTGATGGATGCTAGGGGCATCTAAGTGACAATTGCTATCTGTAACATTTTTGAAAAGCTGATTGCTGATTAGCTTCAAAAATAAATTTGTTTCTTCTCTTCTTACCAATCAAAAGTCAGCCTGTGGTTTAAAAAAAAAAGCACCAATTTTGTAAAGTTGCTATGTATTCCTGAAAAAGGAGATTCATTTTATTTAATCAATTAGCTGTAATGAAATACGATGTATCTCACTGCCCAACCACATTTCTCCAAGTGTCCATAACAAGAGAGTAAAAATCTTATTTTCAAGCCTCCAAACAATTGTGGTAATGTGGTAATCATCAGTTATAGGAAAAGGTGTGGTTGGTTCTATTTTTATCTTGGGTACTTTGCCCATTCACTGAGGCAGGAAACACTGATATTTCCATACCCATTAGGTGACCTGGATTTTGCTGGGTTTTAGCTAGATCAGGCTGCCTTTTATGCACTGCAAAGGCAGTCACTGTTTTGTACTATTCTGTGGAAACATGCTACAGCTGCAAGCCAGAAGTGCCTGTGTTTAAATGTCAAGTCTTCAGACTCTTGTTTATATTTCCTTACACTTCACAGTGCTCATTTCAGATCAAGGGCATTAGCCGTCCATCTTAGAAGGGCGTCCACTATTGGCGCCCTGTTTTACAAATAAGGAGAAGTTACACAAGGTTACTTTAGGCTGAGCTGGAAACAGAAATCTGGTAATATTTAAAAAAAATAGTGAAGTGATTTAGAATATGTAAATAGTCTACGGAACAAGCAAGAGAGAGTGAAACTTTATAGCTCAGTGTGGCTTAAGGCACTTCCCTGGGATGTGGGTTCTGGCCTCTGTTGCCAGGACTGTTTATTCATTTTATACTAGAAACCTATTGGCCAGAGAGGAGAGGAAAGGGGAAATTTTGGCAATAGGCCCAGAAACCAGAACCCCCTCCCCCACAGGAGTGACATAACTACTAGGGCAGCTCTCTCTTGCTTGTTCTCCTTGCACCATCATTCTTGCACTTTTGGCACAGCAGGCCAGCTTCAGCAGGAATCAACCCAATCTAGCTCATATCCTATTGAAGAAGACAGTCGTGTAGGCAGTGTGAGCTGTGGATATGAGTCCACAGCTTAAAATCCAGGTGTCACACTCTTTGGCCAGGTACCATAACCACTAAGTTACTGAGGGAAAAACGGGCATCACCGCCATTCAAAAGTACAGCGGGGTTGCTGCACTACGTACTGAACTGAACACTGCTGTCAGTTAGGATAGCTCCTCTGCACAGAGTCCCTCCAAATGTTTTGAATCCTGAATTGATGAAGATCCGCCCTTTTGTTACAAGGGGCCAAAGGGCTGCACTAAACTTAAGACTTGCCTGGCTCTGCCTGCTTCCTGATTTGGTATAGCTGTGCTTAATTGCTCTACTGGCTACACACAGCTAAGGTTCAAGCTATCTAGCCAATAGATCCAGAGGCATGTTGTTTGCTTAATGCTTCTAAAGCCCATCTGGTCTCTAACAATGGTCTAACTTTGTCTTCCTGACTTTTGCCTGGTTCCTGCTTTAAATCTTGACTCCCAGCATCTACCTTGGAACCTGCAGGAGCCCCGCTTCTCAACTGCTGTAGGCTCCCTGCCTTAGACTCTGTCCCCGGCCTTGCCTTCATGTGCTGTTTTCAGCTTGTTTTCTGCTCTTGCTGTTGCCCTGTATTTCCTGGCTTCTGACTCCTGGCACAGTGTTTCTCCATGGCTTCTGACTCCCTATTCTTATCTTGGTTCCTAATGCTGTGTTTTGGCCTTGCTCTCCAGGTTTGTAACCTGGTCCTACTTGTTAGGTACCTGAGGAATAGGAGTTCAAATGCATCTCTCCGTCTAGTATTTCCTTTTGCCAAGCTGTATGAGTCACCCTGTTCAGTATCTATAATGCTCTGGCTGCCACTGAACACTGCTTAGGGACCTGAAGAACCTAACCCAGTTGAGTTGGTTACCACTCTGGAGACAGTACCTACATGATAGATTCAGATCTGATCCCTGGGCTTAGTGTTGCCATGACTTACTTTTAGGCATCACTGAAGAGGAGAATCCAGAGTCAGGGGTCCAAGCGCCCTAAATCATGCATAGGATCCAGAACAATCAACTTAATAAGCGAAGAAACGCTTAAGAGCTAGACAGTGGGGCAACACGTCATTGTGTTTAAAAGCCAGCTTTTTCAGTATGCGTGAGGGTTGTGGGGGATGTTTAAGTGCTTTAGAGCTTTGTTACATGTTAACTTTAGGCAGCTACTGGAGCTCTTAACGCCTGGATTGTCTACACACTAACACTTGAAACTAGTTTTAAACACCCTTTAGGCAGCTTGAAGTTATGCCACTCCACAGCAGGTTTATCTGTGATCTGTTCCCTAGCTGTATTACAGTAATGTGTGCCCACTCTAGGCTACACATTAGTGTAAACACACCACCAACTGCTTCCCCCACTGCTTGTCTGGCCACTGAGGCTGCTACCACCACTAATTCGGCTGCTGCTGCTGCTCCTGCTCTGCACTGGGCAGCCACAAGTAAGCTGGGGGACACAGGAGGTATGGGTGAGCCACAAGGGCCAGGGAGATGTAGGGGGGAGCCTTGGTGGTGAATACTGGGTGAACACTGTAACCACTAGAGTACTATGTACAAGAGAGGCGCTACCGATATTATTTTAAAGGAAAAGTGGCAGCTACGATTGCACTTGTGTGGAGTCTAATCTAGTAGTTGTGCAATATGCATTTTTAGAGTGTACCTACGAGGCAGGTAAAGGAACACCTTGGATCCTCACTGGGCTTAAGCATGAGCTAGATGTTGAACAATTTAACTTGTTGAGAGTAAGAGGTTCTGAGCACGTACAGGAGCAGAATTTGAGGTACTTTTAGAACTTTTAAGTAAAAAATACCCAGAAGTGATCGAGGCTTGTAGAGACCAGGCACATCTAGTAGCTGAACAGGGCTGATACAATTTTAGATTTGAGCACCTGAGTTTGGGTATTTTTTTAATTATTTGGCTCTAAATGTTTCTAGGATTGTGGGTCTAAAATGATATTAGCAACAAAGAAATGGGGGCGGGCAGGATGGGGTTAATTCAATGGAAGCATCACCTCTGCATCTGAGGAAGTAATTTGACCGATTATTATCACCTTCAAAACTGTTCTTTAAATATTAACTAAAGCTACAAGCATACATTTTACCTGTCTAGAACATAGGCCTAATCTGACTTTTGTTTGAGTTAATGGCAAAACTGCTGTTGACTCTATTTGGAGCAGCTCTATATGTTAAACAGCTTTAATATTATCATTTCACAAGTACAGATCAGTATTTGTGATAGAGGACTAATAATCCTTTTCATATTGCTATTTATATGAACAGCACAATTATAGCAATATAGAACTAATATGGATTGGGTTGCTAATTTGAAAGATAAAAGCATATGACTTACATTTTCCACAATATATTTCCAGATTGTAATTAGAACTAAAATGAGCTCTATCTGTGGACTCATCTCAACTCACATGGATTATGTTGTGCATTATAATGTTAATACAACTGGTGTTATTATTCAAAAATTAGTTAGGAAGGCTTAATGAGCCTTCAGATTGATTGAAGCTGTCATATGGGAACAAGCTAGAATTTTGTTGGTATCCATTAGTAATACAGGTTAAAACAAAAGTACCCTCTTCTTTATTTCACCCCAAGTTCTGCCCCCTTTGATAGGCTCAGTTCCTCACATCTGTTTTGAAAAAGATGTGGTGCATTATCTTCTAAGGAACTTAAGTAGGTTTGATAGAAGTCAAGAGGTAAGGACATCCACTCACGAAAATACACATTTCTCACTTTATGGATTCCATCCATGCCCATTAAAGGACCATGTACTGTAGAACTGTTTCACTTGGGAAGATGCGCACTTCAGGTTCAATCAGGTTAACCTTTTGAAACATCATTTTACCTCTGAGGCTCCCTAATTTACTAAATATTTCTGAAATTTCTAACAAGCTAATCAATTTGTTCATAGCAATGCCTCTTGTATAATAGCAAATTAGTGCATTGATTGAATGCAATTATTTATGCAGAAAATACAAGCATACACTTGACATCCCAATCCTGAGATAATTTATTATCAAGGCCACAGGGTATTAGTGGATCAAGCATTTGGTGACAGAGACCATATTTCTTCAACTCCTCTGGGGTACACAATAGCTTAAAAGTAGTTCAGCTTGCTATTCAAGTAAATCTTCTGCACAGTAGATAAAGATAGACTCAAAAAGTTTTGTTGTGAATGTGCAGACCAAAAACATACTGCAGCTTGTTAAGCAGTTGACTAGGAATTTTAGCTAGTCTTTGTCCTAGACAAATCAAAAAGTAACCTCTGTCTCACCCTGCCATTTCCTGTAGTAGTCCAAATAGAGAAACCCTATACTACACTGTATTAAATATGGGTAGTACGTAACAGCCATTACAATGTTCTCATAAACAGTGTTGTCATCATTAAGTTGCATAGATTCAACACCATCTCTTCCTAGCCTCTCTGTTAGCATTCCCCAGTCCATGGTTGCTCTACTTTAGGAAGCTTTTCTTTATCAGAATTAGGCTGACCATTGGCATTTGGCAGAGTCCAGCAGCTGCAGTCCTTAAGTAGCCATTTTGCAGCACGGTATTTCTTATTATATCTTCCTGCATTTCAACTAATAAGTTATTGCATTTTTCCTTTATTATTTCTGAGAGTGCCTTCCCTCCTCAGTATCATTTTCATGTTCTCACTGCCTCTCCTCTTATTTCTGTGCAAGATTTTCAAGACTTCCTGTGTGGTATAAGAATATTTATCCAATTTTGAAAAGTGCCTTAGGAGCCTAAATCTTTAGCATTTTCAATGAGATTCAGATTCTTAAGTACATAATGACTTTTTCAAATAGGATAAAGGCTCCTAACACACATACATGCTTTTTAAGATTATTTTACCTCTTATCTTAACTTTGGTTGCATCATTATTGGTGCAGGTACTCAGTTTTTCTTCACAAAGCACAACACAGATCCCTGGCACTGGGTAAACAGCTAGTCACCATCATAACATCAAGATGTGTTCCCTTCAAACCATTTTTATTTAATCTATATATGTTGGCAATAATTTTCTTGTAGTATGAATACACTGTTAACTACTGTGGTGGGTCCTTCACACTGGTCAAAAGCATACAGCAATCCAAATACATTTGAAAATAGGATAAGCTCATCCCATTGAATGTACTGATGTCCATTGTTATGGAATTGATAAATCAGGAGGCCAATATCAAATGTCTTACGTTTCCATGAATGATCATTCCATCTATGATCATTGTGTAGCTGTTCTTGTACTCCTTAAAAGATACAAATCAAGTTAAACATTATCCTGACAAAGTGTTTGACTGTTATGTTACAAGGCATAACAGGATATGTTATATTTCTAAGATCAGATCAAGCTAGGATTCTGGTTCAGAACTTTCCAAACTAGAAGTTAGACAGAATTCAATATCAAAATGTTTACACTGGGTTTTGATTCATGAAATATGCAAAACCCAAACCATTATTTTTCCCTCATCTTCAACTTTGGGGAAGGTCAAATCCAGACAACTTGGATGCCTCCTTATTTACCATAGGTAGATATGACATCAGTATTGGTAATGTATTGTGCTGCTGGATCTGTTTATTTCTAGTTGATGTTATCATGTTGTCTTGATGGTCATGGTATTTGAAAAAATGTTAAATGCTTTGGTATTGACACATATATGAGGTATTATAGTTGTTAATTGTTATGAGCGTTGAGACACATTGCGTGATTTCAGAGTATCTTCTAAGCATCTATAGACCACTGACATCCCATCATCTTTTTCTTCCATTCTTCAGAATGTCATATTAGAAATAACTGGGCCCCTGAATATTCAGATGTGGTAATATGTGGCACAAGCAATTAAAAAGTATGAACATTACCAAAACACTGAATGCCTACCATTTATTGCAAAATTTATAATACATTTGGGCCAGATTATCCAAATAAATTCAAAGACATGCCTAAAGACATATATGGACTTGAGGTATCTAAATCCCAAACCGTAGTCCTGAAAAGCCCCACTTGATTACCTCTAAACTGATGTATTGCCTAAGCTCAGTTTTTGACACTAAATTTCCCCAGATACTTGAAGTTCTGTTTCTGTCTCTGCTCAAAGCATCTCTTTCTGATTGGCATAAAATTGCTCAGCCCCATTTCAAAGATACTTCCATCTGGGATCCAGAAACTAGGCATTCCCCCACCTGTTTCCCTTGAGTAGATTGATAGAATATGAGTGTTCTAAAAATGTCTATTTATCAGGCCCCACACATGCTGCAGCATGAGGCATATGTTTCATTCAGAGCCAAGCTGGAGGGAGAACAGCCACTGCCAGCGCTTCCTACCCACTGGAACGTGGTGGGGAGGGTGTTCATCAAAACATGGAGGCCTGCATTGAAGCCCTCCTTCCAAGAGTTTTTCTTCATTAATTTTATCCAATTCATTTTTCATATAAAATGCATTAGTAACGCTTGGACCAGAGACTGGAATCCAGAGTTCTTCCTTCTCAGATGGGTGTCCTAAATAAGAGCCTAGAGTCATTCACTCTTTGAGTTCAATGAAGCTTGAGTTCTTTCCTGCAACAAAGAAAAGTTTCATCAGGACATCCCCTGCAAAGAATATGTTCTAGCCTAGTGGCTGATACATTTCTTTGGAAGTGGGAGATGAGAAGTGGATTTGAATCTGTTCAGACAGAAAAGGGATTTGCATCTGGGTCTTCCACATTATGGGTAAGTGGTCTACCCACCATACCAAAAAGTGACCTTTTGCAGATGTTTTGAACAGAAGGTTGTAGATACCTACCTTCAAGAAAGGGTTCTGAATTATGAGCCCTGAATGCAGGGAGGTACATCTTTCATTAATGCTGGGTAAAGCACACATGACTCAGAGAGGAGTAGGGTTTTAGATAGGTGTCTATCCTCCATTTTTTCATACTGATTAGCTCCCTTTACACTCAGCATGCTGGTTGTTTTGGAGCTCATTCTGAGGGGCTCCAAAGGAGTATTTAGGAGCGTAAGTACATAACTCAGGAAAAGAAATCTAGAAGGTAGATGCTATAACAGATAGCAGATGCAGTCTTGTCAAAACAAAGTCTTTCAGGCATTTTTACACTATTGACTAGGCTATCTTGCAGGAGAGAAGTTAAACTTGTGCACAAGAGTTTTAAGGATCAAGTTAATTTTCACCCTTTTGCCATTTTTGTCACTTGTCTCTTATCGTAGACAATTATGGCTGTTATCCATTTAAGCCAGGTACAGACATCATACTTTTACCAGTATGTCTTCAGAAATTAGTCTATACCTGTAGCAGAATAGAAGTTCAGCACACACAGATTAGTTTTAAAATGGTGCAATGGTGGAAGAGTGAGTACTGTCTCTGGATTTGTCCAGGATGAGCCGCACAGAGTACTTTCAGCCTGTCTAGCATCAAAGAAGCAGAGGTGCTGGAGAATTCCCCTCACAATGCGTGTCTATGATGAGCAGAGCTGGAGCAGGATGTCAGACAGCAAATGGAAGGGGTCAGAGGACTGCGGCTGGAACCGAATGTGACCAGGTCAGGCCGGGTGGAACTCTTCACCCGCAAGTAGGTGGGAAAGGGGGAAGGAAAGAGCCAGTGAGCTCAACCCTTTTGCAGTGCAAGACTGCTCCTTGGGAGCTTAAACAAAGTATTTTTTTTCCCCTTTTGTTTCCTGTTTTCTCTGAAGGATTCCTTTTTTTTCTTCCTTGCTTTTTTTTTTCTTCATTTGTACTTACCTCCACTGAAAGCTTATATTTGTGTTTGGGGTCTGTACCTGAATGATCCTGCCTGACCCCAAAGGGGCTAGCAGGAGGACAGGGATCTAGGACTGTGAGTCTGTTAGAACCAGGCTTAACTACCCCAATCCAGAGAAAATAGTTCCACCAGCTGGTGGTTTTCTGTGTCAGATTCAACAACTAAGATGTGGTTAGGTCAGAGTGAAGGGGAGGATGGAGCCCCATGAATTGGTCCAGCCAAGGGCCCAAGGTGATTCTTCCACTGAGAAATATCCTCCCAATAATAATCCTAAGAAACATCAAAGACATAGCAGGCAAGAATAAAACATCAGGGAAGGGCTGAAAGAAGTGGTGGCTACTAGGGCTGTGCAAAACTTTGGTTGCTGATTCAATTTGGAGGAGATTTGGCCCGATTCAGTGGCCGAATCTCCGAATCCAAATCTAATCAGAAGACCCATTAATCTCTCTGAATCAAATCGGAAGCCTCTGATTCGATTCAGAGAGATTCAATGATTTAGACATAGCCACAGCTTTATATGTTTTTTCTACATACTTCAAGGTACCAGGTGGCTTGTGAATGCTGAGATGCTGGGGTAGACGGAGTGTCCCACTGGTCTGGGGGGGGCACCCAGGATCCCCCCGTGGCCAATCACCAAGTCAGAGGGCTGTGGGGGGATTCTCCATGTGCTCAACAGCAGACCCAGAACTGGACCAGAAGTACTTCCGGTCCACTTCCTGGTCCACTGCTGAGCATGCAGGGAGGCCCCCCTCACACTCCTGTGGGATGCTCCATCTGCCCCACCATCTCAGCATTCAAGAGCCATGCCTGGTACCTCAAGGTATGTAGAAAAAACATATAAAGCTGTGTCTGTGGCCAAATCATTGATTCTCTGAATCAGAACTGAATCTTCAGACTCGGATTCAGCCAAATCAAATCAGAACAGTGATACAAATCAACTACTCAAATCACTGTCCCCCAAATCTTTCCAAATCCTAAACTGAATTGAATACAGCCTGCTTTGCACACCCCTAGTGGCTACAGCTCCTGGCTTACCAGAAACAGGAAATATGTCAACACACCAAGGACCAAAGCCCCACAGCACGTATCCTCGACACCCCTGCTAATGGGTGAATGTGTGTTCTGTTCATTACCAATCTAAATTACACTGCTTACAGAAAACTGCATAACTTAGACTGATTATGTCTCAGGTTTTTTGAATGTCTGTACCTAGCCATAGTTAGTAGCCAGTTGGTACATGTACATATAGACTAATTAGCTCCATAGTAAAGTGTCACAGTTAGTGTGGCCATCATACAGGACAGTGCAGTTGTCCTCTGTCCTTTACAGATATGAAACTGGATGCCTTTATGTCCTCTATTTTTCTCTTGAAGAGCAAAATAGAGGACATAAAGTTATCTGGTTTCATATCAGTCGAGGACAGAGTAGCAGAAAACTGGAATGTCCTCTATGATGGCCACCCTAGTCACGGTCTACATGTGCACCTTGTAGGGTATTAGGGCGTAGTAAACTAATTCACTCTGCTGTAAGATAGTACTGTCAGTGGTAGTACTCAGGGATAGTACTATCCTGCAGTGGAATAATTACATGCAGTTAAACATACACATAGACAGTGACTGCAGGTGTAAATAGTGCTCTGTCAGCACAGCCAGCTGGGGGTCAAACTCCTGCGTGACACTTCTGCCCCAGCCAGCCCCTCTGCTGCCTAATGCCACCACCCAGAGCCCGGGGCTGACCCCCTGTGCCCCCTTCCAGCCTGGGCCTGCTTCACTCTGGCTCATATTGCTGCTGTCCTGGGCATGTAGATGCTGCACCTGGAGTTTATTGCTTCACCTTAATTGCATGCGTAGATACACCCAGTATCAATTTCTTGTTCTCATACACTATACTGCCATGTTTGGATTTTTACAGATTTTTTTCCTCTGAAAACAAACAAAACAATGCTCCGTGTTAAGCCAGGAATTATACTGAAAAGCTAGGGAGTGTTTTGTTTGGTTTGAGGGTTTTTGAAGACAAACATAGTTGCAGCAAAAATTGCAGGAAATTCACAAACTCTTCAGCAAGAGTATAACAATAATTATGAGTGTAGTAATAATAATAAGAGTCATAGTAGTTAAGAAATACCTAGATTCTATAAAGTGCTTTCATCAGGAGATCTCAGAGAATCTTACAATGGAAATAAGCATCATTATTCCCATTCCACACATGGGAAAATAAATGTACCATATATAGACTAAAGACCAGAATCCCTGTCTTAGGTCCACAAAAATACATACAAAAAACTACGCTTCTAGATTTCATCTTAAAAATACCCTACAATTCATATGCAACTGCCATCATCTGTCAAAATCACAAAAGCTTTCAGGGTCAATTGTATCTTGCATTTTTCATGTACCTTCTATTCTATTCCTTCCTTCATTTTTTTAACCTGCAGGTGTCCCCATATATGTTGCATTATAAGCTGATTATTTTTTCTCTATTTTGGCACAAAACTACCTTCAGCTCAATTTGTTTTAGTATTGTATTTCAAACCTCTTCTTTTCTGAATAGGGAGGGATCTTAATTTTTTCTTCCTCAATAAAAATGCTGCTTGCAGGCTATTATTTTCAGCTTTTAAACATATAATCATACATAGACATTGGTTTGCTGGGTTTTTTTAATTCAAAAGCCTAAAGCTTTCTGATTTTGCATAAGATAAGTTCCATTGCTCTCTCAACTTTTTTCTTTTTTCCCTCACAAAGAACAAGAATTCAAAAGTTGAAAATATCCTAAGCTGATGCTGTTTTTGTTTTCAATTCCTTTCTTTATTCAAAACCATTTACATCTACAACTTACAGCATCTTTATCTCCCAATTTTCAGACACTCTTCTGCTATCTCTGGAGGCTGTCCCCAGATTCACCCAGAGAGAACTAAAAGGTGGGGGAAATCATATATCATTAACAACAATACAAACTTTTGCCTGCTGAACACTTAACAGGGGGAACTCAAGGAAAGTCTGAAGGGAAGGATGCTCTCAGTCACTTCTTCAGGCACCCCGGAAGAACAATATATTGTTACTGAATCTACACCATGCAGTCTAATTGCAGGGTATGTAGCTTCCCCCCCTTCCCACCCTGAACACACACACATGCACACCTTTTTCTGTGTGAGGGTATAAATGGTTTATTGCTTTCAGAACTGGTTTTGAGATTGAGAGAACCAACAAGATCTCCAGCAGTAAACCAGTGAATCATGACTGCTTGGTTTTGACAGGAGTGTTTTGTTTTATATTTTGTTTTTTTAAAGCTGCCTGTTTCATGTTAGTTCTGTACGTTTCCAGACCACTAGTAAGTCCTACAAGCCATCTGACTGGTCTGTACACTTGTAACATGGTTATTATAAAAATGAGATATAGGATTGTGAAACAGCCTTTTTGCCATTCTCACAACTGAGGGTCCTGTAGACCTCATTTTCACAGTTCCAAAGAATCAGCTCTGGCTTTGTGAGGACTGTGAATAACCAGTGAAATCTAAAAATATGAGTGACAAACATTCAGCTGAAGTGGAGGTGTTATGCAGGTTTCTGTTTTCTCAGTTGCCTTTTCAATGAAAAGAGATAAATGCTATTTTAGATTGAAAATAGAGATTCTTCTTTTTTTCCTCAAACTGAGTTAGAGGAGGCCAAGGAGGACTAGCCACAGGTAGTATAGACATCAATAAGCTATCTCTGGCTATTGTTAATTCCTGTTAAAAGTTGGCAAAACATCAGTTTTTTATAACCTTGGAAATCTTGGCTTTTCTTTAGTTTGTCTCCCAAATTTCAGAGAATACTGCTAGTTTGTATCTGTGCAAAAATACAAGCAAGGCCTGGGTAAATGCACACTCTTTAAACTATACAAGGACTCTGCATTGCCAAGACAAAATGTATCCTATTAAACATTTTAAAAGAAAAAAAACTAAAAATACCCCAAGAGAATGTCCCTCTGCTGAAGTAATAACAAAATTATCCATATGAAAAAACACAATGTCCAAACAAGTTTGCTGCTGTGGTTGCTGCAGATACATATGTAGTGTTCTGTTTGACTTACATGTGGGACTGCAGCAAATTGAAAGGAAAATCTGATCAGGTTATGCCAAGTGACCCAAAGAAATGTATTGTCTCTCCTTAAATGCACCCTTTCTCTCTCTCCCTCTCTCACTTTTTTCAGATGAACAGCACTTAGAGCCATTGTTACATTATAAACTATGCCTTGTCTATAATACTATATATTATGACTTTTGCAAATATCATAATTCCGTTGTGCGACATTTTAGCTACCTGTAAGGAACATAGCTAGGATTTAACCTCACAGTTTCCATGTGCTTGACTTCAGGTTCCATGTGTATATCGGCCAAAGGGAGGGAGTTGTATAACCTTGATGGGCAGGCACTTGTTTTTTTTCAGTGCTGCTCATTATCAAATGCTCAAACCAAGCTCACTGGCTTTGTTCTCTTCACTTGCAAAAGCCGTAGCAGTTGATAGAGGCACCCACAGAGGGGTTTGTAAAAATTGTAAAAACTAAAAAAACTAGTTAAAATTGCAGATACGCTTCTGGGGTGGTGACAAAAATAAATGTCAGGAGCCAGGGGGAGCATGGTCCAGGGTGGCACCCTGACCAGGGCCATGCGTTATGGGTGTGGGACCAGCAGGGTGCCATTTGCGTAAAGGCACTCTTGAGTGCCCATGTTAGGCACCCAAGCAGTTATTAAGTCCTCACAAGAACCAGGGGTGGATTATGGAGTGGCGTGGCACAAGGGGGCACCCTAGCCATGGACATGCCTGGGGCACAATTATCCCTTTCTGCAGGTGGTGGTGGCTTTCTGGGCATTTGTGCTGCCTACAGGCAACATGGGTGGCCCCACTCCTGCGCCTTGCTGTTTGCATTAGGCCACTGGCACCAGCACTACTATTATAGTACAGGACAGCCCATGCAGGCAGCTGATGTTGAATCTGCCCTGCCCTGCCCCTCCCCCCACCCCCAGCTCCGTTCCACTACAACCCAAGTTACCAAGGTACCATTTTGTGCAACCCCCCTCCACCCACTCTCCACCGGTGGGGAAGTACTCTCTCATTACCGCTATGTGTCTGTAGCACACCAGGAAAAGTTTAGCTTTGCTTACATCACCAGGCACATACAACCCTTCCCATTACAGCAGGCATACATGGATGAACATTATTTTTTATTAGACCACAGCGGGTAATTTTTTGACAATGAAATAACACAGGATGCTGACTCCCCTATTTCCTATATAAACAGCAGCATCACCGACTAAGAACCCCTCTCCCATTTTATGCTCTTCTGTCCTGGCCGTGCACCCTCTATCTGTCCCTCCCCTTCTTCCCTAAAGGATAGTGGCACTCTCCTGGCCCTGCTAGAACTGGGGCATCACTCACTTGCAGACAATGTCCCTGAGTTTTGTCACTGGGTGGGGGGAGACAGGCTCAGCAGTCACTGCTGGTCACTTCATGGCTAGAGGCAAACCTAATGGATCTCGCATGCTTATTCGCAGGGGGCACCCACTTACAAATCGTGGTCTTAGTCATGCTTAAGGTGTCTTTTCTAATCATTGTGCAAGATTAGAAGATTATCTTCAAGATCTGCATGGCCAGCTCTAGGAATTGTTTTGTGCTGTCTGTGATATCTTTTTGGAATTCCCTAGTGGTGGCTATGCTCTCTCTAAGCACCTCCTGGACTTCATCCCACCAGTCATCTGCAGTGGACACTCGCAATTCCACGGATGACACCACCATCATGCTCCCTCTGGAGTGTTGCTGCCTGCAGTGGAATTCATGCATTGCTCTGCTCCAGTGTGAGCTGGTGTCCATGGTTCAGGCACACATCCCCAGCTTCCATTCAATATAATGCCCATTCCTCGAAACTTACAAGTTCCTGGGCACGGATCCTCTTGCGCCTCCGGAACAGAAAATGGTTTTTGGGTCTCTGAATCACACAAGTCTGGGGTGGGGGCAGCACAATTCCATCTGGTATGTTCTCCTCCTCCTCCTCCTCCTCTGTGCTCAGTGGCCAAGGTATTGGAAAAACTGTTTCCATGCTGAGGATAACTTCATCTTGGATGTCCCCATTCATCAGCTTCTGTGGACCAGCTACCTCAGACACGTTTCCTGTAAGAGTGTCAGGACAGTCTGTGGTCTCTTGGTACGTGTGCCCTCCTGAACACCCTTGTCCCGAATGAATGGAGACAAGCCTCACTTGCATCCTTGGTGAGAATGATGGGCAGCTGGGCATAGAATGGTACAATTGTGTGCACTGACCCAGAATGAGAGTTCTTGTCCTTGGCCCAATGAAAAGTACACTTCAAGGCCTTGATCTTGCTGCGGCACTGTATCCAGTCCTGGTTGTGCTCATGTACCTTCATTTCCTTGGCAATTGCCATATACACTGGTTTATTTTGTCTACTTTCCAGCTGCTCAATGATCTTTTTCTCCCACCAAATATCAGTCGAGTCTTTAAGTTCTTTCTGGGTCCAGCTGGGGCCATGGTTTATAGATGTATCAGACTTCTGCTCCGTAGCCTGCATACTGGATTCATTCTTTTTGGTTTTCATTGAGAAAATTTTCATAACCAAAAAGAGTCAAGAGAGCACCAGCTATGCTGTCACCAGAGCTGCAAGATGCTTTCTGGCAAAGTTTTTAAGCATTTATATAGACGTATTTAAAGAATCTTTTCTGAAATTCCATATATTCATACCTATAAAAGTGTGAATTGTGCCTTAGTACTGGCAATCAGGGGAATCTGCTCAAGTGACCTTTCCTAACAAAACACCAGTGATATGTACACCCAGATCACCCCCATTGTCCAGAAGAATAGATCATAATGGCTTGCTGCTAAACACCCCCAAAATTCTTTGGCTGGCAGCTCTTCCTTCACGCACACATCCCCTTTCCCACTGTCTCACCTATAAATCGCTCAACTGTTCCGGGCCGTATTTGGTGTGAAGGGAAGGAAAAATTGAGGTTTGTTTATTCAGTGGTCAGATTGTTAGAAATATTATTAAAAATGCATTATCAATAGCTGTTAGCTCCCATCAATAGTGTTGTCCTCTGAATAAGCACAGCTGCCAGCCCTCCTTGTCTCCTTAATGAGAGAGGGAAGGGGGGGGTTGGAAACTGAAGGAAAAACTC
>NW_017728886.1:182125815-182194607 GCF_001723895.1 Crocodylus porosus | reverse complement strand
GAGAGGGGATAAAAGCCTGCTAATGATTGTGCTCGCGGGCAGAGGGTTTTGATCTTTTGTCTTCTCCCTCTGACCCTATTTGCAAATATATACCTTTTGTCTCACCAACAATGTGTGCCTAAGGATTTGTTATTCAATGAGCCTCCAAAGAAAATGAACCGAGAGAGAGTTTTTTTTTACCTCAAGATCAGTGCCCCACTTTTGACTGATGAGCTGTGGGATAGGGGAGTGGGTTTAGAGTTGTGTTTTCTTGTTATTTGTTTGGTTCATTTATTTATTTTTATTTGTTTATTGTTTTATAGTTAAGTTCTATTTTTATAAGTTTACAATCAAGCTACACTGGTGTGATTTTTGTCTGGGGGATGCTTTTGGCCATGAGTCATGACTGGATGCCCTTGGGGTGCACGGTTTATCCATTCAGTCCTCTGCTCAGTGCCTGGTGGCACTACAAGAACTGAGCGTCTGTAGCTTGAGGCAGAGCCTCCCCCCGGCCTTGACCCAGACATGCCCTAGTGACCCAGGTGAACCACAGTCTCTGGCACCAACACTTGCAACAGTTCAGGAGCCTGTCTGCTGTGCCAAGTTTTACCAGCAGCTACAGGGTTGAGGGGGAGGGTAACTTTGGCCAGGTCACACCAAGAACCTTTTAGCCAGCTGCAGCTTGAATGCCCCCTCCCCCAGAACCCCATTAAATCTCTGACTGCTTTTACGCAAAAGTGACTAGTGGGGTTCTGAGAACCCCATCATGAAACTATAGTGCTGCCACTTTAAAAATAGTGGATACACAACACCAGCCCCTGCCCAACACCCCCTGGCTTCCCCGTCCCCACACCCAGCACTGCCCCGGGGATGAGGCAGCTGGTTGAAGGAGCCTGCTGAAGGCGGGCAGAATATGGGCAATTAGGAGCAAATCAACAGCAGCTGGCAGAGGAACCCACAAGGGGGCAGGAAAAATTGGTAGAACCAGTAAATCTGGTAAAAAAAACCCTGCAGGTTGGCTTGGGGGCTGGGTGGGGGGTTCCTTCATGCTGGAAAAAGAATTAATATGATGCCTCTCACTTTGGACGTGGGGAGTCTTTTGGACCTAGCCTGTTTGGACCTGAAGAATCCTGTGAACGGACTGGCACAATTTGCTCTGAAGGTGGCCAAGTGGTTCTTAATTCTTTGATAGACTCAGGGGTGGATTATGGGGTGATGGTGCTGTTGTGAATAAGGGCACCCCTTGGGGAGCCAGAGGCAGCACAGCCCAGGGGGGCACCCATGCCAGGGCCATTTGGAGAGGGAGGGAGGGCGGATGACTATGCAGGCTTGGCAGCACCTCCTGCTGCCATTGCAGGAACACCCATGCGTTTGACTGTGGTGTGAGCTTGTGCACTTGTGACCAGCATGGTAGCACAAGAAAAAAAATTATGATGCCCTGAGGCTATGGGCTGGAGTCCTGTAGACAGGCAGGTACCATTTGCTCTGATGGGCAAATGAAAGTGCTCCAGGGCACCCCCTGTAGACAGCCAAGTGGTTCTTCATTCCTGGATGGAACCAGGGGTGGATTATAGGGTGACGGTGCTGTTGTCAGTAAGGGTGCCCCTTGGGGAGCCAGGAGACACCCATGCCAAAGCCATGTGTGGCGGGGTGGATGAACAGAGAGGGTTGGTGGGGCTGCCCGATTCCAATCGAAGAGCGCCCATGAGTCTGACTGTGCTGTGGTGTCATGCCCATACAATTAAAAAAAATACCTGGAGGCTACAATCCGGGGTGGCCGGTGTGCATCTCCTCCTCTCTGGCTGGGCCAGGGCCAAAGGCTAAGGGTGGGCATGAGGCTCCCTGCAGGCAGCTGTGGCTTTGAGGCGATGCATTTCAGGAGTGAGGGGATTAGTGGTTTGCTGGCAGCCCCTGTTGTGATTGAGTACCAAAGAGATCAGAGGGATGGACTGTTATGTGGCACCCCCTGCTGTAATATACTGTGAATTGTGCATTGAGCTTTATTTGATTTAAAAACTGTCACTCGTACACAGTGACGGAACAAATTAAAACACACTGTGTCAATTTTAATAAACCTGTTTAATTTAGTGAGTATTAAACCCCTGTAACATGTACAAGCACCCGCAGAGTTTGCTTCTTCTCTAGAGGGGCAGTTCTGTTGTTTGTAGCCTTCCCTATTGATCCCTTTTTCAATGAACCTGGAGGCAAACATTGATGGTAAATGTTAATTCATGTGTAGCTTGTCAGAATTACTGCTAGCCACATTTTTCCTTGAATATTTTCTTTCTTCTATGATTCTTCTTCCAAATATGTGACTTTTTATAGGCACTGTATCATTCAGTTGATATTGTACACCTTTTATTCTCATAAAGCTTCTTGTATATATTCCCATTATAAAAAGAGTCATTCAGAACATTTCTAAAATGATATATTTTCTCTGTTTCTTTTTCTCTAGCTGTGTATAGATTGGAGATTGTTTAAGTGCAATTTCATGAGAAAACATCTTTTAAAATGCTGCCATGAAACAAATAGGTAATGGGTGTCACCCTGTGTGGCAGAATGAGGTGTATAGTTTAAGACCAGATTAGATCAGTAAATGGGGCAGAGTTGTGCAGAGGCAGGAGGGCTAGAACTTAATACATTACATTAAAAGAAACAGCAAACTTTTCCTTTCTTGACATTAAGTTCCCAAGGGCTGTGTGGGTCAGGGGAGAGAGAAAAAGAAACACATTTTCAAAAATAATCAATTATTTGACATGATTGGGTCTTTGGTGCACAGCTTGAGACACCATATCATGTCTATCTTTCAGAAAAAGTTACCCTTTTCATATCAAGCCCCTCAAAATTGCCTCTAAATGCAGACCAAAAATTTGGGCGATCCAAAGTCACTAATACTTGGGTATGGGAATGCATATACAGTGGCCACACAGAAAAAGTTTGTATGTTTTAATTTTGTATTTCCTGTATATGTAAAATAAAGAATGCCAGGAGAAGCCCTAAAAATTTTAAAGTTAAAAATATGTGTATATACCCACACACATACATCTACTTATATATACGATTACACAGCTAGGGACAGGCAAGAGCTGACAGGGGGTAAATAATAATAGGGATGGGGAAATGGAGACGAGCCAGTTAGATTAGCAGCAGGAAGAATGAACAGGCAGGAGCCAGACCTGAATAAAAGGGGAAAGGTCAAGAAGGTACATAACACTAGGGGCGTGCAAAACAAACCATATTCGATTCGGATCTGGATTTGGCCTGAACTGGGAACAGTGATCGATTTTTTTTTGATTCAGATCACTGTCCCCAGTTCGATTCAGCCTAATCTGAATCTGAAGATTCGATGCTGATTCAGCAATTCGGACACAGACACAGCTTTAAATATTTTTTCTACATACCTCAAGGTCCCAGACACAGCTCGTGAATGCTACGATGCTGGGGCAGATGGAGCATCCCACAGGAGTGAGGAGGGGAGGCGCATGCTCAGCAGTGAACCCGGAAGTGGACCAGAAGTACTTCCAGTTCATTTCTGGGTCAGCTGCTGAGTGCCCCCTGCCATGTCCCCCCAGCTCAGCAATTATCCATGGGGGGCACCCCAGGTGCCCCCCCAGACCCAAGAGGCACCAGTCGCTGAGCCAGGGGGGCCTCCCCCATACAGTCCCCGGCAAACCCAGAAGTGGACTGGAAGTGCTTCTGGTCCACTCCGGGTCTGCTGAGTGCACTGGGGAGCCCCCTGTGCTCCTGTGGGATGCTCCATGCACCCCACCATTGCAGCATTCACAAGCCACCTGGTACCTTGAGGTATGTTGAAAAAATTTTTAAAGTTGTGTCTATGTCTGAATTGTGAAATCTTTCTGAATCTCTTCGAATCAATTCAGAGGGTTCCCATTCAATTTGGAGAGATTAAAGGGTCTCCTGATTTGATTTGGATTCAAAGATTCAGCTACTGAATCAAGCCGAATCTCCGCCAAATTGAATCAGGGACCGGCTTTGCACAGCCCTAATAATCACTGAGCTATAGGCCTTACAGAACTCAACTCTCCTATGAAATATGAACTTTCATTTCTACACAGGAGAACTTTTACAATCTTTTCTCCTGTGCCTGAAGAAGGGTGTTCGTGCCAGAAAGCCTGCAATTAAAGACTTTTTTTTTCAAAAATCTAGTTGGTCTAATAAAAGATATCACCTCTACCATGAGTCCTGATTACTTTCACGTTCTTTTGCCATTCAACGTTCTTATTCTCTGCCCTGGAATGTCTGATTCACATGAAAGATAAAAGTCTTCTACAGTTCTCATTATTTGAAGGGATCTGCAACCAGTCCAGTATTGCAAGCCCTACTGAAGACATCCAGGTGTGGGGTCAGTATCATTTCATATGATCGAATTTCTGCTTTTTCAAATTTGAAGCTTTTCTTTAAAAATGTATCCAATTACATTTAAAAAATACATTAGAAGGATGTTATGGTTGCAAACTAAAACACTCAAAAGCTAGAAAGTGTCAGGAATAAGACTGCCTCTGCAACACTAGTTTGGCCCCTTTTTGAGCATAAATTCAAATGCAGTTTTTAATTACGCCATCACAAACTATTTTTCCACAGAACTCTTACCTCACAGAGTGCACAGGATGGACAGCGCTCAAGGAAGGGATCAGAGGATTCAATGGTACATACTAAATGAGAACCACTGTCTGAAGAATTTTGTTTTAGAAGCTGGAAATTGCATGACAAACAAGACAGCAAGTTGCAGGAAGAGAAAGGATAGTCTCATTATTAGACATGTGAATGTTGCTCTGGAAATTGGATTCCATCTCTGCCTCTACCGAGGAACTCCTAGGCAATTTGGACAAGTCACTTGTAGTAATTTTTTCAGGTGATCACTGGTTGGTTGTTCTTCATTTTTTTCCATGCTCAGCTTGTGACAGCGGGGCCAGATTTGCAGTAGTGCCGAGCACTACCAGCAGCTTAGAAAGGCCCAGAAGGAAATTAATTCCATTAAAGAGAAATTCCTAGCAAATTAATTCCTAGGAAGAAATTAATTATTCTGTATTCTGTGTAGGTTTTGGACTGTGTGTGACCATAATGTGTGCATTATTCATTACACACTGAATGATAAGGACATAAAAGTTTCCCCATGCAGCAAGAAATATCCATCCTTTGGGGAAAATGGTTCAGCTCAGACAAAATTGTTATCAGGAAATGTTCCCAGGTCTAGAATGAAATTTCTGACAAGGCGAGAGAGAGACTCTAGAATTGTTAATAGCCAAGTGCTGAAGATCATCCCTCAGGTAAAGGCTTTCTTAGGAAGTTTTGTGTCAGAAAAAGAATCAGGCCAGTTGGAACTTCAGCCTGGGTCTCCCACTTCCTGGATAAATCCCCTACCCACCCTATCTCTTGCTAAAGAGTTTAACTTGGTATAAATAAATATTTTCTAAGCCAGAACCAAGTGGAACAGGAACTTAACATTTCAATTCTTATATTCAAGTGAGTGGACTGTTGGCTGTTCCTCGGGTTGGGTGTGGGGAGTCTCTTGCTTTTCCCCCCAAAACAGGTTCAAATGGTTTTGGTTTTATCCTGATGCAGAGCAATTCTTCAATTTTACATTAAACAGAGGTCTTATTTTCAGCCAGCCATACTTTTGAGTGCTTGACCTGGCATCCTCTTACATTCTTTGATCATATTTTATATATTAAGCGATATATGTAGGTTATGCAAAATCTATTCATAGATTATTTTTTATATTTCTGTGACAGGTTGGCATGTTTTATCCTTCTTTGCCTTCAAATCTTGATCATGGCCACCAGACTGAACTGATCTGTACAGTGTCAAAATATACCAATTTGGTAGAAGTCCAAGAGAGGGATCAATCTGAGAATCTCTGCATTCCCTTAAATGTGATATTGTCTCCTATTTTGCTCTCCTACATTTTCTCCGTGCTTTCTGCCATGTTGCTCCTCTTTTAAATCTACTGTTTACTCACAATCCTTTCAGCCTTCAAAACTCAGTTAAAATCTGACCCCTTTAATTTTGCTGTGTTTTTTTTCTGTAGTGATCTAAATTTCATTTGTTCTTTTGCTGTTTTTATGGCTGAGAATGCCAGAGGTTAATTTGTCAGCAAACAATTATGTTTTCCTAGCATCTTCAGTCTGTTTCTTTTGTTTTCTCTGAGCTTCTACTGCAGTCATGAGAATCTTATGAAATCCTTTCTTAGCCCCATTAACTAGTAAGTGATAAAGAGCTATGCTCTGAAATATATTTTGTTACTTTATGAATGCTAAGCTTTCTGAGAAACAGATGGAGGTTGGCTTTCTGGGAAGAAAAAAGAAACATTTTGTGATGCTTGATATAACATTTCTTGGAAAAGAACTCCTTTCATATTGAAAATTGTTTGATGCTTAAACAATTTGGTACTTTTAGAATCACCTGGCTGACTACTAACAACTTCTCCAGGGACACTGACTTTCAAGGCTGTTTATTCCTTAAGTACACATAGTGGAGAGTCCCCAGCAAAATTTATTTAAAAGATAATTCCTTTTTTCCAGAAAAGTGCTAATCTGCTTTTGAGACTTATATTGAATCTTTCCTAATTCAGCTACCATTTTGTCACTTCAAAAATGTGGTACATCTTTGGCTGGTCCCTAGACATCACACTGCCTGAACCATGAAATTCTACCATCTGCAGAGCTCGAAGAAGTTGGTTATGTTTTTGTTTTCAAAGAGACAGAAGAAGGTATTTAAAAGGGACTCCTGAATTGGAGTCATCACTAAAATATATATATTACCTTTGACAAAATCTCTCCCCCTCTCTATATCTATAAAGGGAGAGAGAGATAAATGTGTGTGTGTGTACACACATTTATCTCTCTTTCCCTCTGTCTCTGTACACACACACACACACACACACACACACACACCCATACATATATATTGGGGAGGGAAAATGTTTGAGAGAAATAAAAAAAGGTGAGTTCCCAGCATGTGGACCTGATAACAGTTTCAATCCCTATACACTTTGCGATGCACAAACTTTTTGTTATACATGATCTCATTTACCCCAGTAGAATTCTGATTCTGTGCAATTACTCTGGATTTACTCCAGTGCAACTGAGAGTTTATTCCATTGTCTATTTTATCTCCATAATAACCACAAGGCTTACTTCAACAGAATGATAAAGTGCAATGTTTTTGATTATGCTAATAATGAAGCCAAGATAAATCTTTCAATCTTACAGATATATAAGCAGCAGAACAAACCTTCTTGCATGCATGTCAAACAACATTTTCTTTCTTTTTTCTTACAGACAGGTTTAGAAGGTAAAATGATACAACAAAATGACAGCTGAATCTGTAATGTCTGTTACCCATATCTGCAATGATGCTTGTATACTGTAGTGATAGGCACATAGCATAGAAAGATATATTATTTGCCTACTGTTACTTTATCTGAGCAGCCAAAAATGCTTGGTAGCTCATTCAACAAGTAAAAACATGATTCCTGCCCCAGAAAGCATGTAATGTGTGTTTCCATGCCAGACCTGAGACTCTTAATGTTCCTTTTGTATCTGCCTTCTGCCAGCAATTGAATGGTGGAGCTTTAATCACATAAATCATAATTATGATGTTTTAATCTTGCAAGCTCAAATACTTGAACTAACAATAGTGTATTTTGTAATGGCTAGGGCATGGGTTTGCCACAGCTGGATGCAAGCCTTCTCAAATTGAATCACCAGAGCTTCACAGTCATTTACAAATGTGCCAGACAAGATGCCAGTTACATCCTTTGTAGCCGGAGTTATTTATTCGTACACTTTTACTCCATAAAAAGGTAACAAAAAATGAATTCAAACGTAGCCAGTTAAATCTGACTAATAAAGATCTGCATGTTGCAGTAAGGAAAAAGATTCCCATTTTTTAATCATTTCTATTTTTTCCTTTTCAACATCTGTTACCTCTCCCTAAATTGCTAATGCTCCCTCAATTACTAAAACTCAATGCCTCTGCAAGTCCTTGTTCTGATTATACGGTACACCCATTCATTTGAGACTAGAAAAGAAAGATCATGTGATTTATGGGACCAATCATAGCTAATCCCTCAAGCAAAGCCTATAATATACTGAAGTAAAATTGTTTTTACTTTTTAACTTGATGCTAAACAGAAAGTAATTTAAAGTAATAAATTAATTGTGTGAAATGAGTCATTTCACAGGCTTTCAAATAGAAGAATCTGGGGCCTTGACTCTGCAAAGATTTGTGTGCTTAGCTTTGTTGCACTGTAGATATTCCTGCTTACTGCCACACACTATTCAGAATCAGCCTTGGCAGAATTGGGGTCTTAATATGGAAACTATTTGTTCACATTAAATATTCATCAGAGCTAGTAAGTGGGCAAAATTCCTCCTTAGTACTAAAGAAAAACAAAGATGAGAAAGTCTGTTAGTAACTAACCAGGATTCAGGGAACAAGCGAAATGACTTCAACAGAATTTCCTTACTGAAGAATTTTGTCCTGGTTAACTGGATCTCTTCACCAAAGAGACTCCATCCTGAGGGGAACTGAGGGGGGTAATCTGCTGCCCTGACCCCTTAGCCCGGGAAGTTTGCTGCTTCCCGGGGGCCCACATCCGAGATGCTGCAGAGAAGATCCCTAAGCTCATCCAGCCCACAGACCACTATCCCATGCTCCTCATCCATGTGGGCATCAATGACATAGCTCAGAGTGCTCCTAGATGGGTCATGAGGCGCTACAGGGATTTGGGTGCAGGACTAAAGGGTCTGGGGGCGCAGATGGTGTTTTCTTTGATCCTCCCAGTTTTGGTCTATGGGCTGAGGAGGGAGAGGAGGATCCAGGTAGTCAACCAAAGACTGTGGGGCTGGTGTCATTGCGAAGGCTTTGGCTTCCATGACCACAGCCCGCTCTTTGGAGAGGGAGGCAGCGAGGTGCTGGGAAGGGACGGCCTCCACCTCTCTCCCTCAGAGAGGAGGCTCTTCTCAGCTAGACTGGCTGACCTGCTCCACCAGGCTTTAAACTAAGTCCACCAGGGGACTGCTGCCACAGCCGGTCCATTGAATGGCCCTTGAAAAGCCAGCAGGCTTGAACATAAGGGACCCCACCTGAGCCCCAGCCCTGGAAAAAAATGTAGGCAAGGCAGGCCCATAAGGGGACACTTGTGTGTCTATACACAAATGCCAGGAGCCTGGGGAATAAACAGAAGAAACTTGTTCTCCTGCTAAATGCAAATAACTACAATGTCATTGGGATAATGGAGACCTGGTAGGACTCTACCCTGACTGGACCGTGGGTATAGATGGCTATACCCTGTACAGGAGGGATCAAGTGGATAAAAGGGGCGAGGGCGTAGCTCTCTATGTCAAGGAAAGCTACACGTCCCTGCAGGCCGACACTGGCACCCACAGTGGATGACTTGAGACCCTCTGGGTTAAAATCCAGGGGGAACACAGCACAGGGGATACTATGGTGGGGGTCTACTACAGACCCCCTACCCAGAGTGAGGACCTTGACCAGGAGTTTACCAGGGAATTGGCTGAAGCCACATGGTCCCAGTGTATGGCTGTCATGGGAGACTTTAACTACCCAGACATCTTGTGGGAGGAGCGCTCGATCAAATCCGAGCAGTTGCAAAGCTTTCTCTCATGTGTGGATGATCTCTATCTGATGCAGGAAGTCTACGGGCCAACAAGAGGTAAAGCGCTGCTCAACCTCGTACTGGCAACCGGGGATGACCTAATCAGCAACCTAACAATCGAACGGAAGCTGGGTGACACAACCACGAGCTGATCACCTTCACAATCTGCCATAAAGCTAGCAAGTCAGTCAGTAATACAGAAGTTCTCGGCATCAGGAAAGCTGACTTTGACAAGCTAAGGAGGTCTTGTCAGAGAGGCCCTAAAAGGCCACAGCCCAATGGAGAAGAGAGTTCGGGACGAGTGGTTGCTCCACAAGGGAGCAATCCTGGATGTGCAAGCGAAGTCCATCCTGTTTCGGAGGACAGGCAGCAAAAGGGCACAGCAGCCCCCTTGGCTCTCCAGGGAACTGGTGGACTTCCTGCATCTTAAAAGGAAGACCTACAAAGGATGCAGGGTTGGAGGAATATTCTGCTTTAGTCCGGACTTGCAGAGAGCAAATCAGGAAAGCCAAGGCTGCAATGGAACTCCAGCTAGCGACAAATATCAAGGAAAATAAAAAGTCCTTTTTTAGACATGTGGGGAGCCACAGGAAAAGCAAGGGCAACATTGGACCCCTGCTAAACCAGATGAGGCAACTGACTATTGACACCCCGGAGAAAGCAAACTTGCTAAATGGGGACTTTGTGTCAGTTTTTCACCAGTTCCATGGGACAGCCCTGCCCACTATGGATCAGGAAGGCCCGGGTGAGGGAGATTCCTTGCCCTCCATTGAAGCTGACCTTGTGAAGGAACACCTTGATAGGCTGGATACCTTCAAGTCAGCTGGCCCTGATGGGCTACACCCAAGGGTACTCAGGGAGCTGGCGAGCATCATAGCTCAGCCCCTGGCACAGGTCTTTGAGAGCTCTTGGCGCTCTGGTGAAGTGTCCGATGATTGGAAGAAGGCCAATGTTGTGCCTATCTTCAAGAAAGGGAGGAAAGTAGATCCAGCAAACTACAGGCCAATCAGCCTGACCTCTATCCTGGGGAAGGTCTTGGAAAAGATTATCAAGGAGGCCATCCTTAACAGACTAGCTGAAGGCAATATCCTGAGGGATACCCACCATGGGTTTGTAGTGGGTAGATCTTGCTTGACCAACCTCATCTCCTTTTATGACCTGGGCAAGGGGGAAGAGATTGACATTGTATACCTCAACTTTAAAAAAGCCTTCAATCTCTGGTATCCCACAATCATTTCTTGGCTAAACTGGCTAACTGCGGCCTTGACATCACCATGATCCTCTGGCTGGGGAACTGGCTCCACGGTAGGACCCAGAGGGTGGTGGTCAACGGGAGTCAATCGTCTTGGTGCACTGTGACCAGTGGGGTCCCACAAAGCTGTGTCCTAGGGCCTATACTGTTTAATATCTTCATCAATGATGTGGACACTGGTGTCAGAAGCGGACTGGCCAAGTTTGCCAACAACACCAAACTCTGGGGTAAACCATCCGCACCTGAGGACAGGAGGGTGATCCAGACGGATCTGGACAGACTCATGAAATGGGCGGACAAGAACCTGATCGTGTTCAACATTGAAAAATGCAAGGTTCTCCACCTTGAGAGGAAAAAACCTGCACCATGCTTATAGGCTCGGCAGTGCTACGCTGGTTAGCACTAAAGATGAAAGGCACTTGGGGGTCATAGTTGACCACAAGATGAACATGAACCTTCAGTATGATGCTGCGGCTAGTAAAGCGAGCAAAACACTGGCTTGCATCCATAGATGCTTCTCGAGCAGATCCTGGGACGTCATTCTCCCCTTGTACTCGGCCTTGGTGAGGCTGCAGCTGGAGTACTGCGTCCAGTTTTGGGCTCCGCAATTCAAAAAGGATGTGGAGAAGCTTGAGAGAGTCCAGAGAAGAGCCACGCGCATGATCAGAGGTCAGTAAAACAGACCGTATGATGAGAGGCTGAGAGCAATGGGGCTCTTTAGCCTGCAAAAGCGCAGGCTCAGGGTGATCTGGTGGCCACCTATAAGCTTATCGGGGTGCTCATCAGGATCTGGGGGAATATCTGTTCACCAGAGCCCCCCGCAAGAGATGACAAGATCAAAAAGTCACAAACTCCACTGTGACCGGTTCAGGCTGGACGTAAGAAAGAACTTCTTCACTGTTCGAGCCCCAAGGTTTGGAATAGACTGCCGCTGGAGGCGGTTCAAGCACCCACTCTGAACACCTTCAAGACACATTTGGATGCTTATCTTACTAGGATCCTATGATCCCTGCTGACTTCCTGCCCCTGGGGCAAGGGGCTGGACTCGATGATCCTCCGGGGTCCCTTCCAGCCCAAATATCTATAAAATCTATGAAAAGATATGCAGCTAACCTTCCTATACTGATTCATTATACCACTTCAGAGTTAAGCACACAATAATCATTCTTCTTACATACAGTATTGCACACCTTTGAACACACATTTAAACCACATGCAAATTAATGTGCAATTCTGTTTCTCTTTTGGTTTTCCTAACTTTCTTTTTTTTTCCCTATGCACCAATTTCTCTCTTCTTTCTTACCCATCTCCTTACCTCAGTCATTTCTGTCCGTCATTTCTCACGTTTTCCCCATGAGATTTTTTTCCCCCCTAAAATATATTGGTTAATGCATCTTTATCAATGTCAGAATTTTCCCCTCTAAAACTGTCTTTTCATTTCACGCTATCATGTGTTAAGTGTCCTAGGCTCATGGAAAATAAGATAAAATACTATACAAGATTTAGGATTTAGGATACAATTAGGTTGCTACTTTATTAACTTAACTGATCTGGGCACTACTGGCACTAGCTCATTCAGCATAGGTCATGATACCTTCCTTAATCATTCCCACCTGGTTGAGAGATGCCATTAAACCCTTCCATGTACCCTTTCACTGCTGGTCCATAGCACAATGATGGAACCATCCCCTCATCTCCTCTTGTACCACGATTAAGAGTCTGGTGAAAAAGGGCTGCCTCCTTGCAGGCCTGGGTGTTAGGAGCTCAAACTCCAGGTTCTGGCTTCTTTCTGAAATGTTTTCCTCCAGGGTCATTTCCAGTTCTGGTTTTCATGTATGATTAGAGAGCCAGGCCCCTATTAAACAAGTAGAACACTTGCAGGACACATACTACTGCATCTTCCCCAAGGGGAAAAGAAAAAATATACCCTATCCCACTCAATCAGGCAGCAAGGGGGGAATTCCTTCCTGGCCCCTAAAAGACAATGAATTCAATAACTACTGCAGACTAAAGTGTTAATCACAGTAGAGGGAGATGCTACGCATGAAATGGGGATGAGACAGAAGCAAAGGGGTTAATATCTCCTTTCTGCCCCATGTGTGCAGTAGCCATTAGTTTATCTGATGCACACCAACCTGTCCATCAGTTCATCTTACACCTTTTGTTCAACATAATTCTCAAGAAGAGAAATTCTTAAGGAACAACCTTTCTTGACTGGTTGATTGTTTCCCCCCACCCTTAACTGACCAGGCAAATTCTTCTTCCCATTTGTTCCTATGTTAAGATTGCAGGATTTGCATTACCTCTTCAATTTACATTTCTTCTGTCTTGCACTGGTGCTCACTCTTATTTTTCATTTTTATTTTTTCACCTCCCTTTATTGAAAACTGTCTCCTTCTATTTGTGCTTTCTCTGAATCTCAACTTTCTTGCAGGCTCTCCCTCTCAGCCCCTTTTATGTTCTCCACAATCTAATTTTTTAATCCTCCTTTCCCAGTCTACGTTCTGCTATTTGTTTAATATGCCTCCCATATTCTGACTTCCTTTTTCTCCTCAGTTCCTCCCTCTGTGTTTCACTGCATTCTTCTTCAACATTTCCCTCACCCTTCATCTCTTGGCTGTCTCACCATGATCAGCCCTTTGACTCAGTGGCAAAATCTCTTTGGCTGATGGATGACAGAGATTATAGATTGAGGTTCCGGATCATGGCTTTCCTATCAAGCTCCTTCTCTCTCTGTCAATACTTTGTGCTGCTGCGGGTTGATGCCACCTATTTTACTTTTATTCACACCACATTTAGGGTGAAATAGTCTATCTTATTTTTTTTTTCAAATTGCTGTTTTCTACCTCACTGGTGGCCCAGTCTTATGAGTAACTCTTTACGTGAGTGGTCTTATTGAACTCAATTTCATAAGCATTTACAGAAATTGGCTCTTAGCTACTTCCAAGCAAAGATTTAAGATGCTGTTGATCACTGGAATAATAATAGAAGGTTTTTACCTAGACAGTGTTGGAAGGCTGTATATAAAATAAATGGCTATTTGATTTTCTCCCAACATATTTATTTCATGAACAAAGTAAAGACTTAAAAAAAAAAGTAAATAATTTGTGAATGAATTGTTCAAAGAGTGCTTCTAACTTCCTTACCAGAACTATAACAATAAATGAGTGAGGAAGACTCTTAGGCTAGGAACAGAAATTACACATAAACCAGTATAAGAGATAGAAACGTGGTTCAGATCTGTAGTATAACTGAAGTTCAGTGCACATAAACCAGTTTCAAAATAGCTGAAACCAGTTTAAGATAAACTTGGATGGATGTAGTATCAAACCTTAGCAATTCAGGTTAAATCAGTTTATTGAACTTCTATCCCAGTTCCCCTCCAGATTCAAGTCAACTCACAGTCCCCAGCATCCCAGGATGCTTTTTACCTTCCCTGAAAGCCCCCCTCGCAGGGTGGGCGGGCTAGTCTTGGCCCAAGCTGTCGAGCAGGAAGGCATGCTCTAGTGCTCCCCAGGCTTCTGGCCTGGATCACTCCAGGCATGTGGCTGCATTTTCAGAATCAAAAGTGAATGTCTGTTCACTTGCTTATTAGTTCAGTCTACACAGTTTAGCCTAACCTGCAAAGATTGGACTGACCCTGTCTCAAGCTTTTTGACTGTCCATACTTAGGCATACAGTCCTGTGACACCATGAGCAATAATTAAAAAAGAGAAAAGAAACTGAATGGATGCTTCAATCCCAGTTAAAAAAATTAAGTCCCATCCCTACTTCCCATATATATGGATCTGGATTTTGTGCTTATTTCTACTATTAATAACTACACTTACTGCACCATTCATCGAAAGATCTTGAAATACATTACAAAGGTGCCTCAGTTTTACAGCTGGGAATTTTACAGCTGAACTAGCAGGAAGCTTCTTGGCATATTGGGTTATACAGGAGATCAGAGTCTAGAAGAACACAGGCTCTTTGCATACACTACAGAAAAATACAACCTCCCTAAAAATGGTAAAAGATGCTATTTCAAATTACCGAGCAGCCAGCTGGCTTGCTCCTGTCTAGGAAATCAACAGAGAATTTGCCTGGTAAAAGAGATCCAAAAGCATGAGCGAATTTTGTAAAAATGCCCTTTTTTACATAGGGCCTGTTGTGCTAGATAAATAATTCTCAACCAGGGTGCTGCCCTGTAGTCCCTTCAAGGGTGCTGCAGGGTGCCACATAACATGAGCACTGTTAGGTGTGTAAATATGATTTGCAAGATAAACCCAGAAATTTCCAATAGGAATCTATAATGTTAAAAATGTTCTGCCCTGTTACAAACAAAAATTGTTCTGCCCTGTTGCACACAACTCAGAAAAACAAGAACAGAGGTCTTTCTGAGTTGTTTGCAACAGAAGAATTACTCCATTATTTTGCTGTAGTCAAATATTGAGTGAAATCTAAGAGCCAAGAGGTGCCTTGAGTCTAAATAGCTTGACAATCACTGTGCTAGACATTGTACAAACACCATAAAAGTCTCTACCCTGAAAAGCTTACAGTCTAAATACAGGGAACAATGAAAATAGAAACAAAGGTGCAGAGAAATAAAGTGACTTGGCTTGGGTCATATAGACCAGTGCTTTTCAACCAGTGTGCCGCATCACACCAGTGTGCCATGAAGAGCTCCCTGGTGTGTCGCAAGAATTTTGGAATAATGAAAAGAGATACTCACAGAAGACTTGCACAGGTGTTGGCTGTGGGGGAGAGAGAGAACCAGCAGAGCAGAAGGAAAATCATCTACTGCGCATGAGTTGGCCATGGGGGATGCACAGTTTGTGAGCCTCTGAACAGCTGTGCCACAGAATTTTGCGGTGGCAATGAGCTACAATGAGCTCATAAGTATGGGGATGGGGAATGCCTTAACAAGTGTGCCATGGAAATTTTTTTATTAATGTAAGTGCACCATGGGCTCAAAAACTTTGGGAAACACTGATATAGAAGACCAGCGTCAGAGCTAAAAATTATACTTGGATCTCCTGCATACTAATTCTGTACCAGACTGCCTTATCTGGAAATGCTGTGTCTCAAGCAATCTATGTTGGCTGGTCTCCCTTGGGCAAAATGGATCAGAACATTTGGATGAAAAATAATTATTGTTTTTACCTTCCATGAATCACACAGACTTTAAACAGCTTTCTGTCCTGCAGTTAAGGCTTCTTAGATCATACACAGCAGTTAGATTAAATGTAAGTTTGCTATAAGTGTAGGCTGCTGAAATGTAAGAGTGAAAAATTGACTTTGGAGAGCCTCAGAAGGAGTAGCTCAAGCAATATGTGTCCACCCACAACCAGAATGAGAAAATTACGGAGTCAGGGACAAGGCAAAATCATAACTGATTTTTATTGGGCACTGTCCTCTATTTATTAGGATTATTATCTCCACAGCCCTCAAACTGTAAATCTGGGTCTCTCCCTTTACTCTGTAATTACAGTTTTATTTTGGGGAGGGAATGTAGCTGAGGCTGAAAAAGGTTATCACTTGTTTGAAAAGGAAGGTTTCCTTCCCTTGAATATTCTTATAATCTCCATGCAATTAGTGTACTGGGACAATATAAAATTTGTGGTGGTGTTTTTCTGGAATGAAAACAAGGGTTTAATTTATTATCTATCCTGGAACATTCATCTATCCTCTGATAGCACTGTGCTTGTAAAAATATCAAGATGTTGTTTCAATAACAAGATGACATTTCTATTCAGGCTCCAATTTTTGTCCTCCCTGCCCTATGTAATTCTAAATGTAGCAGCAACTGGTATTATGATGGCACTATCATAGTGATGACTGGGGGTTTGTTAATGGTATTAAAGTATATTTGTACTGGATTAACTAAATTAAAAACATTAATTGATTAAGAACAGTTGGGCGGTGGTATCCAATGAGTCCTATTAGCAGTGAATTGACATCTGAGTCTATTTTTATTGTAGATTAATTTTAAAAAACATACAGGATCCTTGCAATGTAGCATGTTCAGGGCAAGATTCCAACCTTAGATTTATGATACTGAAAGTCACAAACCAAGCTGCTGTCTTCATGGCTTGAATTACAGATTTTCCATTTAGCTGGACAATATGAATCTGCTGTTACAATTATGTTCACAATTACAATGCTCTTGAGTGTGCATTGCATCATAATATAGTTGTTTACTTTGCTTTATTCTGAGCCTATCACTTACAGCAATAATATACCAGCAGGTCCACGATCCCAAGTCTAAGTAAATTGTTGCACCTCATTATTTGGTAGAGCTGTCCTTAAGATAAATGCAGGTAAGTCGCAGAAATTTTGTTTCCCTTTGCAATCATTCAACTGTACCTTGTATACTGGTCTCCAGAGAAGGTCCTCTTTCAGCAGAGACTGCTAATTTTGTAGCAGGTAGTGCTGTGCTTCACTCATTCAGTTTATCTAAGATGCACAGTCAAGTTTAGAAGCACACAGGCCTCAGTCCAAAGCTACACAGTCCAGTAAAACAGACTTTTTGCAGAGCCTTAGTTAAGCACATGGCAGATACTTCTTCCTGTACTCTCACAAAAATGTGTGAATCTTTCAGTAAAACTGCACCTATAAGCAGAAAAAAGTACACAGTGGGCACATCTACATGTTCATTCATGTGCCATAATTATGGCACGTTTAGTATTTGTAATTACAGGTACTACCTTAATGCACTGTAATTGGGGCTACCACATATTAGCCAAGGTGCATGCTTTTTTGGTGATGCTGATGTGCAGTAGACTAATTGTACTATGCATTAGCACAGGTTTTGCCCACCATGCTATTGTGCAATAGAATTAGTCTACTGTGTTCCAAGCATTTCGTGTAGATGCACCCAGTCAGGAGTCTCATCCTTGCTTGTCTTAGTTCTGTCCAGCAGAAATGTGCCAGCTGTAAACTGCCCACAGAGAACATCCAAAACCATCCTTCAGTCTCAATGGGTAGATTGAAAGAGAGATAACAGAAAATTAGATGTCCCACGCCTATTGAAAAATGGTGGGTGAATGCAAAATAACTGTACCTTTTGCCTTTGAAAGTCTCCCTCTCCCCAAAGCACATTTGTCCTATACGTGAACATCTCTAAATAGCATCAGCTTCCTGTACAAGTATAGTCTTCCCTATAAGCTAAGTGGAATGTGAAGGTTTTGATACAGAGCAAGGTGGGAAGGGACTTCAAGAGGTCATCTAGCCAGCGCTCCACTCAAAAACAGGGTCAGCTGTACCTAAAACTCTTCACAACTGTTATTTTTGAAAACCTCTGATGATGGAAATTTGACAGCCTCCCTAAGTAATCACTTACAATGCTTATCTATCTTTACAGTTAGAAAATTTTTCTAACTGTCTGATTTAAATCTCCTTTGCTTCAATTTAATCCTATTACTACATTTCCTATTCCCAGTGGAAATAGAGAACAATTTGTTAACTTCCTCTGTATGTATTCAAAGACCATTATCTTGTCTCCACTCAGTCTTCTATTTTCTAGACTAAACAAGCCAAGTTCTTTTTGTATCTCTCCTCAAAGGGCATGTTTTCTGGACCTCTGATACTTTTTGTTGCTTTCCTCTAGACGCTTTCTAGTTAGTCCACATCTTTCTTGATGTCTTTTGCCTAAAACTGGAGATACCACAGCTGAGGCCTGACCAGTGCTATGTATAATGGAATAATTATTTCACATCTGACATACAGCACTGCTGTTTATATAGCCCTGTATGATGTTTACTTGTTTGGCTTTTTTGCACAAGAGCATGGCATTGTTACCTCGTATTCAATTTGTAATCCACAATCCCTTTTCTGCAAAACTGCTGCCTTGCCAATGCTTCTCCATTGTATTACCTGTGAAGTTGATTATACGTACTGAAATGTAGTGCTGTGTACTTGCCCTTATAGAATTGCATCCTACTTATTTCACACTATTCCTCCTATTTGTCAAGGCCATTTTGAATTCTTGTCCCATCTTCCAAAGGGCCTGCAAACTCTCTAACTTGATATTATCTGCAAATGTAAAGTGTACTCTCCATTCCAAGTCAGAATAAAAATGTTGACTCATACACAACCCAAGACAAACCTCTTTGGGCCCCTACTTGATACATCCTTCCAGTTTGCAGTGAACTATTGATAACTATCCTTCCAGAATGTTTTCCGAACGTCTGTGTATTCACTTTATAGTCGTTTTCCCAAGAATATAGTTTACTATTAAATTTGAAAAAACTTAATAGGAAAGGCTCTTTTAATGTAGCTTTATTCACTCTAAATTGTTACTTAATGTCTCATTAAGTCCTATCAAAAGCAATTGTACATTTATTTCCTTAACATATCTTATATTTGACTGAAAGCAGCTGGAGTACACCTCCGCATATCCAGCCATGCTTGTTATCACTGTTTTAGGGCTATTAATTCACTGCAGTACTATGCTTTAATGTACTATAACATTTAGATGTGGCATTTGGATGTGCAATAATATTATTTTGCACAATTAACTCCTGGTCTCTTTCAGTATGAGTATGTTCAAAAGTATTATCAGTTACGCTGTGTTATTTTCAGATTACATTGGGTATTTGTGCCTTTTGCTAATAGGATGTCCTTTCCTTAGATAGTAGCAACATACAATGAATTATAACAATGGTTTTGTAGTCTTTTTCAACACTATAAATCACAAATATATTGCAGAGATGCATCCAATCTCAAATATCACCCAACCCCAAATGCTACCTTTGCAAAAGGCATTATCTTTTTTTATAATTAACAACAACAAAAAAATCAAATACCCCTAAACCACTGGTTCTGAAACACTTTTGGGCTTGAGGCACCCTGCACTGGACTCAAGGCAACTCTCCATAACTTTTGTGAACGGAATGGCACCCAGTTTTGAAAGCTAATTTATATGTTACAGTGCTTACTTTCTTGCAGAGGAGCCAGGCAGCAAGGGTGTTAGATCAGCCAGGGACAAGTCTGAGCCTGCATAACCGCTTATCTCTTCATACCTTACTTATTTCCTTATTCCTTGCCCCTCATGGCACCCTTCAAAGGATTTCATGTCATCTCTCCAGCGGGGAGGGGAGGACAAGATGACACTGGGTGGAGTGGTCCCTGGGCTGTGGTGTGGGGCTGATGCTTCCCTCCGTGGCAGCAGTGGCCCCCCCAGGTGGCACCCACCTGCAGGCACCTGGCTCGGGTGATCCCAGGGGGCACCGCAGCCACGGAGGGATGCACCAGGCCCCCATGCAGCTCAGGCAGACAGGCATGCTCGGGGGGGAGGGAGGGGGAAGGAATCAGGCTCACCACTTTTCTTGGGTGGAGCCTGCTCTCCCGGGCTGCTGCCAGGCTGCCTGCAAGGCTTCCTGCCAAACCATGGAGCTGCACAGAGCCTGGTGCTTTGTTCCACAGCTGTAGGGCAGCACACTAAAACTCCTCAAAGGTAAGCACTTTAATTTTGGTAAATTCCAGGCAATTACTACAATATTATTTTAGTATATGCAATATATGTTGAGCCAAACTGTTGAAGTATATTGCATAAGTCAAGGGTAATAATGAGATCACTGGAGTTGCTCTGAATTCACACTGATGTAACTGACATCAGAATCTGTCCCTCGCTGGAATAAAAAGCAAAATTCAGTTCTTGGGTCTGCATTTTGATATTCTGGTCTTCCAGCAAGCAAAGACCCTTGACATCATGGGAGCTCTGTACACATAAAAAACCCAGCATCGTTGTCAAGATCCAAAATGCAGTCCAGAAGAATTCATTTTGTAAGGATTTAAAGTGCAACAGATGGAATTCTGATCTTGATTGCTGAGGTGTTTTTTAATAGGTGCAGTTCTACTGCGCTCAGTGTTGTTGGTTGGCCCCGAGTTATGCTGGTTTAACTGAGCTCAGATTTGGACCTAAGCTATTTTCCATTGGCTTTCTGCCACTAAGAGCAGAATCAGTCCCAACACATCAAATTACACTCTCAGCTGTTCATCCATAAGTTCAATTGAAATATATGGAAATTGTATATGTTCATCTTATGGCAGAATTTGGCCCAAGGGTATAGAAATCCTAGTATTTACAAAACAGATTAAGTACAAGTCACTAGCACAAATATATAGTTTTAATACTTCATGGCTTAAAAAATTTATACTCATGGGTACATGTGGGATATCCATGGAAGTGATGGAAAATCTTCCTCCTAACTCTGCTTATGTTCAGAGTATAGTGATATTATTCAGGAAACTAGTCTCATATGTTAACCACATTGCACTGACTTTCATCAAAAGTTAGAGGTTTTCAGATGAGTGTGCTTTTCATCCTTCCCCTCTCTCTAAATTTTCTAATCTTTGTCTATAATGTTTAATCAAATGCACACATGCTTTTCTAACATCTGAGATATTCAAAAACTTTTGTGCGTGTTTTTAAATAACCTTTAAAGTGTGGCCAAGTTTGTTCATTGTATTCTTTATGTCTCAGGGAAAAAACCATGCATAATACAGAAGGATTTCTCCAAGGCCAACATTTATATCAAAGAAAGAAAACAATATGACAGAGACAGATAATTGACAGGCCTGGTCAAAATGTGCATAGCCAAGGATAAAACTATCAGGCTTGCATTGATGTAACAGAGCAGAATCTAGCCAAAGGAATTCAACTAGCTTTAAGAAAACTATAAGAATTTGATTGTACACAGGACAGAGGTAGAATATGCCATGCAAAGAAGCAAGTTTAAAAGTGATAAGTAGGATGGGAAATCAATCCAGCATTAGAGAGTTGTGGTGGGAGACTGCCAAGTCCCTCCTGCCTAATAGGAGTAAGGCCCAAGAGGAGACTATATAGCTAATTACCTCACTGGCAAGTAGGGGATCCTGCTGGCGCCCGTATTTCCTGAGTCACACATTCTCTGGCTACTCTCCTATGTTTAACCTTAAATGCTTGTGAATAGAAGCATGCGTACATTAGAATCCTGAGATTTAAATATAGCACCCTGAATAGTAGTAACTTCCCTGCATTCATGTACAGCATACTGTTACACTGAAACGCAATAGCCTGGTGCACTGCAGTGACAACTGAAAAGAAAAACTATTCTAAGGTTAAAACATTTAAGCTAAGTACAGACAGTCAAAAAGCCTGAGGGTAAATTGATTTCAGTCTTTGCAGATTAGTATAAACTGCACAGTTTAAATTGAAAGAGAAATGAACAGACATTTACCTTTGATTCAGGAAATGCAACCACATGCCTACAGTGATGCAGGCCAGAAGCTGGAGAGGGTGCTAGATCAAGGCTTTCTGGCTGCAGTGCTCACTTGCTCTTTCTGCTGCCCCCAAGGTCTCTGGAATTTGCAGTCCAAAAATCACAGCACCGAGACTCTGTAGGATTGTTCATCACTTCCTCTTCCTGCTTCCAGGTGCCTCTGGGATTTGTAGTCCACAGTTGCAGCCAGCACTAAGTTTGAGCTGGTAAAGGCATTTAACACCCTCCCTGGCCCCAGCCCCCAGCTGGGATTTTATAAGGTGGGGGCACTGCTCCCCCCACAGGTGACTAGGTTGCATCCCCAGCCGGGTTGTGCCTTGACTTGTCAGCCAGCCCTCACTGCTCCAGCCCTGCTCTCTTGAGCCAACACCACAGCACAGCACAGCACAGCCCAGGGCTGAAAAGCATGCTGGGGTGCTGAGGGACTGTGATTTAACTTGAACCAGGAAGGGGACAGAAGCTTCATAAACCAGTTTGATCCAGATCAGTTAAGTCTGACACCACATTTAACCAGGTTTATCTTAAACCAGTTTCAGCCATTTTGAAACTGGTTTATGTGTACTGAACTCCTATTGTGTTACAGGATTAAACCAGTTTCTGATCATTTAAACCAGTTTATGTGTAACTTCTGTCCCTAGCCTTAAAGGAGACTTGGGTGTTTGGGGTTCTGATACAGGCTCTGCAACAGCCTTCCTGCATAAACTTGGATAAGACATGGAGGTTACACTTTTCTCTTGCTCTGCACTTGTGTTGAGCAAAGCAGGTATACTATCTTGCCAAATCATACAGGGAGAATTTTGTGTTGTTAGAAATGATGACAGAAAATGAAGGACAGTGGGGAGCAGGGACACTACTATCTGAGCTTCAGTTCCCTCTCTCTACAATGCTGCATTTCCTCACAGGCAGGAATGAAGATAAATAATATTGGGCCTCCTCCAATACAGTGCACCAGTTTTTCTAGACCAGTAAATGCACATATAGTAGACAGGGGTGGATAAAAATCAGCATTTTTTTAAATAAAAAATTTGATTTTTTTTAAAATTTAAATCAGATTTTTTGATGTAATCATATTTTTAAAAAAAAAATTTGATGCTTTAAAAAAAAACCTATATAAAGGTCATTTTCATTTAAGATATGTTAAAGCTCAAACATTACAACATGAGATCTGATGGCCACCTATAAGTTTATAAGGGGTGTTCATCAGGATCTGGGGGAACATTTGTTCACCAGAGGGCCGCAAGGGATGACAAGGTCAAACGGTTATAAACTCCCACAAGACCGTTTCAAGCTGGACATAAGGAAGAACTTCCTTACTGTCCGAGCCCCCAAAGTCTGGAACAGCCTGCCATCAGAGATGGATCAAGCACCTACTTTGAACGCCTTTAAGAGAAACCTGGATGTTTTTCTTGCTGGGATCCTATGACCTCAGCTGACTACCTGCCCTTGAGGCAGGGGGTTGGATGCGATGATCTTCTGAGATCCCTTCCAGCCCTAATGTCTATGAAATCTATGAAATCTGTTACCATCTGTGAGTCATTTTAATAGTGCAAATTCCAGGGTCAAGTTTTTATTATTGCATTTTATATTTCTATCAGTTCTAGTCACAGATTAAAAATAAATAACAAAAAAGGACATGAATATTCATATTTCTACAGCATTCTTGTGAGGTTTCTTCAGGGTTCACTAGACCTGCTGCCTCTTTTTTCTCCTCTCCCAATTCTCTTTCTTCCCTTTTTCCCCTTCCCTCCTCCTATCCTTTTTACCACTCACCTCCACCATGTCACTTTTCACATTGCTCTTCCTTTCTCAATCTTCCTCTTTCCCCAGGTCTTTGACTATCACTTTTGAAAAGCCTGCTTCATACCCACAGGGCTGACCTTTGCACAGTGATTTCCAGTGCTCTAGGAAGGTGACCTGGCAGCAGTTTTAGGACTGAAAATCACCAAGCAATCTAAATATGATTGTATCTGTCAAATCCTTAGCAATAATATAGCACATATGTGTGAATGAAGAGGGGTGTCTCTTCAGATAGATTAATTCAGCAACCTACACAGTGTTTAATAATTAATAACTTTTGCTAGTAACTAATATGGTAACTGTATTTACTAAAATATCGAGAGGTTAGAGAGAGAGAGAGAGAATGTTATCCAAACATCCTCTAGCAACTGTAGATTAGAGCTCTTTGGCTTACTGGAAATAGAGGAGGCAGAATAATAGAATTTGTTCTGTTACAAAAGAGTCCCTCATGCTGCTAATCAATTCTGCGGCCAAATTTGCTATTGTGATCTGGTGCTTTATCTCTGCCAACTCCTGTAATTATCTCTCTTCCCTTTCTCCATTAGCAGCCTTTTCAAAGGATATGAGTTTTCAGATTGTCTAATTATGCAATATCATGAATCCATACCATAAATACTTTACATCGTTCAGCATAACTGCTTTACAAATGTTGTCTCTTGCAGTTGTAGGTAAAATGGATTATCTGAGTGTTTCTAGACCCTCTCGACAGTGGTTTTATGTTGTAACCCCTTTCCACTCTTTACCTCCTTTTTCATCACAGGTTACAGGGTGGCAGATTACTTGCTGTCTGACTCGCTAAAGGACAGTTAGAACAGCTGAAAAAATAAGATGACATTCAAATATCCATCACTGCCACGTAGCATAATATTCTCAGAATGATCAGAATAGTCTTGACCCATCATTCATTGTTATCATTCTCCAAAATCTCACCGTACAAAGGCTGTAACAGAAAGAACACCATAACATCAGGCAACAAACATATCCAAGGATATAAAACAGTTCTTACAAGGACAGTCTAGTGGGAACAATGTTTTCAGGAGCAAACAAAAATAGCAGAACACATAAACCAATGGCAGATATTGAAGCGCTTGCTCTGCCAGTGGGCCAGCAGGTGGTGTTATGATTGAAGGCACTATGAAGTGTCTACTGTGACTTAAGGGATGTGCAATGTCCCAGAAATCAAAATATGTCTTTGGGCTTCTGTTTTTAATGTGCTTAATATATGCAGACATCACCATAAAATGTATTTGGGAAACAAATACTACAAACATATGTAACCTTTTTATTTTTTTTAATTTATTTACCAAGCAATCAGATGATTCCCAAAAGAATCTAATGATTAGCTGGCTAAGTCAGGACATCTGCAGGATGTAGGAATAATGGAAGGAAGCTGGAGTTTTGGCTACCACATTTATAATTAGCAATTATAATGATCTTAGTGGTGTCCTTCTGAAAGAACTTGAATATTCATGTGGAGACATATCATTATGTTTCACTGCTTTTGGTAACTGTAGACACTTGCATAGAGTCAAGCACACTTATCTCAGGAAGTAAAAAATGAGCATTCCAAACACTTTCTGTTGAAAATGATAAGGAAAGCTGTTATTTGCAGCAAGATGGGGAAAGGAGCGCAGCATCCAAGATCTCATTTTGGCATTTGCAAGCCTGTTTGCATCCATCTTTTCATGATTAGCTAAGTTCAGATCTGGTGCCAGTGGGTGCAAGTACATTTTGGAAATAGAGTTGCACCTCATAAGTCCAGGCCTGAATTTGTGCATAAACATCTGAAATATATTAAATAAAAGCTACTGTCTATGAAATATCATGCATTTGTCTAATTGGTTCATTTGAACACCATCATTCTGTATGTAGTCACTATTCAATCTCCAGTTGAGACTATAAAATACATATACTTTGGAAACATAGTAAATTGATGCTTTGTTGAATTGCTACATAACTGCATCATGAGCAATTAAAAAAATTAATGTCTTCTTCAGTTCCATTCCCTTTATAAATAAATATGAGACATATATATGCTGCTTCCCCAGTTATGGCCTCTGCTCCTAAGTTCATCATACAAGAAAATAAAAGTATAGAAATCACACTATACTCCCCTCAGAACAGCCAAAGTTTTAGTATACAAAATAGGAAGCACCAGTCATACCTCTGTGAAGGATGGAAAAGGTTGCTATCCCACCTGCCCTCTGGGCATCCAAAATCTAGCACTTTGGAAAAGTTGGTGTGCCCACTCAAATAAAGGGTGTAATCTGAGGGAAAAGATCTGTCTTTTCTGATATGTGTTCTGACACAAACACCATTTTTTGGCAAAAAGCCCAGGCTGTTGCTTTAAAGTGTGTTTGTGCGCACGCATGTGTGAGTATAATACCAGTGAGTACCTGACAGAATATACCCCAGAATAGTTAATAGCTGACACTGAAGTATTAGTAGATGTTCTTGTTGCTTTTGGATACCTATTTATTTGAGTGTCCCTGGATACACAAATCTTGGGACACACAAATCGATGGGCAGGCCATGTCACCAGGATGTCAGATGAGCGACAGCCAAAGAAGATCTTTTATGGTGAGATAAAGGAGGGAAAGCACTTTCAGGGAGGCCAGAAAAAATGCTTCAAGGACTCCCTCAAGTCATCCTTGAAACATTTCAACGTTGACCCGAAACCTTGGGAAGATCTCACTCATGATCATTCCACCTGGTGAAGCCTCATCCAAACTGGAGCTACCATCTATGAGCAGAGAAGAACTGCTGAGGCAGAGCAGAAGCACAAACAGCGTATATCTCACAACAGCAGCCTCCCTAGACTTACTTCCCCTCCACAGACCTACCTGCATGTAGCTGCTCGCCACACTGCCTGGCTGCATTCTTGTAAATCAGTTATCGATTGGATATCGGCCAATATGCCTGGTGAATAATTGGCTATCAGTATTGGCCAAGAACGTCCGCTGCTTATCAAGCAACCGAAAATGGCATCTTTTGCTCAATGTGCCATAGACCGTTCATGGTCATCTTTGAATTCAGAGGGCAAACAACACATTTGTGTGTATTCAAGACATATTGCATTTTACAAGGTCTTTGAGAACTCTCAAACATCAAGTGAGGTCCCAGATGACTGAAAGAGGGCAAATATAGGGCCTACCTTTATGAAAGGGAAGAAAAATCCAGGGAACTACAGACCAGTCAACTTGACCTTAATACCAGGAAAGATCATGGAGCAAGCCCTCAAGGCATCTATTATTAAGTACATAGGAAAGAACAAGGTGATCATGGCTTTTCTCTGTGACCTTAGGGGATAGGACTAGGAGTAGTGACCTCTCACTTTAGCAGGGGAAGTTTAGGTTGGAGTTTGGAAGGAACATTCTGACTTTGAGGGTGGTCAAGCATTGGAACGGGCTACCTAGAAAGACTGTGGATCTCCATCCTTGGAAGTTTTGCTGGTTAGATAGACACTTGGCTGGGCTGCTTTAGTCAGGGATGATCCTGCCTTGAGCAGGGGGCTGGACTAGATGACCTTGTGAGGTCCCTTCCAGTCCTACTTTCCTATGATCCTAGATCTTTCTGTCTGTCTTTTTTTTTTTTTTGGAAGCAGGGCCACACCTTGTGCCCCAATATGAAAATTGTATAAGCTGGTATCACTCAGCTTGATTGTTGCCTTTTGATATGTATATACATTTGGGAGTTACAGAACAAAAGACAAACCAGCAAAAAACAAGGTTACTTTCTGTCATGCTTTGTAAACAGGTGAAGCCAAGTACCACAGCATTTATACAGAAGGCAACAGTGGAAGAGAGAGTTGAATTAAGAAGTAAGTGTAAGAGATTGGAGAGTGAACTTCAGCAGTTCAAACTCTCCCATTTGTGTCTCAATAGGTTGGGTAACCAGTGACAACTCTAACTGTCCAGTATAGGATTGCAGTTGCAAATGGTTGGTGTCCACCAACACCCTATCTGGAACCCATTGCTTTTGTAAAATACTGATTGAGGCTCCAGTATCAATCAGCATTTGGGGTTTTTTCACATTCCCCTTTTCTCCCACTAAAACCTGAATGGTTGGGCACCCCCAGTAGTCAAAGCCAACTCATCCTACCAGCCTCCTGGGTGCTTGGGGGGTGGGGCATCCCTATTGTGGGTCAGGAGGCACTGAAGACTGAGCTGACCGATTCAGGTCTGGCTCTACTCCTTCTGCTAGCTCTTGTGTCTGAACAAGCTCTATCAATCTCTTCACCAATACATACACCATTCCACCTGTCTCTGTCTTTCCCCATAGACATCAATTTCTTCCAGAGCTCTGTCCAGAGGAAATCATGACCTTCCTCCTTCTGACCCTCTCTGCAGATTCCATATTTCATCCTACCTCTGGGTCCTTGACCCCTACTTGCACCTCTTTCCCTGAATCCCATCCTGTGCTGAGGAGTGCCAAACTTCCAAAAAAGGTGGTCCATTGTTTCTCAAGGTAATACCATGTTTCCTTATACATTATGTAGCTACTATGTTAGTATGCCCACTTCTCTTCTCTTCAGTCTTCAGTTTGACACTCTCTTCCCATCACTCTCAAGATGCTTCTTAAGTTTGAAGAACATAAGTCTATAGTCCCCACTCCTATTCTGGGTTGGTCTCCAAGTTTACTAGGTAGCGAAATCTTTTTTACATTAGCACACAATATATCTTTTCTAAATTCTTCCATCGAGCTACAGTGAATGTCTTATTATTATGTACAGATATCATGCTCATGGCTCTCTGCCTGTCATTTGGATACCATCATATTCTGCATGATTAAATTAAAACTGAACTTCAAATAATTTTGATGCAGTCAAATACACTTTATGTGAAAAAACTCATCATATGCTAAAAGGTTAGTTCTAACCAAAGCAGTGTAGTGCTGTAGAGTGTTTAGTACATCTGAAAATTGGCCACTTGTTTAAGGATCTGATTCAGCAAGCTATATAAGCACACATATCATTCTGTATATGAATACACACATTGGCTTCAGTGTGACTATTCATTTGCTGAAAGCTTGGCAAATAGGTTCCTTGCCAAACTGGGGAGGTGGGGGATCACAGTACCAATGGTAGAATTTGTTACCCAATTTTATATATCCCCATTTGGGTCTCAGCCTTTTGAATGGAGTAAAAACCAGGGATCCTAGTTTTCTCTCATAAAATCCCCAATTTTTGGATTTAAAAAAAGTAACCCAAAATCCACATTTTTCCATGATCAGAATGAAATACCACTAGTATATAGAGATATAGATATAGGTATTCATTTTGTGGATGTGGATTTTGGGTTACTTTTTTTAATTGGAAAATTGGTGGTGGGGCTTCATCAAAGAAAACCAGTATCCCTGGTAATAACTGTTCAAGAAGCCACTTAAAAGAGGTATAGCCTCAGACATGCACTTTTGAATATTTACCTAGATACACCTGTGGAAAGCAAATATGGGTGAAAGGAGGGAAAGGCAATTTGTTTTCAGTAAAAGAAATGATAGAAAAAGCAATTTCTCCCAGTATATTAACATCAACAGTTAATATTTGTTTGGATTACAGACATTCACAGATAAACACTTTTACCTTGTTATTTATTCAAAACTTAATTCAAAAGTCAATATTGCTTAGTGTTAAGGTCCCTTTTTTGTTTTGGGTTTCATTCCTATACGCAGGTTTGCAAACAGAAACTATTAGACTCCTGAATCTTGATGTGATGACAATGAAAGAGCAAGACCAGGGTTAGCATTGACAGATCTGGTATTACATGGAAGTCAGTGATGTAAACAAATTTGGAAGTGAAACTTTTTTCCATTTAGCTGAAATAACACTTGCACAGAGGAGGAAATAACCCAGAATCCACAGTAGCAGAAGAGATGTCTGAAAATTTTATTTGCTAGTAGTCTTTAGATAGGCTAAGCTTAACCCATGTGGACCAGCTGTAATAGCAATCACAAATGTTTGGGAGGTACATTTTCCTTAGACAAATGCTGGCTTCCTGGTCATTGGGAAGGAAAAGGAGTGGTATCCTGTCTACAGATGTTTCCTCAAAAGAAAGCTCTGCTGGCCAAGCTAGGAAAGATGCTTTTCTATGATAGCTCCAATGTTTATTGTTTTGTACACTGTGGTTAGAGCTACTGAAGATATTCATGTTGAAACATATTGTCTTATAGGAAATGATAATACAGCTGGTAAATGATAACCAGCTGATAAATGGGTTTGCCTGTGTGAGTGAGAGATGAAATAATTCCCAGAGTATGCTGTTCCATGTTCAATAACATCATTCTGGACCAAACATTTCAATGCAATTTGTACTGAGAAAGTTGCAGGGTACTGTTGTGGGTACCAGGAATTCCTTGTCTCAGAGCATAATGCTGTTTCATCAGGCTGCACAATGTAAAATCTATAGCATATATATTTTATGAAAAGAATCTCTGTTGTAGTTCCAAACAGAAAGTAAATAGAGACTAGACTTTTAAAGTACAGCACTCTCAAAGGCTTTTTCTGCAGTTCTCTAAGCTCCTTTTTGCTGAAGTATAAGGAGAGAAAAAAATGAAAAGAAGTCATAGGAAAACCAAGATTTTTGCAAGTAGTCCCTTAAGCATTTAGATACCAATAAACCCAGAGTTGTCAACCTTTGGATAGAGAGGGTGTTTTGCAAACACATATACGGCTTACCTCTAGAGGCATAATCAAACCCTCTCCTCACTAATCACCATCTGTGTTAACATAAGTAATGTCACTTCATATGGTACAGTGCTGGAAGTGGTGATTCACTGGAGCAAAAATATCACTAGGACAGCAACCTTAGAAATGATGAGCATGATCTAGGTTAGTGGGTGAAAGAGGGATACTCATGGGTAATTTTAATACCTGTACACTAGCTCTCTGGCCAGTGCCTGAAAAAGCAGCCCAGGGGCTTATTGGTGGCACTCTGCGTGCATAAGCAGGAGATTGGCACAGAAGGGTTGTCAGAGCACAATATCTTGCCCGTCGATTTTCCATGAGCTAGGAGGGAGGTAATGGAAAAGGAAAAACCGTGTTGTGTTGCTTAACAACAGTCTATTTAAGAATTGAGCTGGGAGAATACTTTCATTGGAAATAATGTATTCAGTTGTCTATTTTCTATTTGCAAATAGTTAATGAACAAATCCTAGATTTTTCTCAAATCTCTTTCTTATTCAGAACTATTTACAGTGAACATTTCTCAGTCTTTGCTAGCACAGCAATGTGAATTTTCAATATTTGAAATTCAAGATGGTTTGATTTGATGCATGGCATGTTTTCTTACCTATATTGGATAGTGTTTTACGTTAGATTGAAATTGTTAATTTAAAATTTGCTTTCCATTAATAATCTTTTATCCTTGTTTAAAATATGCTCCTTTGGCAAACAGTCCTGCCCATAGATTATTTGTGAAACTATTCATAGATGTGAAAACAAAAGAAATGCAAAGCAACTTCAATTTAAAGACTCAAATGAATATGCATGGAAAATGTTTCTGTGTTTGCCTAGCTCAGGAATCTAATGTTATTCATTCATCCAGATTTGAAGGGTATTAGCCACAGCATGATACTTCAAGGCAGGAGCTTAGCAGGGAAATGTTAAATTTTCAGCCCTATGTGAGAGCAAAAGAAATACCCATTTTCCATCAGTCTCCTTATAAAAAATACAAGTTTTTTTCAATAAACTATTTCATTTAGTGTTGGGGTTTTTTATTTGAGCTTCAGTTCTCTGAAATGGATGTAGATTTGTTTCTGCATCTGACTTTTCCTTTTGGTTTTATGATACATCTTTAGTAATGCATTTTCCAGAAGAAACCTTTCAAAGTAATTCTTGTGTGACATAACTGATAGCAAAATGAAGGGTAGTTGGTAACTACTAAATGCAAAAAGGGAGAGACAGTGTTTTGTTTTCTTCTCATTCTTCACTGTATAGCTCCATCCCTTATTTGTACTGCACACTATTCAAACCCTTCTATGAATAGAGGGTTCTTAATTTTCTCCTGAGCCTTTCACTCATCACTATAGTAACTGCATTCTTCACAAATATTAATTAATTTATTTTCACAACTACTACCAACTGATTGTACCTGACACACTGAAAAAGGAAGCACCAAGGATCATGTGATGATTTTAAAACGGGTGGCCATCTGGAAGATGCAAAAACTTGCTAAGAGAGTATTTCAATTGGGAGAGGCAGGGCGTAGAAAACTGGTGGAGGAAATACAATATTTAAACTACAAAAAAGGGTCTACCAAAAGCTGAGCAAACTGCTACTTCTTCATGCTAGCCCAGTAAGGAACCTTTTAAGGCTGTGACAGTAGCATAGGTTCTCTGTTTGGAGACCTAGATATGCCCACACAGATCAAGGGAAAAATATCAGTCCACTTTGAATGCAAAGTAGGATTCCACAAGACCCACACCTTTCAGCAAACATACAACCTGATGGGGTGGTGAAAAGATTTAATCACACTTTCAGGATTCAGCTGGCTACCTTTGCAGAATAGTATCAAAGGCCTATCCTATTCCCTTGATGACAACAATGAGAACTATACCTTGACATCCCCTATGTTTGGGCTTGAGGTTGGAACCCTAGCAAGCCCTTATGTGGAGTTCCTTGACTAAAACCACTTGGACAGTGTAGGAACCTTGCAATCCAAAGTTTCAAAAAAATCACACTTATGCTAGAATAAATTTTAGGATAGCTTCTGACAAAATCGGGGTGGTGGTGGAAATCTCTTGTAAAATCATAGGCAAAAACTTTACTTGGCCTGGTTCCACAGTCATAAGAGAAAAAAAAAGTAGAGGCCCTAAGTTAAATAAACATTGGGAGGAAGCTACTGAAGTACTGACCAGAATAAATTAAATCGTGTGCAAGATACAGTTTGGTTCCAGAACTGAACCCAAAAAGAGCTATAAAGCTCACTGGAGAAGATGCCAGAGGAAAGGCTTTCAGCATGATTACCAACCTAGACAGACAGCTGTGAAAATGGCTGGAAACACAGTGACAGTCATCATTCGCCCAGTGGAAGAGAATGGATGTAACCTATCCCAAACAATACATTCCACAAAAATCATAGCCATTGCTTAAAGGCACAGCATAAATGGCTTCTCTCAGTTGCCAAAAACGTAATCAGGCAAGGAGTTAAAAACTACAAGAGGTTTGACCAAGAGTGAAATCAGTTTGGGTTGGGATACTTTTACACCACCAGCAGAGAAAAACTTTGTAACTACATAAGACTATATCAGTTATAAATAGTTAAATGATTTCATTTATCTATGTGATGAGTTACAGTTGCATAGATAAATATCACAATTATATTGCTATAAGCTGTTACAATGTATTTGTAATGTCTGAATCCTCCTATAAAGGTACAGGTCAGGTTATTTCTACAACTTTGTTTCACTGAAGGTTAAAGTACCAGCAATTTAGCTCACTAGTATTAGTAGAGCATGTGGATGTAACAGGTTATACAATAATAGCTGGTGTGTTATGTTCTCCCAGACAGCAACTCCCCTCCTTTTAAAGCGGCTGAAAGTTTCATTTATATAGCCCATGTTAACTGCATCAGGAGACTAATGGGTAAAAAGGTGAGATGGGAGGCATTATTATGGATTGTCTTAAATCATTTTGAAACTAACAGTTTGGCATGGAGACAACTACTACCATTCATTTATAACTGTTGTAAGAAGCCATTAAGTTTCTTTATTAGGTAGTTGAAATAGCAGTGGCTTCCAGTCAGACCACAGACACATGTCACTGCCCAAAACAAAGGTGAAGAAAAGCTTTCATTTGTTGCAGTTTGTGACAGTTTGGGGGTCCATGAGAGACAGAGCATAAAGGCCAGAAAATTTGAGAGAGAAGGCAGTAAGGAAACATCAGGCATGAAAAGGCTAAGAGTGTGGCCCTATTGAAAAGCTAAGTGCTTTTGTGTTGAGCACTGACTGACAGAGTTTATTTGTTCACAGCTCCAAGCTTTTTGATTCTTGTTATATTCAGTGACAACGGACCTTGTACTTTTTTTGCAAGACAAACACGCTTGAATCAAAGAGACCTGATTCCATTATCAGTGGCCACATCTACACAAGACACTGACTGCGCAGTAACCCATAACTGCTACACAGTAGTGTTGCATGGCAGAAAGTGTGATGCTCCACTACTGAACAGTAGTCTTTTAGCAACACTACAGTTACTGTACAGTCTTTTCATACTTATTGATAACAAGTACTAAATGACTGCACAGTAGTGACTGTGCAATCAGCATCTTGTGCAGACGTGGCCAGTTTGTCCACCCAACAGAGGAGCATAGGATTTGAAGGAACTTTAAGGATCATTTAGTCCGGGTCCTGCACAAATTTCTAAATTATATTTGAACCACTTTGAACATTTCTTACCTGTCTAGCCAGTCATTCAAGAGTTCAACCACATTCAAAAATAAAAATTTGGGTTCTTTTGCCCACAGCGTGAAACTTAAACCACAGGAATGAATTTACATCTAGAGATTTAGTTCCAAAATCATTTTCCATCCTAACACTGGCATGTCGAGGGGTTGAACTTAAGATTCTAACATTAGCTCCTCTCTATTTTAAATGATTGTCCTTTCCTCTCATCTCTTTACACAATGAATAATGTATTATGGTTTCATACTTCACAAACCTCTGATGAATGTTAGATTCAAAAAGAGTTAAAAGGGTTTCATGGCACATTGCTTTGTAGGCTGAATCTGCAGAAACTTTGTATCTGCCAAAAAAACGCCACAACTCTGGGTGTGAGTATCTCCTCAGTTCAGGCCCTGTCCCTGAATTCAGATAATTATTCTCAATTATTTAGCTCTTCTTTGGGTAACAGTGGGCACATCTACATGTGTGTTAATTCTCCTTTTCTAATGTCTATTAAATTTAGTACCTCCAATGTGACGTACTAAATTAATGCACATTAGGCTGCACTAATGCACAGTAGCATATTTGCATGCTTTTTCAGTGATGTTTAATGTACAGTAGACTATTTTACTGCCCATTATTAGTGTAATGTCACAGTTTTTTACACAATGCTTTAATGCACAGTAAAATAGTCTACTGCACATTAAATTCCAAAGCTGAAATGAAATTCCACATGTATAGATGCACCCAGTTTATTTCTATTTTACCTTGAATAACACAAAGCACTGCCAGAAACTGTGGGTGTGTGGTTGTGAACTTCATATCCTGAATGTAGGAGGGCTTTAAATGTCCAGATTGCTATTGTATAAACATTACATGAAAAATCCACAAGCAATCTTCTATAATCAAGCACGTTTGCTTTCCTCAAAAATAAACCCCAGTCCTCTGATGCTCAAATTTTGATCATGATAGCTCATTCACCTTGTTATTCCCGCAATCTGACTGTTCAGACAAGCTCCCCTAGACTCTTTCATTTGACACTGGCACCTAGAGGAATAACTAGACACTTTAAACACCCTGGGTGGCAGCAGCACACAAGGCAGTATCAGTGGCTTTTCAGTGGACACTGAATGGCTGCTATTATTTTTGCAGTCCTCTACCCCCAAGACCAGTGCCTGGGGATGGGGATGGGGATGGGGCCCAGGTCACCCTTCTTCCCTCTCTCCCTTTTCACTCTCCCACCCCTTCATTAGGTTACTACTGAGACCTTTCCTGCCATGCTTTACTTTGAGAGTCACAGAGGTCTGTATATCAGAATGCAATCTGCATGTGTGTGTGGGCATGAACTTCATGTAGGAGGACTTTAAATTAACTCTGTAGATCACGGAGAAGCATCTACATTGCCTTCTTTAATAGAGCTGGTTGGGATTTTTTTTTTTTTTTACAAAGAGTACATGCAGTAAAAATATCAGAAAATGCCAATCTGTGCAAATCAAAATTTTTTCTTGGGTGAAGTAGAGGAAAGGAAAAAGGGGAAAAAGGAGAGAAAGAGAATAAGTCCCTCCCATAGTAAATAGACCAGTGGTTAATTCATTTATTTGGGATGTGGAAAATAGAGCAGGGACTGGAATGTAGTTTCCCTTGTGTCTGGTGAACATCCCAACTAGCACATAACTAGCTACTTGGGGGTAGATCTTGCTTGGCTTGAAAGATCTTGGTTTCCTCCTTATGCAGAACAGGAAAGTTTTGGAAATTTGAGAAGGTCTGTGAGACAGAAAAAGAGGCTCCTGCCAGCTCTTCTTATCTAGGTATTTTGGAGGCTGCATGTAGCACTCCCTTTTTTTGTAACAAGGATTTAGTAATTTAATACTTCTCTTGTTCTTTGTTTTCATTTTCTTTCCTACTTTCCCTACACTACATGAAGGTATGAACTATGCATGTAATTCCATAATTTCTTAAGAAAAGGAACTCACACCCTACTTTGTTGCCAAAAGCTGTAAACAGGAAAAGGTCTTTTCTCAACTACATTAATACTAGTCTGCTCTTGTTAGCCTGGCAGTCTCTTGAGGAGAGCCTTGCAACCTCATCATATTTCTCACTCCTGAGGAAGTAGCACATCCTCTCACCAGGGAATCTGCATGAATCAATTCGCAATGATCAGTTTAATCCTCTCCTAGGCCATTCTGGCTTCTTTCTTTTGTAGCCTGAAAATGAAGAACGATGTGCCGTATTATGCCTTTTAAGGGAGCCTTTAAAGGGGACGAAATGTAATTCTCTGAATGCTGCATTGATAGATCAAATTTGCTCTTACTCCCAGTGAAGTCAGTTGTTTTAACTTCAACAGGAGCTTGATCAGGCCTGTTAGTCCTGCCTAAAATATTTGGTCCCTTTTATGATTTCTACAGTTTGCTCTACACCATCTGGAAATGTGGGTATTTACGTGGCAAAAAGACTCCATTTTTTTCTGCAGAAATGGCACTGGTTGAGCAGCTGCATGCCAGAAGCTCTTGTTAAATCTATCAGAGGTAAAAAGGGAAATATTAGCTCCACAGATGTCAATGAGAGTTTCACTACTTGGAATTTATCTTGGGAGAGGGGAGGGAGGAGACAACTGTCTCCTGTCTCTGGTCCTTTGGGGGTCTGCCTCTCTAGGTAAATGGAGATCCATCCACCTTTCCATTTACAAGAATCTGTGAGAAACACTGAAGAACATTTTTCTCCCCGCTACTGGAATTTCGGTGGGGGAAAAAACCCTGAAATGCTATTGCTAGTGAAAGGCAAACTACAGGTGTTTGCTGTGAAAGTCACTTGCTTCAAGGGAAGAGACAAGCTAAACTTTATCTCCTTCCTTTTCCTCCTTCACTTTCAAAAAGACATATTGTGCTTTTATGAGTAAGTTTACCTTAATGGATAAATGAGCCTCCATTAGGTTTGTTCCGTAAGCCATACAGAATGCAGCTGGATACTGACTGTCAAACTACTTCACCAAATCTGTCTAATAAAATGACTAAATATCCATGAATTATTTGGCACTATAGAAATAAACTGTAGTACAACACAGATTTCATGACAGTTTTGCCTGCTTTGGAAACTAAAGTCTTTGCCACAATGTTTCTGGACAAGATACTGTAATTTTGGGTCATTTGCTTCCATCAGTATCATCTCTTAAATACTTCCCAGACATAAGTAAAGTATAAAAATACTTTTTTCTAGCTTTTTAGTATTGCCAGAAGCTCCTGAAAGTTAGGAATTAAGTTTGTGTGTGTATGTGTGTGCACACGCATGTGTGCACGTGCATGTGTTCATGTGCGTGCGTATGTGTGTTCTCATCCTGTAATGAAAAACAAGAGAAAATGGAGCTCTATCCACACTAAACTCAGTGTTTATGGTATCATAGTTTTCCTTTATCTGGCAGTGTTGAGTAGGTTGAAAGAAGGGCTTATCCAAAGGCTGGACAAACAATTAGGAAGCTTCTGAGAGCAGTAATTTAACTGGACACACATGAGATATATATATCTAATTCTGTTCTCAAAGACTTCACCAAAAATAAGTAACAATAAAGGGCTAGCGGGAGGGCCTCCTAGGTACTTTTGCTAGACTATGCAGAGGGGAATAGATAGCACAACTAACATTTACTTTTATTTAAACTGTCAGGAGTATGTTTTGCTGGATGCTATAACATAACTCCCACTAACTTTTAAATCAGAGTTATGTCTGGGCATCAAAGGAAGAATATACCTCTCCCTGAACACCAGATTGGCTTGCTGAAAGAAATCAAATATTCACAAGCAAATCTTTCAAACAGGTCAAACTTCTAACAGGGCTATGAATTCTCTTAACAGGCAGAGATACCGCATTAATAACCATTACCATAAACTAAATCTAGAAACTGCAGAAATAATAATAAAAAAATATTTGTAGAGACAACACATGAGATGCGATAGTAAAAGAGCCTTCTCCGAATCATCAGTTCATGAGTTTTGTGATCCTGAATAACGGGCACACTTCCAACATGATAAAAAATAAAATATATCATGCATTCAAAATCACCAAGTTTCCTGTCATGTTCCTTAAAGGTGAATTGCTGCAAATATATAAATTTTACTGCGTTGTAACTTCCAGGCCTTTTACTACCAAAGGAAGTGAATTGCACTGTGTTTATTGGAAATCATTATCTTCTTGTTTTTTCTATTTTAATTTAATTAATTTGAAAAATTGTCATGGCAGCAAATAGAGCTGTTGCCGTTCAGCTCCGGGAACAAGATAATGCTCTCTGCAAGATTTTCATAAGAAAAATGATAAGCCAGCAATGATGTCAAGTAACTTTGGTCAGCATTGCCTGCAAAACAAAATGTTTCAGCCTACCATGTTCTTGTTTTGACAGGAGTCATGGCCACAAACGTAACAGAGAAGAGAAGTTAGTAGCCTAAACATTGGCTTTGAAATATCTAGATTCTAAGGAAACAAAGGTACAAACTGCCATCTCACTCCTTCACAGGTCAGTTCATCCTTGAAGTCTTGTGAAGGGTTTGCAGAGAATGCTTCAGCTGGGAACTTAAAAGCAGACCAAAAGTGTGTATGTGGGAAGGGAAGGAGGGGCACTTCTCATCCATTTGCTCCTTTTATGTAGTTATTTACCCCTATGTAGAGTAGACATAAAATGTTACTAAATCAGCATTCTCTACTGACTTAAACCTGTGGTAGCATAATAGCATAGCATTCAACTGCCTATTGTTGCATAGGCTCAAAAGAATTCATGGTACTTTTAGTGAGAGTAAAAGTTGACAAGTGTCATTGCCCCTATTTTGCAAACCAGTATTAAGGCTTCATGTTTAATATATATTATTGTAGTAATATATATTATTGTTTCATATATATTATTGCAGTAATATGTAGGACATATTATTGTACTACCCAGAGACTCAACTCAAAATCCAGGCCCCATTGAAGTAATTGCTTTACAAGCACATTTATGGGTCGCTGTGCAAAGACTACAATCCTAGGAGATAATTTATATATGAAGACTGCAAGGAGGAGGGACATGCAATCAGATCTACATGGTTTGCACGTTTGTGCATGTATTACTGTTGCAATAAATAGATAAGCAAATATCAACTATTCCTAGCTGTTCTCTCTACTTGGCCATCTATAGGTGTTCCTTCCTTTATATACCTGGCTCAAGCTGAGAGATCTAAAGGGGGAAAAGTACTGCGTACCAGTAACAACCCTTCTCCCAATGATGAGATAATTTGTCTTGTTTTATGTAGGGTGTGACCAGGGTCTGAACTGGCACTCAGACAAATCACTAAATAGCACTAAGCAGAATCAGAAGAGTATTATAAACATGAAAGAACTTTAAAAAAAACAGCAACATATGCTACAAATGTAATTATAAAGCACTGTCAAATAAATCCTTAGTTAGCCCCCACAAGAGAGCCGTAGATGACCTTGTAATACCAACCCTCCAGAGTGAAAACCAGAATCCATTGTCTGTACTCTTCTGTCAGGCTCCCATTGGTTTTCAGAAAAAGCAAAGTGTATTACTAAAAATTTGTGTACTTCACAGTTAACTCTTCATCTTGTTTAACCCATTAGTGTAATTGGTAGCAATCTGTACAGAGATTGGAGTAAATTCCTAAATTCAGGCCAACTGAATTGAATGGTTTGTTCCCTCAGGGCATTTGGGTCCTGGTCTGCACTATTCTCACCAGCACGTAAGAGTTAGAATTGCATAGGTTTTTCAGTTCAGGATTTCAGAATGAAGCATTACATAACAATATGGGAAAGTGAAAGATTATTATTTAATTTTAACAAATGTTTTATATGAATCTGTAAATATGCCAAATAGAAAACATTCTTCATCTGACATTTCTTCATTTTGTTCCCTCGTGAAGAATCTATCCCAGCAGAATGACACCTTTAGCTCACTAAAGTATTGGTTCTACCTGCTGTGAAAAGAAGAATCTCAGCTAGATAATGCTAGCAGAAAGTAGTATCATCTTCTTTCAGACATCAGGGCATGGTAAGGAACAGATCATAACTAGTTCCTGGAGTTCTTAGTTACAACACTCTCTGTTTCACATAATATATTACATCAGGGCTCCATCTGCTCTTTTTATACTTTGCTTTGTTTTATGTTAATGTTACGTTTGCCTGATATGGGGTGCATCCAGATGAGCGTGGACATGTGTATATGCCAAGTTGCAGACCCACCTGTGGTGTCACACACTGCATACGCTCCACATGAAGACATACCTCGCTCTGCTAATTTGCTGTGGTGGGGAGTGGTTAACACTGGGAGATGCTGGTGTCAAAAAAACAAACAAACTCCGTGCCTTAAAAAAGTGGGGTGGCACACATGGCAGTAGTGTGTTCCACCAGAAACAAGAGGCTGGCTGGCTGGAGCCATACTTCAGTTGCTGGCCAGGCTCTGTGCCGGGGGATTACCACAGCTGCAGCCCCCAGAGGCCCTTAGGGCCCCAGGTAAGGCTGCTAGGGCCAGCCCAGGGGCTGGCCCCAGTCTCCCCCACCCCACCTGTGGCAACATGCCATGCACCAGAGAACGCATGCACAGGCGTTTCCCAGGGACAACCAGCAGCTACATGTTGTGCCGGTGCTCTTCGTCCCTGGGGAAACACATGTTCCCACTTATGGAGATACACCCCTGGTATTCAAATATAAGGATTTTAGGGTACGGAGTACCTTTGTTGTTTGACTGAGAGCAATGATCAACATCAGCAGGAGTTGCAAATTCTGTATAAATATGTAATGTGTTTCAGTACAGAGAGGTGTTTCCAACACTTGGGCTTCTGACAGATGTTCAATTAAAAACACAATAGGGTGTGATCCACAATCCCAACAATTCCACCTCTTGCTATGCCACACGTTTATCACAGGAGGCATCTGGGATCCCAATTGCACCCTATTGCCAGTGCAAAGGGAGCCCAGGATCGTGATCCCAGGATCCCCCTGAATTAGCAAGTAGCAAACTGGGAGCCTGGTGTGCTTCTATAGCTGAGAATGCCAGTCACCTGATCAGAGCTCCATACCATAGGAGAACATCAGAGCTCTTTGCAATGGGATACACCTGAGGCTGGAAGCACCGATCAGCTGACTACAGTCAGCAGCTGGGAACACCAATCACCTGACTGCTGGTCCCAGCCTCAGCACATCAGAGGGAATGGCTCTGATGCACTCCAAGAGCTGGAAGCACAGATCAGCTGATGAGCACTCCCAGCCATCAGAATGCACCAAGGTCCTTTGAAGCTCTGGTATACTCACAAGATTGGGGGTGCTAATTAGGTGATTGGTTCTGGCCACCCATTTAATTTAAGGTGCAATGGGAACCAGCCAAAAAATTATTGTGCATATTTTATGTGTAATAAATTTATGGCTTATTCCATGTTTTATCTTGCCTTTAATTGCAGGAATGTGTGGCCAGGTTACTACTTAAAATATGATTAACTGTCTGCTAGAATCCTTGATCCAGTTTTTAGCAAAATTATTATGTTGTCCAAAACTGCACTAATAGTGGACCCTAACTTCAGCTTTAAATTAGGGAAGATGTATCCCACAGAGGCCTTTGTGAAGGAGGAACTAAAGTTGCATTCTGTCATGCCTCTGCTTCCCAGCACAAGAATTTGTAACTGGAAATGAGGGATGCTATAAGGCACATCATTTTGCCTACACTAAATGTTTCTGTTAACTAGCAAGTATCTCCATTCTCCTTTCTAGGCCTCCATTGCTCTTCTGCCTGTACCCATGGCCCTTGTTTAGTAGCTCTCAGATTTAATGGCCTCTGAAAAAGAACAGTTAATGAGTAGCAGAGTACTGTGGAGGAAATGAAGAGAGAGTTTAGCCCATATCCCTCCTCTGCTGGTCAGAGCTGAAAGTAATGATAGGAAAAGGACTTTTTCCTACCACCTCTTACTGGTAAAAAATAAAAAATAAAAAACAATAATGGAGTGTCGCTCAGTGGTGAGTGATAATTTTCTGCTTCAGTTGCCACTGCTATTATTGCTCAGTGGAGGGGGAGGAAAAATGAAAGAAAAACTAAAAAAGATGCATGTAAATATCCAGCAGTGGCAGCTGAACTAGCCATATGAATCAATTTCTACAAAGGATGTACAGGTAGGCCAGGACAGTGAGAGAGTCAGGCTCAACATGTAGGGTGCAGGATGATGGGAGAGGTTCCAAAAAGCAAACAGAATGTGCGCTCAGTGAGAGACAGTAAAAGTTTCCTTATAAATCTGCAATTTTTGCCTTGGATAAGGCCTGTGTCTGCAATTTCCATTGGGCCTCTCTAATTGCTTAGGATCTAGATAGATGAAACAATTGTATTGAGTTATAAGGATGAGAGGATTTACCATCAATGATTCACAGAAAGTATTTTTGCATCTCCACTCTATCCTGCCAGAAGTGGAAACTGAAACATAAAAGACTGCTGCTAGATTACTGCAGTTTAGCATCAGAAACCCATGAGATAGCATAAATACATGAAACAGCTATAGAAGATCACCATAATATGTTGGTAAATCATTTCCTTTTAACTTGGCATAATTATTTGTCTGTCCATACCCAAAGAAATGCTATTTGTTACTTTAAATGGGAAAGGGGAGTTATTTCATTCTCTAGAACTGTTTTATAAATTTGTAAGTGTGACCATTTAATTTCTCATCCATTTTAAGAAGAAACAATTACCAGTGACCCTTAGTTATGTTTATTTTAGGCCAGTAGGGTGGATCTTATTCCTTGGGACAGAAAAGCTATTAGAGTGCTGCAAAATATACCCAGAATCCTGAATCTGCAGTTGACCAGACAATGTAGGACTAAACCATGAATGACATGTGCCCCCAGCAGCTGGGGGGGCATGGCTACACTGACAGTGGCGGGAATGCAGCAGCGGGAGCACAGTGACGGCAGTGGGAACACAGAGGCAGTAAGCAGGAGCTCCTGCAGATGCTGCTGGCACTGTCAGTGGCGGGGCGGGGTGGTGAGTACCAACCAGGGGTTGCCAACCACCCACAGATGCCGATGGTTGCATCAGTGCAGCCAGCAGCGATCGCTGACCACTTGCAGATGCTGTCATTGGTGTCAGCAGCAGTTGGGTGGGCTGGTCAGGGGGTGGGCCAGCAAGTGGCAGCCACCCTTAGTAGGAGTTGCCTTTTCATAGGAGGTGCACTGCCACACTCAAGGGTGCATGTGCACCCATATGCACCCCCTACGCATTGCCACGGACCAAATTCTTGGAATTTTTGTTCAGATGCTTGCTAGTAACCTCAGACTAAGCAGCACAAGAATGGAGTACATGTTATCCACCTGTATTCTGCCTCTATCCCCCCCAAATTGTATAGAGAGCACAGTCGAGAAGGCCCCTGTAACAGGAACCATGGCAAGACCTTATGGTTCTTGATTTAGTAGTCACTAGACACGTCTACATGAGATGTTTACTGTGAAGCAGATTAATTCGCTGCACAGTAAATGTCATACATCTACAAGTGCACCCCATTCGGCTGGAATAAACTAATTTACTCTGCAGCAGGATAGTACTTGTAAATACAAGTACACAAAGATAAAGACTATAATATATGTTGTACCAGAAGTTTATTTTAAATAGAAAGAACCAACAAATTCAAATACAAAGTCAATACAAGTACTATCCTGCTGTAGAGTTTTTTACTCCACAGCAGCTCATGTGTAGATGCTGACCTGGCTGGCTGGAGCACAAGAGTGCTTCAGTGAGGTTGCTGCCTGCCAGCTAGTCCTGCACCAAAGCACCCTTGGGCCCAGCCGGTCTCTCTGCAGCACCTTGAGACAGGTGGAATAGCCCCAGGCTGACAGGCTGACCCCCAGGACCCCTTGCCAGCTGCAGGTGCTCCGACCTGGCTCAGTGTGCTGCCTTCCTGTGGCATTCACACAGCACTCCAGAGTTTATTACTTCACATTAATATGTATGTGTAGATGTGCCCAGTGGGACTAGCCCCATGGAGCTACACATTCACTTTGAGTTCAGTCACACTAATGTATGGTAGCTTTGGTGGACTCACTCTGAGTTTTCCTTGGTGTAGATGGTAACAGAATGTGACTTTGTGCACTCATCTTTTGAAACACTTCATTCATGCTTTCCAAGACTTAGCTCCCTTTACATTAAAAGGTAATTATTTGTCATTTTAAAATGTGCATAAATAGTGTAACTGCTTTGTAAGCCTAAGCAGTAGTAAAGTTGTTTTTAATAAAAGCTTTCTGTTTTATCTTAAAGCAAAATCTTACATTCCTTCTCAAAAGGATCAGTTTGTATGTATTACCTTGCCCTTGGGTTTGTTGGTTATTTCTATTGATAGTTGGTTATGAGCCTTAAAATAAACTTCTGGTACAACATATATTATAGTCTTTATCTTGTTGTATAATCTGTATCTTTATAGCTATACCCTGACATCTGTTTAATAAAAAAAACCCTCTAATGGAGAAAGTAGCACATTAGTCTAGATTAACAATATTAGAAGAAATATGATAAAACTGAAAAACACAGCAGTTGTTTATTTAAAAGCAATTTCACAGCTAAGCAAAAAATAATTATATTCAACTATATTAAAGCTGTATCATGAGCTGACTTTTATTATATTCAGTTATAAATACCGTAATAGATTTTTGTGAGGTTAGCAGTCTGGGTATTGTTGAAAATCAGAAGAAAAGGTACGCTAATTTACTTTTTCCATAATCATATGTTTAAATCTATTGTTTAATTAAATAATAGTGCTTAATTAAATAAGGAAAGCAGATATAAATAAGCCTGTCTCCCTTTCCAGTGGTAAAGGCCTTGTATAAAAAAATATAGATAGAAAACACTTGTTTTGAAACTATTTTCTTGTGCAGACTGGTACAAACCCGACTTATTAACCTTGTATAAAATGAAGAATTTTGATGTTACTTACTTGTCCTTCAGAGTACTGGATAAATGTATTAAACTGGACTTCAGCATCCCTGTTAATATTCCTGTTGCTAGGTAACAGTTACCAAGACCCCATAAGTCCTGTCTTTGGGACTGTATTCATACTTCACCCAAAGCTCCTGCTCTGGCATCCTTGAAATGGTGTTTCCATTTTTCATTGTCTTTGCTGCTATATTTCCTCATTTGTTTTTGCTTACAGAATCCAATTTTGCAAATGAGCTGATACATATATAACTAACCAGCTGTATAAAATGGAGATCTTTTTTAAAATCACAGCCTTGATGTGCACCAAAGTATTTCAGAAATGGCTTTTCTTTCGCAGTGTTTGTCTCAGAGCAGGTATTAGTGTATAGTCCATATGAAGGGTCACCACATGTGAAGAATTTACATAAATGTGTGTATTTCTATGTAAACTAAAAGAGGAAGGGGTTTTCCCTTCATTTGACAGGTTACATATTGACTATATTCCATTTATTGCAAGAATGTACCTAGTAGCTTTATTATTTGATCTGATGCTCATGTAAATGATTTCACTGTACCTATGAGACTGCCCCTTGATTTATTAAGGGGGAAAAGGGGCACTGTATGCTCTTGTTTATCCATATTATAAATAGATTGCAGAGTTATTTGAAACACAAATCTAGTAAAGCCAAAATGATCATTGTAACTATATGATTATAAAAGTGTGCCCCTGGCTAAGCTTATCTCCTCTCAAGAATCTATAAAGAGAAGGATACAGTGGATTTGATGACAGGGTTATTTTTGTGCTGCTTGTTTTATAAAGCACACATAAGTAGGTTCCCCCTTAAAGTCATGGAAAGGTCACAAAAGGTAGCAAAAAAGGGCAAATTCAGCATTCTGCTATAAAAGGTGTTCCTTAATATCTTCTAAGGAAGTTTCTAAAAAGCAGGTTCCAGATATAAAAAAAGCAGGCCAAGCTTCTGTACTTACCCTGTTTAACCTTTTGTGTGTTCCTAATTCGTCATGATATATAGATATACATTACGAAGCCACTTTTCCTTCAGTGCATCAAACTTCTGACCTTGCAGTTGTTGTAAGTCAGTCACAGTGACTCATCTTGCTGTGCTGCATTATAAATAAAGGTAACTTGCTCATCAAATGTCAAAAAGCTGCTAGCACCATTTGGCCTGCTTCTGCAGTTCTCACAGAAACATGACTGTCACTGAGTTAAGACTTTATTTATATCACTAGTAGTCTGAGCCTCCTCATATTTCTGGTGGTGTAAATCAGACCTAATTCTGGTGAAGCCAACAGTACTACATGGGCACAGAAGCAAGTGTTAGTGGCGAGCCAAGCCCCTGTTGTGAAAAATCAAAGGAAAAATGATCTGCTGATGTAACTCTTTTGGCATCAGTAGAGTTCTAGCAGGAGAGAATTTGGCCTCCTTGTGCCTGAAGTCACTGAGAAGCTTGCCTGTATAAGAACGACAGTGCTGGTTTAACTGAGAGAATTTCTGAAGAATTTTCAGTGCCCCAAGGTACCCAGACTATATTAATTCCTCCCTCTATACTGTACATTGGCTCCTTAAGATTTTGTAAGAATATGACATTAGCTCACAAGAAGGATCTTATTTAGGTCTGTCGTCTTTCTTCTTTCCAAAATGACAGTAGAGGAGGAGGGTGAGTTACCTTCTTTAAGCTATACCTTGATAATATTTGCTATGGGAATGTTCCCATTTTCCTGAAAGCAGACCTTTTTCTTGATTTTTCTATTCCTGGTTATGGGGCTTAGATTAATCATTATTCAGGAGCTGAAAAGCTTGATTTATATCACTAATAAGTATGTACTTTGTGTTGCTGCCAATGTGAGCTGCTCAGAATGCATGATAGAGCGGCTATGAACTGATATACATATACTGTAGATCATGGTGAACTCAAAAGGAGACAACATTGTAAAACAAACCTGTATTGTGTAGCCTGGCCCTGATATGAAAATCCCAGTATCAGTGATAACTGCCCCTTAGCACAGTCAAAAACTGCCCAGTGAGCTTCCTGCATTCAGTATGCAAGTCATTAAAAAGCTCAGGCATTTTTTCATGGCTCTCGCATACAAATCAAATCACCCACTGAAAGCCCTGCTTTCCAAAAAGACAAATGGCTCCATTGACATGGGTGAGGTTAAGGTAGCAACATATTTATAGGCAAAATTCAAATACAGATTTAGGCAGACTTTTTGTTTGCCCATAGAAGGGCTGATTATAGCTTCATAATGGGAATTTATGTGGCTCTAATTCATTAAAATGTGAGTACCTGCTATTTCATTCTGGGCCCAGTGACAAGACTAAATAGCAGAACGGAAAAGAGCTGTATGAGAGAGACTCCAGCTGTCCACTGCAACTCCTCCCTTACTAAAAATAACTTTTCAACAGTTTGGCTGGTTTAGTTTCCAGGAAGAACAGAAGATGTTTAGCTTTACATTTGGATACTAAATTGCATTGGCAGTAAATAAAATAGGGCTTCTAGAGAGAGGTTTGATTTCACAGTACAGCACAAAATATGGGATTTGAGAAGATGCCTTAATGCCTCTGTGTGTTTTATTAAAAAAGAATTTTGGAAACATTATAATCCAAGAAAGTGTTCCTGTTTTATGTGTATTATCCTCCTCCAAAACCATCCTTAAAAGACTTATTTTCTGTGATACCAAAAGAAAAAAATCTTGAGAACAGCTGGGCTCTAGGAATGCTAAGAATACTGCCTATTGGGCTGATGAAAATTGTTTCGTTGTTTCCTTATACTCTTCCGTCTCTGTATGTTGTCTTTGGTTTTCTACTTAAATTGTAAGCTCTTTCAGGAAAGGACTGTTTTGTACTTGTACAATATCTAGCTGCACTTTTGGGTTGTCATTCATGGCTATGTCTCTCAGCATAAAAATAATAATAATTCTGTATCCCAAACTCCCATAGGAAACTTCAGTGAATGGTAAATTTCAAGAAATATAACTGATAATTTTTTTTTAAACCTCACCAAAGACCTGTTTTTACAGCACTGGTGGGATGTTAAGCTTCCAAGACTGTGATTCAGATTCATAGTTTTGTTACAGTGGTAATTTTTGCTCCTTCCAGAACTTGCCAAATGAGTTTCCGGCTCCACAGTGAAGTTCCACAGATCTCTAAGTATCTTTGTGACATCTGGGCAATTAGGCCACGTACCTCCACAACAGGATGGGCCCTGGTGTCTTTCTGTTCATAGGGTTCCATTGGAACTACACCCCCAGAGCTCCCCTTAATGAGCACTTCTCAGTCTGCACTCAAGATGTGGCCTTCTCCATATGAATCTATTTCTACTTGCAGAAAAGAGGAAGGGAATTCTGCAGTGTCAGGAATCCCTAAATAATTTTCTCTTTCCAGATTCTTTTACAGCAATGGGATATGTTGCTCAGAGGGAGACAGACTGAACAAACAGTAGGACATTTACCCATTCTATACCAGACCCATTGGGAATTTGGAGGAATGTTGTTATGGTCGGAGGCTATATCAACTTCCCTCTAGGGACTTCTTTTTGTGAAGGCTTTTTTCAAAGTAGATCCATAGCTCTAGTGAAGGAACTGAAAGTCTGCCAAAATCCATAGACATAGCTCTAGTGAAGGAAATGAAGGATGGCTTTGGTGCCCCAGAACCTTGGTGGAGGCACAAGATCTCTGTGCAAATAGCCTGGAGTTTTTAAGGAAGGGGGAAGGGGTGAACTTCCCTGTCCTCTTACGAACGTGCCATCTTACCAGGCTATTTTCATGGGGGCATGACCTAATACTGAAAGAGTTTGACCTACGTTATTTATAACAACAACCTATGTCTCACAAAGATTTACTCTGGTCTTGTTCTTCCACCATTCTCGTGAAAATTAAACTTCTGATTCCCAGCTATGGTAGTTAGTTTTGTCATTATAAAGAATCATAAACTAGTGTTTCTTAGAGGATTGTTAATTAAGGTGCCACATCCTCTAGGACTACGGTTTTCAATCTTTTTTCATTTATGGACCCTTAAAAAAAAATTGTATAGAGGTATGGACCCCTTTGAATAGTAAGTGTGGGTATTTAGATACTTTTGCTTGATCACAGTGTCGGGTATTGCTGTCCCCCCGCAGGCCGGACCAACACCGCCTGCCAGTTGCCTAGTGTGTCCTCAACTATAATTGGGGTGTCACACGCGTACGTTTCGCCTGCCACGACTTTGATGTTAACGGAGTTGGTTCAGATGTCTGACGCATGCAGTCCAATTATAAGTCTCACCGGCGTCTCATGAGGTCCCGAATTTCTGAGGGCTCCGCCACCCCTACACCCTCACCCATTCCACCAGGTGGTGGCCAACTGGTTGCTCTGGCCGTCTGCAGCCGTCTTCCAATCCAAACTTGCCCTCTGAGGGGCCGAGCCCCCTTATTGGCTCTCGGAGAGCCCCCTTTGTGGGGCTTAACAAGATCCCCTTTCAACAGTTTTAGTCCACAAGTGAAGTGCGCCCTTATTACAGGGCCTACGGTACCCAAAGTCAATAGCGCCCTTCTACTAGGGCTTTTACGGTACCCAAAGTCAATAGTGCCCTTCTACTGGGGCTTTTACGGTACCCAAAGTCAATAGTGCCCTTCTACTGGGGCTTTTATGGTACCGTTCTCTTGCTGGGCTCCGTGGGCTCCCAGCCGGTAAACAAACAGTCCTAGCCCCTACAGGGGCCAACAGACTGGGTTCAAAAACCCCGCTGGGGCTTTGTTCTCTGCCAGAGGCTCCTACCAGCACGCAGCGTTGCTTTCAACATCCGTCGCAGCATGTGCCGGCCTGCTCCACCTCCTCCTCGTGCTCTTTCCGGTTCTGCATTGCTGCCACTTTCCGGTCCCGGCCTCTCCTTTATACCAGCGGGGGAAATGCCGGCCCCTCCCTTCCCAACACACCTGGGTAAGGGAACTTTCTGCCGGGCTCCTTGGGGCTGCGGGCCTGGGGCCACTGGCCCTCCGCTTAGCCCGGGAGCCTTGGAGCCATTGGCTCCTTCTCTCTCTCACACACAGTCACCTTTTGTAGACCCTTTAGACATCGTCTGCAGATCCCCAGGGTTCCATAGACCACCAGTTGAAAACCACTGCTGTAGATGTTCACTGCAGGGGCACATGGTTTTTCTCATCCTGTTTCAAAAAGCCTATACAATCCAAACTCTGCTGTGTGCATGCACAGAGTTTGCTGTATAGAGAGGGAGAAGGTGAAGGTAATCCAGAACTTCCTAAAGAGGACTCATGCTACCAAGAGGAATCTGCTTCAGTCTTGGAAGACGAGGTGACACCTAGACACCTGAGAGATTTTTTGGCTCGTCTCTTGTTCACCTAAATGTGCTTGGCTGCCTTTGTGGAGGCAAATTAATTTCAGTTTCCATCTACCACCCTAATTCTCATTTCTTTTGATCTTTTCAGTCTTTGCAATGTGTGGCGAGTTGGTAAAGGCACTAAAGTTTCCTGTACAGAATTCAGCCATTGGTAGCTTTGATTCCTGTTGTGTTTAGAAGAAATCTGCACAACATAAAATAGGCTATTGCTTTTGCCCTGTGTCTTTCTCATGTTGCATGCCATGTTGCTCAACAGGGAAAAAGTAAGCTGTGGTTTTCATTTTGGCATCTAGTTACTGGCACTTATTCTTATGTAATCAGCTCTTAGGACACTTAGGTTTCTACCACTTTGCTGACTGTTTCATAATCAATTTGTCATTTCATACAAATTTCAGTGGAACTTGACCACTTCTGTTTTGGCCATGAATTCAAAGCTGATTAGGGTCATCACAAGTTGTATCTCTGACTCTGATGTGTTCCTGGAATATGGTCTTATTGTTTTCTTTGAGGCCCTTTGTCTGTGGTTATTACCTTGGCTGACTTAATAAAAGCCATCTGGAGGCATGGTTGACCGAGTTTGCACCTGCGCCGACATCTGCACTGTCTGGCCATGTCAGGGGGATGTTCACTTAAAAGATTCATCTTGGTATGAGGAAAAAAGGAAAAGAAAGGGGAGAGAGGGCATAAGATTGTTATTCCTGCCTTATTGCAACAGCAGGTACTCCAGATGGTTCCCACCGTAATTAGGGTGAAGAAACAGAGTCAAGACTTTGTGTGGTGTGGTCTGTAAATGTTCATCAAATCAATCCCTTCATTGTAGATGGTGCCATCGCCTCATTGGCAAATTGATGCACATTCAGAACAGCAGTTGTGATCTGTTCTCTTGCATGCAGGCACTTGGAATACAGACAGAGAAACCTGGTCAAGAGACCAGTCTTATTAAGCAACCATCTGTCTTAGCAGACTACCCCAAAGCCTATTTCATACTGTTATATACCATTTTATTAGAGGACCATCTCTATTAGGTAATATTTTTTAGTCTTTTAAGTGGTCACTGAGAACAAATTTCATTTTACAGGGTTTGCAGTAAACTGTATGAAGCTTTGTAGCAATATAGCGATCTCTCAACATAATATAAACCTACTGATTTCCTGATCAATCCTGAATATTCTTAAGGTTTCCCTCAGCATCCACCTCTTTTCTAGGTTCCTTTGGTTCAAAGAAATGTTATATGCCGTCCCCCCATGATATGCAACACAATTACCACAAAGTAACTTACAACTGACTTTAGAGTAAATTTATTTCATATAACCAGCAGATATACAATCATCTTTCTCAAGCTAGCAGCCTGCAGCAGGTTTTTTTATGCTACCTGACCACTATGTGGCAGAGAGCAGGTTTGCATTGGGCTAATGATTGCTCCAAGATGAAATTGAAGAGGGATGGAGACATGTAACCGGTATGTTTGTTCTAAGTGTACCTTTGTGGGTATTGTATACACTGTCATCAACAACAACAAATACAAAAACTCAATACAAACATACCATTCACTATATAGTCAAAATACCTAATAAGCATGGGAGGATGTCATAGTAATAAATATAAGTGTGTTGCCTGTTAGCCATTGTTGAAAGGGCCTGTATATAAATACACAAAAATGAAACCTAACAAAGTAAGTGATTTATAGTAAAATGAAACTTAAGTAACAGAATTAAACTTAACACACCAATCAGGTACTGAGCATACAAGGTTACTAGGTTATTTTAGAGGAATTGGGAGGTCCCAGGAACTCCAAAAATATTGTTCAAAACTGGGCCAGTGGAGTAAAAACAGGGATGCACTAGATGCTGCTTCTGCACCCAAACATGGGACTTATAGCGAGGCGGAGTAGGAGGGGGCCATGACGCCAACTCACTCCATATATACGAAGCATAAGCAATCCCAGTTTGGAGGAGAACTCACTTGCAGAGCATCGAAGGAAGAATGGCAAGTAGTTCGCGTTGCAGCCTAATCAACTGTGCAGAGTCCCCGAGACAAATATCTCACTTCAAGTGAACAAGTCAACTCACCTGAAAGCTGTGGAACACCGAGCCAGCAATGTCTCGTCTGACTCAGTAACCAAATAAAATAACCAAGTATGCTATGCCTATTGGTATAGCAAGTATGAAATATGAATAATACAAATAATACTGAAATCAACAAAGTAGTTGTAATTTGTAACTGTACTTGTAATCCTTTTTTTGTAGTATTATTATCAACAGAAACAAAAGCAACAAACTTTTTCATAATTTTGTGTTTTGTGTGTTTGTGTATACTGTGTTTTGTATTGTTTACAAAAGCTAACCAGTTGTACAAGTGATCTAAAGAGTGGTAAATTAGTTCCTGAATAATTAAAGCGTAATCCCATCCCAAATAGTCCTTCTCAGTGCTTACCCTTCGCACTCCCACATTCCGACTCCAAACGAGCCGTACACTTCAGCCCTGTAACTTTACCACTCCCACACAGTAACAGTGATCATGGGATACCAGATCGAAGGCTTATTTGAAGTCAAGATATATGACATCAATCTATTCTCCCTTGTGCAGGTGATAGGTTACCTGGTCATATAATGAAATGAGATTGGTCAAGCAAGACCTACCCACAACAAACTCATGCTGGCATCATCCCTCAGGATGTTGGTGTTGGCCAGTCCATTAAGGATGTCCTCTTTAATAAACTGTTCTAAGATCTTCCCTGGGATAGAAGTCAGGCTGATGGGCCTATAGTTAGCCTGATCTACTTTCCTCCCTTTCTTGAAGATAGGCACCACATTGGCCTTCTTCCAGTCTTCGGGCACTACACCAGAGCACCAGGAGTTCTCAAAGATCTGTGCCAGAGGCTGGGCTATGACGCTCACCAGCTCCTTGAGTACCCTGGGGTGTAGATTGTCAGGGTCAGCTGACTTGAAGGTATCCAGCCTCTCAAGGTGTTCCTTCATGAGGTCAGCATTGATGGAGGGCAGGGTATCTCCCTCACCCAGATCTCTCTGTCCCATAGCGGGCATGGGCATGCCATGGGACTGATGAAAGACTGCCTCAAAGTACCCATTTAATAGGTTGGCTTTTTCCTGGGCATCAGTTGTCAGTTGTCCCATCTGGTTCACCAGGGGTTCAGTGTTGCCCTTGCTTTTCCTCTGGCTCCCCACATATCTGAAAAAGGACTTTTTATTGTCCTTGATGCTTGAAGCTAGTTGGAATTCAGTTGCATGACTTCCAGTCCCAGGGAGGGCATGGTATACCCCTGCAGCTGGAAACCCAGATCAGTTCACAGGGCTCCCAGCCATCGAGTCAATTCCAGCTGTGCCCTGAAGGCTGGGAGTCCCTATCTGCTGCTGTTCCCAGCTGAGAGGGAGTATTGGAGTCAAGGGCTCTGATATTACCCTGTGGCTGGGAGTGGCAGTTGATCATGGCTCCCAGCCTCAGAAGCACATTTTGGAGCCTTTGATTCCAGTGGGCCCCCCAAGGGTGGGAGCAGCAATCAGTGACTGATACGCAGCCACAGAAGCACAAAGGAGTCAGGGGCTCCCATGCACTCTGGAGGATGGGAGCCCCAATCAGCCTGGCCACACATTCAATTAATGGCATGATAGGAACCAGCCACAAAGTTATTCCACAAATGTATGAGAACTTTATGGCTTAGGCCTTGTTTTATCACACCATTGATTGCATTTACATGTTGTTGGGTAATGACTTAAGATATGTTTGACTGGTTAATCATGTCTTAAGTGCAATGTATGGCAGGGGCCGTATATAGATAAATATATAAGGAGAGTGTTTTTGTGATAGGTGTTACACTAGTCTAGAAGTCACACTGAAGAAGAAAAAAGCATTATCCTGTTGGTATTTGCTACGCAACTTTATTATTGGAAATAGGACTCTGTGAAATGGGCTGTATTCAACTCAGATTCAGCCCAAATCAGGGACAGTATTTCAATTCATAGATTTGGATCACTGTCCCGATTCGATTTGGCCAAATCTGAATCTAAAGATCCAATGCTGATTCAGAGAATCAGCAATTCAGCCATAGACACAGCTTTAAATGTTTTTTCTACATACCCTGAGGTACCAGGCATGGCCCACGAATGCTGCAAGGCTGGGGTGGATGGCCGCATGCCCGGCAATGAACCTGGAAGTGGACCAGAAGTTCAGAGCCCATCCTGTTATGGAGGTCCATGGCCAGAAGTACTTCTGGTCCACTTCCAGTTCTGCTGCCAAGTGTGCTGAGGATCCTCTCGCACTCCCGTGGGACACTCTACCGTCTCAGCATTCACAAGCCGCCTCATACCTTGAAGTATGTAAAAAAAAAATTAAAGCTGTGTCTATGTCCGAATTGTAAAATCGCTCTGAATCAATTCTCAGGGTTCTGGTTCAATTCAGAGAGATTAATGGGTCTCCTGATTCAGTTTGGATTTGGAGATTCGGCCACCGAATCTCCGCCAAATCAAATCAGCAACCAAAGCTTCGGACAGCACTAATTGGAAATGGTTGACTTCTCAACAAAACGTCTAAATGTCATGCTATAATGCACATGTGAAACTGAGTTAACTGACTAATACCACTAACACTGAGTTAAGTACTTACCATGTTTGTGAGATACCTTTAGGTTTCATGACTTTTTCATAGACAGTCTGTAAGACCCACCAAGTATAGCAACATACTGCCTGGGACACTCCAATTAGGCCAGACACTATTTAGACAACTAAATCATCCAAGAATCTTGTGTCTGAATCCACACTGGAAAATTTTTAGGTGGCTTGCAAAAGCATAGCTATGCTGTTAGTATAATAATTATAAGCCTTTGGTTTGATTTAGATTTAGGGACTTGAGTTTAATTTCCAACTTTTACACCTATTCAAATCACTAATAATTTCTGAGTAATTATGATAATAACACTGTAATTATAATTGTAAAAGCGCATCAGAGAACTTATGCCTGCACATCTATGTCCCGGTGGCTATCCACTGCGGCACATTTCTGCTACTCTCTAATTAAGTGCAGCCAATTTTTACCACAAGTGCTATTAAAATTCCCTTTGCAAATGTAACCTAAGCAGAGTAATGCTACATTTGCCTGTTTTAGCCTTATCATTTTTTCAAAATCAGGTAAAAGTATAATGTGTCCTGTATCACATAGTTACCCATTCCAGAGTCTATCCCATCAAATATGTCTTCATTAAAATATTCCCTTAAGAAAGCAATATATTTGTTTTAGAAATATATCTTCATTTTCATTTCATTATAAAATAGTGATAAGGAGCAATTCATGCAGTTTGTCAGCCAGAGTTTTAGAATATTTAGCCTTTGTTATTCATAATATAAATGCTCAAAAGTAAGAGATTTTTCTACTGCTTTGGAATACTTCCATTTGGTAAATGCTGCAGCTTGATGATTTCCTGATTTAGCAGAAGCCAACATGACTGCCTGTCTACAAGAAACATCAGTGATAGCAACAGGAGCATACAAAGCACTGAGAACAGTGTTTAATCACTTGCAGCTATCAAGTAGCAAAGGGAGATTGCAATTGGCAATTATTTATAAGGGTGGATTAACTGTGTTGGAAAAAAAAGAACTGATCCAAAATTGAGACTTTAATTAAAATTGCTTAATTTTGGGCTTTGCTCTTTAAAGGTAATCAGATTGAAGTACATCTTTGCACTTTGACAAAAAAGTAAAAGGCCTACTCAAGCCTAAAGGACCTATAATCCTAGCATGTTTAAGGCAGAGCAATTTCTGTAGCCAGAAGCACACAAGGAAGTGCTATACCTAACTTCTCCCATTTGAATAACCAGGGACTCATTTATAGCTGCATTGATTATGGGTAGACTTTAACTCAAGTTAAGGGCAAGGTTTGAACTCATGCCACTAGAACTTCAGTGAGATGGCTACCACCTTCCTTTCTTTCATTTTTCCTCGCACATTTGTTTGGCTTCGAAAGCAGTAACAAGTACTCCGTATTAGTTCTGAATATCAATAGAGAAAAGATATCTACTCTTAACGTCCATGCTTTGTTGGGGGACCTGTGGAAGAAATAAAAAGCAGAAATGGGACCTCTGCATTATCTGTGAAGAGAGCAGAGAATTTAAATCTTTAACAAAGAGATTGTTTCTCACAAAAGTTTGTTAGGAATCTGAAGTAAATAGGTGTCCACAAATTATATAGTTAATTTCATGCTGGGAGTTATAGGGGTGCACAAGAAGAAGTGGATCAGAATGAATAAATTATTCAGAAGCATTCCACTCTGCTCTATTTAGCAATGTCTCTTTAGATCAATTTGTTTATATATAGGTATTTAATGTACTATTCAGTAGTTGGCATTTTCTGTTTAGGAATCAAATCTTCCTGTTAACTTGGTCCTTAAGTGGCTCCCTTTACAACATTATCTGAGCACTTCAAAATATTTGCAAGTTAGGAAAATATTATTTATCCCAATTTTAGAGATGAGGAACAGTGAAACTAAGGGGCTGCCCATGTATTTAATGTCAGCATATACACAAATCTTCACAATATCAGAGTCGTGACCAAAGTGAAACAGGAAAAGCTTGGTAGGACCATGCATGGAACTACCTTTCCTGCAAGCCAGAACAGTGCTTTAACCACAAATCTATCTTCCTTCTCTGACTTCAGTAGCTATCTTCCAGTTTAAGGACTACAGAATCAGGTCTTTGTAATGTCACTGAGACAGACACACATTTTAAAAATATCCCTTGCAACTCACTAAAAATGTTGAAAGTAAAATATACTCTGTTTATTCTGTGGGCTATTTCAGTTTGTAAAGGTTCCAGTTTCTATAAAAATCTGTTTCTATTATATTCTGTAATGCTTGGGTCTCAGCTCATGCAAGAGAATGGCTAAATAAATGGTGGGGTTGGGGGAATGAATGCAATGAAACTTACGTTCAATGTAAATACATGCTTAAATCTTAACAGGGTTGGGGCTTACATGCCAGTTGCACTATTTGAATTAAAAGGCTCTGTAGAATATTCGTATGGCTTTTCTAATCAAAGTAATTATGTTGTATGTATTGAATACTGAATTCCAAATTTAAAAGTTGCAGGGTCAGAAGGCTAGAAGTCTTTGCTCAGTTTATAGGGAAAAAGAAGAAAAAGTTCTGGCCCATGTCATGAATTATATTGCTTGCCAATAATTCCATCTACTGAGTTTTGTTGTTTGGTTGGAATTCCTTTCCATGAATGATAGCAGAATGTTACTGTTACTGTATTCATAAAAAAGGATAGGAATTATGCAGGGTATGCTAGCATGAGAGGGTCACAAACACTACTTCTAGTGGATTTCTTTGTGATACTTAAATCCAAGCTCGCTTGGGAGTAGAAGATGGAGCTCTGTCTTAGACCTCTAGAATATGCTCCTACTAACCCACACAGAGAGTGAGCTCAGTTTATGCCAAAAGATTTTGTTTGCTCTGAATTTCAGGCCAAATATTCTGTACCCTGTGTATTTGTGAGACTGAACAACTAGTCATGTTGCAGCACTGCCACTGGACTAAGGTGGCTACATTTGTTGGAAGCATGTGAGCGGTTCTCGTTGGATTGACATAGTCTAACAGAGGATTGATCAATCAATTTATAAGCAGCTCAAGATAACCAACATGGATTTGTCAAGAACAAATCATGTCAAACCAATCTACTTACTACTTAGGCAGGATAACTGGCCTAGCAGATAAGAGGGAAGTAGATGTGGTATATCTTGACTTCAGTAAGGATTGTGGCATTGTCTCATATGGTATCCTCATAAGCAAACTTGAAATGTATGATCTGCTTGCGAAAATGCACTTACAGAGTGGTTATTTAATGGTTCATTGTCAAACTAGGAGGGCATGTATTAACACAAGTGTTATTAGTAAGATGCGAAAGGCAATTATGCTTCTATACCTTGCCCTGATGAGATCTCTGTTGCATTTCTGTGGTCAGAATGGACAAAGTCCAGAGGAGAGCTTGGGGAACAATAAGAGACTTGGGAGCAAGTGGAAAGTTTGAAGGAACTGTTTTTTTTCCCTTTAGGAAATAGAAAACTGAAGGAGGAGAGGGGCATAAGTCTTCCGCTTTGTGAAAGGATGTTATAGAGATGACAGTGATTGATTGTTCACCATGTCCACAGGGAGGATAAGCAGAAATCTGTTTTATTAATAGCAGAGATATGTGTTGGCTACTAGAAAAACGTTTCTAACTACAAAAGTGGTAAAATATTGGAACAGGGAGGTTGTGCAATCTCCCTCAGTAGAAGTATTTAGAAACAGGTTAGATAAATATTAATCAAAGCTGGTGTTTGATCTCACCTAAGTGGACTATATTTTTCCTCGAGGTCCCTTCCAGGCATATATGTCTGTGCTTGCTTCCTTTTGACTGTCACTGAGGGCACAAACAGAAGTTACTTTTGTTGTGCGATCAGCCCTTTGAAAGCACTTTACAGGAGTGTTTCCCAACCAGTGTGCCGCGACACAAAAGTGTGCTGTCAGAAATGAACAGGTGTGCCATGGAATTTTGCCATGGCAATGAGCTACAATAGGTATGAGGATGGGGAAGGCCTTAACAGGTGTGCCACAACATTTTTTTGTTAATGTAAATGTGTCTTGGGCTGCAAAAGATTCAGGAACACTTCTCTACAGCCATGCCCTTCCAGAAGAGCATGACTGCAGAGTGCTTTAAAAGGGCCTGATCACACGAAAATCTGGCGCTCCAAAGTAGAGTGCCTTCATTAATATTTGTCAGCACATGCCATGAGCAGGGCTGAGCTGATACTGCCTAGTCCCATCCTTGGTGCTGTCTTCAGAATAGGAGGGGGACAAGGGAGGGGAGGGAGTTCTGTCCGGGGTTTACCCAGCCTGCACAACTGAAGTAGTGGGGCTCCAATCCACCCACCTCACCCTCTAGCGCAGGCTGGGCAAACCCCAGACAGAACTCCCTCCCCTCCCTGCTCCCCCTCCCATTCTGAAGACAGCACCAGAGCTGGGGAGGGGCGGGGGGTAGCTAGGAAAGAGAAGTTGCAGACATTTAGGTCTGGAAACTGGAGCTCAGTCTTCCAACTCCCTAGACCCAACAGCAAATGTCTATTGGGTCAGGGAGAATGCTGTAACTCATGGCACTTCCTGTGAAGTGCCATGAGTTACAGTGGGAAGCTGCACATCTGTCAACACCCTCAATTAATTAGATCTATGAGTGGAATTTAGGTATGTGGGGAATATGGTTAGACTAAGGAGATATCTACACTGCACACTAAAGTGCAATGTAGAGGTATCCAAGCAATCTCAGGTACCAGAAACAATCTAACTGGTGTAACAAATTAATCCAAGTGAAGCTCCATGCTACCAAGGCTAGATTGTACTGCAATGCATGGTGTAAATTTATCTTAAGCTAACTATGGAGGTCACCAACCTCCTGGTGCACTAATAGGGTTTGATCATTTTCCTGTATATAAATAAATAATGGGTTCCATGTTTCTTTGATTTTTTTTTTCATTGTTCCTCAAATAAAAGAAACATATGGTTTAACTTTTGCCAAGTGCAAAGTACTACCAAATGTGTGTGTACAGGAAAGAACCAGCTGCAAAGGCAGGGTGAGTTTCTTTAATTTTCCAGAAATAGAAATAAGACATTATTTAAGGATTTATTTCTCTGGGAAATTAAGGAAATGCAACCTGTCTTTGCAGTTGGTTCTTTCCTACTGTCAGTTCTAGGTAGAAGCTTCAGTCACAGTTCTTATTTACTACCCCCACATAGACTAAACCTTGATCTTGTTGCTGTCACTGGGAGAAGGTACCAAAATAATCTGACCTTTACCTCCATTTTAAAGCTTTAAATGTTATACTAATATATCATTATTCTCTATGTCTCATTTATGTTGATTGGAGCGGTATAAGTGAAAGGAAAAGAATAACACTAGTCAACAACCCCCTCTCCCCAGTTCTGGCTTTATGGAGTAACTATTCATGAAGAAAAAGCCTTGACACATTTCCAGAACTAGAGGCACACAATTTATTGTTCCTGCTGGAACCCAAAATAACTACTGCTTTGTGTCATCATTTTATAATCCTTGTCTGTCAATAAGCACAACTGTAGCTAGCAATAAAAATGACACAGGCTCAGTCAGGCAGCGCTAGTCTGGTAAAACAAATTATGATCTGGTTAATATTTTTAATCCTGTTAGAGATGACCTCAAAACCTGAAACATTTATCTGAACCTCTCTTCCCGTGAAAAGCACATGTGGATGTTAGTTAGAATTTGGATAAGTGGACCCACTTATAGACCTTGACACTTACGTTTCTGTCATCTCCTCAAAAAATCCCAAACCACAATTAGCAGATGTGGCTCTACAAAAACAAACCAGCACCATGTTGCGAATCTCTAAACTTGCAGAGATGGGTTAAATAATATAGCAAAGTTCAGAAATCTGGGCATACAGCAACATAAAACTCTTTTACTATGCCATATGTTTTCCAGACTCATCATCAGTTACTTGCCAAGGATGAGCCATATCTCTCAGAACACTAGTGTTACAACGTGTAACAAAAAGGAGTAAACTCCCAAGGCCCAGTCTCAATACTGGCCCGCTCCTTTTGTCTATGGGCAAGCTGCCTGCCCCATTCTTCTGCCACGCCTTGTTGTAAATCAATCCAGATGTTAATTAGATGGGAGGCTGCCCTTCAAGCACTCTGATGTCCAAGGGTGGCATATACATGCTCCAACCTACCCTTAACATGTCCCATACCTCACAGATAACACACTCAGTTTGGTAAATCTCTGACTTGAGGCCAGGCCAAACTAAGTACATAGTTAGGTGTTTATCACACTGCCCTGTTCTGGGTCACACTCACACTAGCTCTCTCTTGCCAGGTCCTCTTTCACTCTGTCTGCTCTCACCAGGCCTCTTTCACACTGCCTGTCCTGGGCCACATTCATCCTGCCTGCTCTCTTGAGCAACGCCAGAGGGCCCTCAGGCTTGACTCTGCACTCGGCCAGCCTTGGTGCAGCCTTTTGTCTCTCCCAAAAAGTCCTGAGCAATGGTTGGGTGATTAGCCAAACTCTGGGCCAATCCCATCACTGAGTCACTTTGCCTTTCTCTTGGGGTAACTTCTTCAACACCCCTCCCTGAGGCATCTCAACTCTGCCCCCTCCCCGGGGCATGGGGTCAAACACCCCCACAGGCTCAGGTGCCCCACCTCAGTGTGCCTAGCTCACCACTCTCATTAATAAACCCACCAGATGGGTAGGTTGGAGTTAAGGCACCTCTTCCTGCCTTTCACTGGGAAGGTAACTGGCCTGGCATTTCTTGGGGACTCCCTCACCACAAGGAGTCCCACCAAGCCACCCTTCCCCAGCAGCATGCAGTTTCCAGTCATATGCAGGACCATGAGGTCTTCTTCTTCCCCATAGCCCCAGTCCTTACCTCCAAGATGTTCCAGGAGCAGTAGCCCCGCCAGGTGATGTTACTCCCAGGACAGCTGCTAACAAACAGTCTCCTGGGCCCTAAGAGCTGGGCTCTAAAATGGCCACCCCAATCAAACCTGCCAGCTGCCTGCTCCAGCTGCTGAAGTGACAGAGCACTGAAGCTGCTATATCATATAATGGTAAGCATTCTGTTTGCATTGCTTTAGAAATCTTTGCACATATTATTTCATCCTCAGTGTTCATTAGATATACAAGGTACACTGCATTTTCCTCCTTCGGTATTTCATCTTACTGTAAGATATGACGAGGACTATGCCTGTTGATTGGTATTGGGCTAGAAGTTCATGTTTTAGCTACTAATTTTGAAAAACTTTTTTTTCTAGTGTAAGGTTAGCTGGCTGTGATTACTATGGAGGATCTCAGATTGTTAACAAGTGTTTTGACTTTTACCTCTACTAACACATAACTGACTCTAACAAACTCTCCTGTAAATATGGGTTCTGGAGCAATTCACAGGATGCCATCTTAAACATAGTTTTCTGTAGCATGACCAAACTGTTAGCCATATGAAAGATTTGCAGACATTTAAAGGTCACCAGCATCTGCCCAAGAAGGTTCTGTGCTGTTCCTGGGGAATTAAGAAGATTAACATATGTGGATCCTTGCTAGTAAAACCTGGGTCAGATTGATTTCTAGCATTAAAGCCCAAGGGTTTTTATCCCAATTTGTCTGGGTCTGAGGGAAGGCAGCTGAGGTCAGTCTGCAAGACAGCTAGTCAAGACAGGTGGTCTCTGATACCCTTGCCAAAACAATTAAAGGAGCTTCTAAAAAAGAAGTGATTGAGGGTGCTAAGACAAAGCATAAACAGCATGTCCTGTGAATCTCCTTGTTTATGAACCAGATGGGTAAGACTCAGAGTAGATAGGTTGTGCTGTGTGTTTTGCCCCAAGTTCTTGTTTGCTCTGTGAGACAAAATTTTGCCAATCTTTCTCAACAGTGATCCTTTGAATATATATATATATCACACATATGGAAAAGGATTTTCTTTACCTGAGCTATGTATAAAAAATAGTTGTTCTTGGACTTTGACACAGATCCTATCAAAAAATGTAAGATGATGAGCTGGCTTCTGAGTTCCATATATAAAAATGCCCTATACAACACATTAACAGCTCTGGGGATTGTAGTACAAGCAAAATTAAATGGTGCCTTTTAGTGTCAGTTAATTACTGAGATCTGAAATGCTTCGATAGGAATTGAGGTATAATTATATAAAATGATGGCTAATGTAAGCATACTGGAAATGCGGAAGTATTTCATGTAATCAGCCATGAACAAGAAATGTTTTGAAGTATTCTTGAAGCTATATTTTTCAGGGGTCTTTAAGAATTTGTAGCCACCAATGAAGCCAATCAGACTGGTGGTTGGTCAGCATCTTTGAAAATCAGGATAGAAGATTCTTTTGTGGTTGTTCATATGCTTTTTAGTGCATGCAGGGGTGGATCTCAAACTGAAGAGGGCGCAGATGGTAAGGTGCATTGTCGTATATAAAAACAACATATTTTCTTCCAGTTAAAAATAAACTAGAAGTTTTACTAATCTGTTAGGAGCCCAGGGCTGTATTATTCAGTTTAAGATTGAAGCAAAAACAAATATAACTTAATTGGAATTTTAAAACAATCTTCAGGGCTATGAAATAGGAGCTTCATTACCAAGAGCAATTAACAGATAGCAGCATTGCAGAACAAAGGATAGCTTGATTGGTAGACCATCAAGACCATTAAAAAGAAAAAAGCGTTGTTAACACCTATGGAATGAAGAATTTAGAAGGGATCAGGGAGACTGCAATGAGCCATGAAGTTAGTTGACTCCCTCAGCATTGCTTGACTACAAATGTTGGTGCCACTGCCAAGCACTTGGTTTTAAACTTCGGGTGGAGCAGGCATCAAATGGGGTGTACAAATGCACCAGTGCACCTCCCCACCTCCCCAGATCCACCCGAGTGGTTGCATATTAAAAGTAAGGAACAGCATGAGCTTCTGTACACTAACTACGTCAATGAATTTGTGTTACATGTGACTTTTCCTGCATATCTTAAAAATAGGTGGAGAATAGATAGAAATAGTAATATGCTAAGAAGAGTTGTCAATTTCCATTTAACCAGATAACCAACACTGGACACCTAAAATGTGAGGCGTATGAGAAGAGAACCAACACCAACAACAACATATATCATTTATATTTTTGGACTGTTCCTCCTTGTTTGGTTTGAAAGGATGCTTTCAGGAATCAGGGAGGTTCCCAATTCTCCCTGAGGTAAGTGAGCCTTAGGGTGCTTATACACATAACAGGGTTTAATCCTCATTAAATTACATAAGCTTATTAAATTTAAAATAGTTTATTTTAGAACATTGCATCAATGTTTGCCCATAATAGCCTTTACAAAGAATTAAGCCCAGCATGCAATTCCCAGTAACTGCCAGCAGGGGGAGCCACATACCAATCCACCCCATTGCTGTTTTAGCTACTCAATTACAGTACAGGGCCCTCAGACCAGTAATCCCTGGACCACAGGGGCAAGTACTGGACCACTGGGGGCAAGCATAATCTCTGGACCACTGTAGAGGACCCTCCAGCTATGCTGTACCCCTGCTCTACCCTGCCCATGGCTGCAGCCAATTCCCCAACCCCAGCCATTTATCTACACACCCTTACTGCCCCCTTCCCCAACCCCCAGACCACACATCCCCCATCCCTGCACCACGCAGCTCCCCTCTGTTCTGCCACGTTCCTTGCCTTATGACTGCGCCACACAGCTTCCCCCAAATAGACACCCTGCCTCTTGCATCCCCCCACCCGATGCTCCCAAGTATCATCGCTGCAGGTCCTCCAGGTGGCCTGTGGTCGCCAGGGATTCCCACATGAAGCTGCATGCATTCCCTCCCACGACCACAAACCACATGAACTCCCACTTGTTTTCCTGCAAAACTGCAAGAGGGAAGCCATGCATGACTTTACTTTGATATGATGATACGGGCAAACACAGACTAGTATACAGTCCCTGCACTTTCTACTCTGCTTAATGTGCCAATATTCTAGCAAAGAGAACTGATGCGCTCTGACTTCTTAATCGCTGTCTGAACACTAACAATTTAAAAATCACACTTCCAACTAAAAAAAAATTACCCATTGTTATAAGTAACACCTGAGATTAAAGGGGAAAAGATCACTATTCTCTCCCCCAATCTTTTTTCAGTTTGTTTTGTTCATATGTACATTCTCGTGTATCATCTGTTTCTCTTTTGCTCTGCATAGGCAATTAGTGTCCCCTTTTCTTTGTATAGGGGTTTTTCACATAACCATTGAAGAAAGAAAATTATAGAAATAGGAAAATTTGTTTTTAAAACCACAGAAAAAAAATGGGCAAGGCTCATAGGGACATGCAACCACTTTAAATTTAGTTTGAATTGACTAGATTACAAGGTAGCAATATCTTTTTAAGACATGAGGGATTTTGTCAATCTCACTCCCCCCTGAAGGCGAAGCAGAATAAACAGGAGCAAACTTTGATCACCATCACACTTACTGCTGCCATTCTGTTTCTCTTTAGAGATGTGCGTGCATTACACATGCACCCTGACCAAACAACTGATGTTGTTTTCTTACAATCTGATCCTGACAAAGTAAATGTGTTTCTAGTCCTCTCAGCTTCCCATCTATGTTTCACGGCAGTTTTAAGCCTTACCCTTACACAGTTAGTGCCTATGTGGATGAATAGTTGTCTCTCCCCTCCTATTTTTCCCCTCTCTACAAGTGGTGTTCCATTTTCTTGCTAGCTCACTCCTTGTTTTCTCCTTTTGAACCCAAGAGTAGCACATTCAGAGAAAGGAAAGGGTGAAGGCACAAATAGAATAAAGAATTTTCTAATTAGATTTTTGCTTTCCTTCCTGCAAAACAGCCCTTTCCCTTGTGATGAGAGCTGCAAAATTAAATTGAGAACCACAATCAGTAAAGTGTTGCTGAGCAGGAATTCAGCTGGAGACAAATAAAACTCAACAACAGCAACAAATGTAATTTTTTTTCATAAGCTGACTTAAGCCCTTTGTACATGAGCTCTGGCTCCCACACAATACATGTAATGCTGTCTCCTGTCACGCTGACTATCCTAAAAGGCACCTTTTAAATTCACTTCACAAAATGCCATTTCCAAAACATGTTCCCAAAACTTTATTCTTGATTAAAGAAGGGAACTGAAGACTTAACCTTTGTACTGAGCTTAAATAACGTTTTTTCCAGAGTTCACCCTGAACTGTCATTGCCAATGAATCTACAACAAGTGCAAAAAGGTGTGAGCTGAAGCAGCCAGTCTTCCTAAAGTGCTACAGATTTCATGATTCCAAAATGTCTCACACCCAGCTTGGAACTAATGGACATGAGGCTGTTTCTAAAAAGATTAATATTGCGTTGAATGTTCCATTTTTGAGTGAGTTTAATGATGGATTGAGAGTTATGAAGTCTCAAGGCCTCTATCCACAAATTTAACAGCAACAGTGGCACAAATTTCATCATGCTGTCCTGCTAATGTGCCATAGCTTTATCTAGGAAGGACTACTGCTTGATTTAGTAAAAACCTTATTCTTCATGTCTACTTAGGCTCCATTGAAATAATTTTCTTTGTGATCTGAATAACTCTGGATACCATTTGGATCCGGAAGGGGTACAGTGGCTCAGTCACATGCCCCTTTTGGACCATGCTGCAGGATCAGCACCTGAGGATTTTGCTTAAGTCCCTGAAGCAGGGAAAAGATCTTCCACCACTTTCTATCTGTGCCCAGCAGTACATCCCCTCCCCTCTCATTCCCCTTTCCTCCACTTGCTGCTGCCCTTAGATGACCAGGTGGAGGAGCTTCAAAGACACTCTTGCCCTTCTCCAGTCAGGTTACATGGAGAACGAGGCTCACCTCCAGACAGGGGCAGCAGTGGCAACACTGGGCAGGTTCCTCCTTCCTGCCTTTTACCCCTAGTGTTCCTCACCAGCCATCCCAGCTCAGGGAGCCAGAACCTGCCAATTACCACCACCACCGCTGCTGCTGTCCCCAGCTGAAACCAGCTCTCTGCATTGGAGCAGGGCAGGGAAAGCTCTGGAGCTCCCCTGGTCCACAGGGCAGGCAGGGACCGTGGCAGCAGCAATAGGGGGGGTAAGGGGAATGGGAGGAGAAGTTGTGCCACTGCACATGTAGGAGAAGGGAGTAGGTGCCAAGAGTGGGGAGGAGATGGGATTCTTACCTGATCTGAGGAAGAAATCTCTGGCTAAAAGAGAACCCTGGTTGCTGGTTCTGCCGCAATAGGGGGATGCCACTATCTCTGCAGCTGAATTTGCTATTCCTGCATCTCCTTTACTAAATTCTGGATTTGCCCATGACTCCATCCATTGGATGTACCCTACTGAATAATCATCCACTAGTACCTTGTTTGCTACTAGTTTAGGATGCATCTGAGCCAGTGATCAAGTGTCTCAAGACAATCAATAATTTCAATTTTTTACATCCATACCTTTGTTCTGGCAAAGAATTTCAAAACTTGGAAACTAAAGATACATTTAGGCTCCTGTGACCATACTTAGGTACCTAAATTAATAGTGTCACTTTCAAAATTGCTCCTCACTGAGATCCAGTGGATTGGGCACTGACCTGGGCATCAAGAAATCTGGTATCTCTTTCTAGCACTAACGTTAATCATATAATCATAGAAAATTAGGGTTGGAAGGGGCTCAGGAGGTCATCTAGTCCAACCCCCTAGTCAAAGCAGAACCATCCCCAACTAGTTCATCCCAGCCAGGGCTTTTTCAAGCTGGACCTTAAAAACCTCCAAGGATGGAGATTCCACCACTTCTCTAGGTAACCCATTTCAGTGCTTCACCACCCTCCTAGCGAGGGAGTTTTTCCTAATATCCAACTTAAACTTCCCTTGCTACAACTTGAGAGCATTTCTCCTGTTTCAACTCTCTGTGTCTGTGTTACCTTTTCTCTTGCACATATATACAGCAAGCACTGTGATTCAAGGACTTTTTCTTTCTATGTATTTGTACAGTGCCTAGCACATCTAGTCTCTGGTGTAATAAAAAAAAACTTAATTTCATGCCCAAATGTGGATTTAAATAACTTCAGTTCAGGTTACAAACTGGAGGCAAAATAAAATGGCATTCCAGGCTCTTCCCATGTGATTTACCAAAATAACCTGAGTGTACTGTGCAAGTTTCAAATGCCCCTTTTTCACATGCTTTCTCTAGGGTTGAAACAATTAACAATCTTAGTAAAACTAAAATGTCATCTTTTGCTCCCAAGTTCATACAGCTTAGAACTACTGTAAACAATGTCTATAGGCTCTCTGTAGATTCAGACAGATGTTGCTGCTTTTAATTCCCATTTTTTCAGAGTTTTCTTTGCAACAGTAGTAACTATACATGAGTGCTGAGGCTGCTCCAATGCTTTGGAATTCCAGTGTATTGGAGCAGACTGTTGCTGAGGTCATTGCAGGACCCCTGGCACGGCTTTACGAGCACTCATGGTGCTCTGGTGTGGTGTCAGAGGACTGGAAGAGGGCCAATGTGGTTCCCATCTTCAAAAAGGGGAAGAAGGAAGACCTGGGAAACTATAGGCCAGTTAGTCTTACCTCAATCCTGGGCAAGCTTTTTGAGAAAATTATTCTGGCACATATCCACGAGGGGCCAGCAGGGGAGATCATGCTTAGGGGCAACCAACACGGGTTCATTAATGGCAGGTCCTGTCAGACC
>NW_017728886.1:182112929-182125125 GCF_001723895.1 Crocodylus porosus | reverse complement strand
GCAGGCCTTATGAGAAGAGGCTACGGGACCTGAACCTGTTCAGCCTCCACAAGAGAAGGCTGGGCGGGGATTTAGTGGCCTGTTACAAACTAGTCAGAGGGGATCAGCATGCATTGGGGAAGTCGCTGTTCCCCCTGAGCACTACCAGGAGCGACCAGGTATAATGGTCACAAGCTGGCAGAGGGTAGATTTAGGCTAGACATCAGGAGGCGCTACTTCAGGGCAGCTAGGATCTGGAACCAACTTCCAAGAGAAGTGATGCTGACTCCTACCCTGGGGGTCTTTAAGAGGAGGCTAGATATACACCTTGCTGGGGTCATTTGACCCTGGTACTCTTTCCTGCCATGGCAGGGGGTCTAGACTAGATGATCTACTCAGGTCCCTTCTGACCCTAGAAACTATGAAACTATGAAACTCCAGCCTCCTGCTTCTCATGTATCAGCTTTCCTGCACTTAAAAATGGTGTCAGGGGTGCTTGCATTTTTATCAGCAAGCCCTATTATTACAAGTACCCAATGCTTTGTCTATCTTTACATGGATAACCCAGACATTTGATGAGCTTTAATTTAAGCACCCCCACTGTCATTTTTAAGTTCCTGACGCTGATACAGGACATACAGCAGTGCTTTAATCAGAGTGGCTCTCAGAGCCACTCTAATTAAAGCGTTGCCCCCACCCCACCCCTGCAGCATGCATAAAGGTGCCCTAGAAGACTAACTGTAAACACATGTGATTCTGGAATATAAAACAGTGTAAGTGAAAATGTGTTGGTATGCCATACCCCTGCTTGCTAGACCAGTTTGAGGGCTGATTTGGTTGCCAGTGTTTTTAAAGATTAGCCCATAAAGATGGCATTAAAAGCTAGGGGTTTAATTAATAAGCAGTTTGTTCATATGCCATGAATTTTATTTAATGGAAATAAATGCTGCAACTAGAGTATAATAATTAGAACAAAAACTGAAGTGCAAAATCATAATCCATGTTCTAGGCTCCTTTGAGTAATAGAGAGAAATAGACTAATAGGAAATGGATGTATGCTCACACACAGAATTCACGCACCACTGGAAACACTATGAAGCTTTGTAATAATACTAGCAATAACAATTTGTATCTTGGACATGTTCAATGCAGAGGGATTACAAAAGAAGGATGTATTACATTCTAATGACAATTGGCTGTTAAAATATAATATGCCTGAAAGAGACTGAAAGAAACTTTCCTCACAGAACTCTAGCAATGCAAGCTGAAAATGGGGGAGAGAAGAAGGAACTGTTAGTATTGGCTGTATGCACAAGTCAGTCTTGATAAAAAGGTTAGTCAGAAAGAAAAAGCTAATCATTACAACATGGCAAATGAACTTAAAATAATCCAAATTAATTTCTAATTGTAAAATGCATTAGAGCACTATAAGCATATCATAGGTTATCTTGCACAAATGAAATACATAGGTATCATACTGGGTGAAAGCATTGGTCCATCTGGTTCAGTATCCAGTATCTCACTGGCAGAGAGTGAATGCTAAGGACAAGAGTTTGTATGTAGGCAGTGGTATGACAGGGCAGATCTGCAGCAATGATTATTTTTTGTAACCTAGTGCCCCCAAGTTGACACCTGGGGCTGCTTCCCTAGTTGCCTCCCCTTAATGACACTATTGGATGCAGTTCTAAATAAACTCTATTTGGTATTTACTAAATGTAATTTTAGAGGTACCTGTAAGTGACTACATGATTTATATATCTACATCTTACTGATTCATTTTTTTCAGTGAACCCCATTCTTACAAGTACCTGATGGTTTGTCTATCTTTACATGGATATCCCAAATATAAGCAGCTATGCAATAAGCTATTGTTTCCTGGGTGTAAGTCCCATATGAGGATAAAAGATCTCTACAGAGACTTCAGTTATGTTTTCCCCTTTGTTAGGTAACCTTCTAATTAAATGAGTCCAAGTACAAAAGTTAAACTTATTGCGTGATAGGCATGCAGAAAGCACTATACAGCTATAACTGAATAGAAGGTCAGAGCACTGTAAAAAAGGTGGATCCCACCCTAAGATAACCCTTAGATGTGGTATCAGATTTCAGGACTGTAGGTTAGAGCACTGTAAAGAACACCTATACCACATGCCATTGCAACTCAAGGTAGGTTGCGTTCTACCAACATCGCATGGAGCATTACGGCAGCCCACTTACCCCCTGTCACAGGGTGGCGGTCTAGCTTAGGCCAGAGCTCATGTGGTTTGCCTGATTGTCAGGCCAGCCCCACCTCCAGGCTGTCACTGACAAGAGTCAGCAAAACCTCTATCCCGAGGCCCTTTCCTAATGAAAGTGAACACACCCAAAATATACATCAGCACACCTACACATATGAGTATGTAGCATTACCACTTTTCAACTTGTTTGGGGAAACCAAATATATGTTATTTTAGAATGAACTACTAGGTTCAGAAGATTTTCTGCACTTGAATATAGGATGTACTCATGGTTGTTTTCACTTTTGCAAAGCTTTATTTAAGGATACTCGCAGAGGCAGGCAATAGAACAGAGCAGAGAGAACGGTCACGTCACATTGGCTTTAGGCGGCAGCCGCTACTTCGCATGGTTCTGCTGGCCCAGGAGTGTTTCAATCTTGGGGATGCGATAGCTTGTGCTGGGGCTTTGCGCAAGTCGGAACTCTTGCCAGAGCTGAAGAACTCATCGTAAGTTAAGAATGTACAGCTTATATAGTCTGGAGTAAACAATGTTAACTCAAGCTAGGGATTTGGTTATTTCAAGCTAGGAATTTGGGGATGAGTCGTGATCTAACGCACTTAGTATTCACTACATTCTACTGTCTTACAACATTCTACTATCTAAATTCATAGTTCAATCACGCTCACAAAGAAAAAAACTATGTGCCGCTTCACTAACTTACTATAATATCAGCGTACAAAACTCTTGCTATTAGCAAAGCTCTTACTATTACATATGTGTAAAATGTAGACTATAAGAATCACTTACGCTGTCTGTGCTTGCTACTGAATGCAGGACCAGAAACTAGGGGTGTGCAAAATGGGCTGTATTCGATTTGGATTCGGCACAAACTGGGGACAGTGATTCAATTCACTGATTCGGATCACTGTCCCTGATTCGATTTGGCCGAATCCACATCTAAAGATTTAATGCTGATTCAGCAAATCAGTGATTTGGCCATAGACACAGCTTTAAATGTTTTTTCTACATACCTTGACGTACTAGGCACAGCTTGTGACTGCTGCAATGCTGGGGTGGATGGAACCTCCCACAAGGGTATGGGGGGGCCCGCCCCATATACTTAGCGGTGAACTCAGAAGTGGACTGGAAGTGCTTCCGGTCCATTTCCGGGTCTGCTGGGGAGCATGCAGGAGGGCTCCCTGCGCACCCTGGCTCAGTGATAGGCCACAGGGAGACCCCAGGTGCCACACCCCAGGCCCAGGAGGCACTTAGCTGGGTGGGAACGGGGGGGCTAACCCCCCAGTGTGCTCCCTGATAGACCTGGAAGTGGACCAGAAGTGCTTCTGGTCCACTTCCAGGTCTGCTGCTGAGCACGCTGGGAAGCTCCCTGCACTCCTGTGGTACACTCTATCTGCCACAACATCTTAGTATTCATAAGCTGCCTGGTACCTTGAAATAAAACATTTAATGTCTGAATCACCAAATCTTTCCAAATCTCTCCAAATTGATTTGGAGGGCTTTGATTCAATTTGGAGAGATTAAAGGGTCTCCTGATTTGATTTGGATTTGGAGATTTGGCCACCGAATCAGGCTGAATCGAATCAGGAACCAAAGCTTGGCACAGTCCTACCAGAAACCCATGAGTCCAGCTCTCAGACACAACAGGCACTTTTGTACGTGCTCCGTGGGTAGAGAGAGGCAGCTCTTTAATTAAAGCAGCTCTAATTAAAACACTGTCGTGTCTCATGTATTAGCACCTCCACACTTAAAAATGGTAGCAGGGTGCTTGAACTAAAGCTCATTCAATCAGCTTTAGTTCAAGTGCCCCCAGCACCATTTTTAAGTGAGGGGATGCTGGTACATGAGCTGCAGGAAGCCACTAGAGCACAGAATTCCACCACGCTGGAGCAGCCTCACTGCTTATGAATAGGCACCCAAAGTCCCAGAGATCTTGGATACATTCAGTGGCCCATAAAGAAGCAGAGAATGTTTCTCTGTTCTCATGTCTTAAAGCCAATTTCTAATAATTCCGGTCACTCAAGTAATGGTTAGGAACCATGTGCATGTGACAGAAAGCTGGTTCAGACAATCTGTTAGACAGACTCTGAGTTTGAGGTATGCTGCTGGGAGTCCCACAAATATCTATGTAGGACAGCTAGCTCCAGGAATTCTTTTTTCTGTCAAGCTCCCTCCCACATTGTTTGTTTTATTACTGTTTAGTTGTCACTTTTCCTGGCTATAAGAATAGCAATAGCCAATGGTCTTGCTAGCTTGAATGTAGCATTTCCATCTTAGAACAACACCTCCCCCCCATTTAAAAAAAAAACCCTCTGAGACATATCGCCTATGATTGTCCCCTTAGGAAAAACCTTACATTCTTCAATGAAAGGAAACTCTTTCCCCACCTTACCAATCTGCTGCCTGCAAAAGAAGCAGTGATTTGATTTTTCCCTTCTGAACCCAGTAAATTCCCTAAACATGTACAGTATTTTGAAAGCCACCATGCAAACAAGGTCACTCTCTGGAAGCCCTAGTGAATGGAGGCAGTCAAGTTGGCCATTTGCCAGGTAATCACAGGATCACCAGGTATTTGTTACTTTGTCACTATTCCATTAGTCCTTTTTGACTTGCCTAATTAGCTGGTGCCCTAACCTTACCAGCCAATTGGAGGCATTGTGCTTTTGCAGGACATCCAGTGGAACCATGATCCCCTGAACCAAGACCAAGAAATTGTTCAAAGGTTTTAAAAGACATTGAATATTCACACTCAGGGCACTTCTCCAGGCTAAACAGCCCCATGACTCTCAGCCTGTCATTGTAAGGTCTGTTTTCCTGACCTCTGATCATGCGTGTGGCTCTTCTCTGGACTCTTTCAAGCTTCTCCACATTCCTTTTTGAATTGTGGAGTCCAAAACTGGACGCAGTACTCCAGCTGCAGCCTCACCAAGGCCGAGTACAAGGGGAGAATGACATCCTGGGATTTGCTTGAGAAGCATCTATGGATGCAAGCCAGCATTTTGGTCGTTTTACTAGCCGCAGCATTGCATTGCAGGCTCATGTTCATCTTGTGGTCAATGATGACCCCCAAGTCTCTTTCTTCTGTAGTGCTAGCCAGCGTAGCACTGCTGAGCCTATAAGCATGCTGCAGGTTTTTCTTTCCAAGGTGGAGAATCTTACATTTTTCAGCGTTAAACACCATCAGGTTCTTATCCGCCCATTTGCTGCACCTGTCCAGGTCAGCCTGGATCACCCACCAGTCTTCTGGAGTGGATGCTTTGCCCCAAAGTTTGGTGTCATTGGCAAACTTGGCCAGTCCCCTTCTGACTCCAATGTCCACATCATTAATGAAGATGTTGAACAATATAGGTCCAAGACAGAGCCTTGGGGGACCCCACTGGTCACAGGACACCATGATGATTGACTTCCTTCAATTACTACCCTCTGGGTCCGACCACAGAGCCAATTTCCCAGCCAGCAGATTGTGCTGGACCAAGGCCACAACTGGCCAGTTTCACCAAGAGGTCATCTTGAGATACCAGATCGAAGGCTTTTTTGAAGTCAAGATATAAGACATCAATCTCTTCTCCCTTGTCCAGGTGATAGGTCACCTGTCATAAAAGGAAATGAGATTGGTTAAGCAAGATCTACCCGCAACAAACCTGTGCTAGCTATCCCTCAGGATGTTGGCATCAACCAGTCCATTAAGGATGGCCTCTTTAATAAACTTTTCTAAGATCTTCCCCAAGACAGAAGTCAGGCTGATTGGCCTATAGTTAGCCGGATCCACTTTTCTCCCTTTCTTGAAGATAGGCACCTCGTTGGCCTTCTTCCAGTCTTCAGGCAGGAAGAGTGCCAGCAGTTCTCAAAGATCTGTGCCAGAGGCTGGGCTATGATGCTAGCCAGCTCCTTGAGTACCCTGGGGTGCAGATTGTCAGGGCCAGCTGACTTGAAGGTATCCAGCCTCTCAAGGTGTTCCTTTTTGAGGTCAGCATTGATGGAGGGCAGGGGAACTCCCTCACCGAGACCTCCCTGTCCCGTTGTGAACATGGGTGTCCCATGGGACTGATGAAAGACTGACACAAAGTACCCATTTAATAGGTTGGCTTTTTCCTGGGCATCACTTCTCAGTTGTCCCATCTGGTTCATCAGGGATACATTGTTGCCATGGGGCTGGATGAGATGCACCCAAGGGTGCCGAGGGTGTTGGCTGATGTGATTGCAGAGCCACGGGCCATCATCTTTGAAAACTCATGGCAATCAGGAGAAGGAAAATATAGTACTCATATTTAAGAAAGAGGGAAAAAAGGGATCTGGGGAAGTACAAACTGGCCAGCCTCACCTCAGTCCCTGGAAAAATCATGAAACAGATCCTCAAGGAATTCATTTCTAAGCACATGAAGGAGAAGGTGCTTAGGAATGGTCAGCATGGATTCACCAAGAGCAAGTCATGCCTGACCAATGTGTTCGCTTTCTATGAGATAACTGGCTCTGTGGATATGGGGATGCCAGTGGATGTGATAAACCTTGATTTTAGCAAGGCTGCTGTTATGGTCTCCCACAACATTCTGGCAGGCAAGCTAAGAAAGTACAGGTTTGATGAATGGATTGTAAGATGGATAGGAAACTGACGGGATCATAGGGCTCAAAGGGTAATAATAAATGGCTTTATGTCTAGTTGGCAGCTGTTATCAAGTGGAGTGCCCCAGAGGTCGGTCCTGGGGCTGGTTTTGTTCAGTATCTTCATCAGTGTAACTTCCTGTGCCTTTCTCCCGAGCGTCATGCAGTTGGGTTCTTTAAGAATCTGGTCTTGGCTTCTTGGGCTGCACCGCCAGGCTAGTGGGAGTGGTCTCACCTGCCACATCTTTGATGATAAGGGATTTCAAATCAGGAGGACAATGTCTGGTCCTGCCCCTCGGGTCCTCTCCCTTGGCCATCCTCATGACTGCCTCTTCTTGGGGCTCCACCTCCCCTACACCCCTCCTAATGCCAACCATGATGTTGCTTGTCAGGGCCAATGTTCAGGCCCTCCCAAGGGCTCAGTCCCATGGGGCTGTGGTTGTTGGCCACTGGTGTCGTTAGTGCCAAATGCTCTCCGTGGCCCCTCCCTGCTCTTCAGTTTATGTGCAGCCAGGTTCTACCTGGGCTCCTGCTTCCCTTGATGCATCATTGACCCCCCCAAGTTCCATACCTGCTGCTGGTCATTCAGGTCAGGGTCCTGTCCTCGTTGCGTTAGTCGACGTTGCAGTCACTGAGGCGAGCTCTGGTCCATGTTGGGTCTGCCGGCAGTTCCTTGGGCCCATGCTGGCCCAGCTTTCTCTTCCTGATCCCTGCCCGAGGGAGCTACCAAGCTTCTTCCTCCAGGTTGTCTGGCTGCTCTGACCCCTCTGGGCCAGGGAGAGATGCTCCTTCTGGTCCCCCTGGCTTCCTTCTGGCTGGGTCTTTTCTGCTGGCTTTGGCTGCCCGCCCAGCCAATTGCCCTTGGCACGCTTTTATAAAGCGCACCCAGGCGGACGCGGAAGCCATTCCCAGCTCCTCCTCGCTCTGCTGTAGGCTTTTCCTTTGATCTTTGACTGTGGCAGCTGGAGCCACCATGGTTTCACTTTAGCCACAATCAGCTGCTGGTGTGGCATCTCACTGCATCTCTCTGGGTCCCAGTAAGTTTTCCTTACAATCAGCAACCTGGAAGTTGAGATGCAGTGCACCTACAGCAAGTTTGCAGATGACACCAAGCTGAGGGGAGTTGTAGATATGCTGGAGAGTAGGGTTAGGATTCAGAGAGACCTAGAAAAATTGAAGTATTGGACCAAAACAAATCTCATGAGGTTCAATAAGGACAAGTGCAAAGTCCTGCCCTTAGGATAGAACAATCCCAGACACAGGTACAGGCTGGGAACTGACTGGCTAGGCAGTAGAAAAGGCCCTGGGGGCTACAGTGAACCATAAGCTAAACATGAACCAACAGTGCACCCTTGTTGCAAAGAAGACTAACAACTTACTGAGCTGCATTGGTACGACTGTTGCCAGCATATCAAGGGAAGTGATTATTCTCCTCTATTCAGCACTGGTGAGACTACATCTGGAGTACTGTGTTCAGTTTTGGGACCCCTGCTACAGAAAAGATGTGGACAAATTGGAGAGAGTCTAGTGGAGGGCAATGAAAATGGTGAGAGGGCAGGGGCACATGAATTCTGAGGACAGGCAGAGGGAACTGGGCTTATTTAGTCTAGAAAAAAGAAGACTGAGAGGGGATTTAATAGCAACCTTTGACTACCCTAAAGGTGGTTCCAAAGAGGGTGGAGCTAGACTGTTCTCAGTGGTGGCAGATGACAGAACAAGGAGCAATGGTCTCAGGTTGCTGTAAGGGAAGTTTAGACTGGATGTTAGGAAGAATTTTGTCACTAGGAGGGTAGTAAAATACTGAAACAGATTACCCAGACATGTTGTGAAATCTCCATCCTGGCTTGATAAAGCCCTGGCTGGGATGATCTAGTTGGGGATGGTCCTGCTTTGAGCAGGGGGTTGAATTAGATGACCTCATGAGGTCCTTTCCATCCCTAATTGTTTTCTGATTCTATGATTTAACTAAGGATTATCAGATGAAGCTGCTGAGATCTATATACTTGGAAAGAAAATAAAAATAAGTACCAGTTATGTGTGTGGGTGTAAATTAGGAAGTAAAATCTTGTCTGAAATATTTTAATAGCGCTACATTTTTTTCAGCTGAAGGTTTTTGTGGGGGAAAAAATAACAAAAAAGTAATCTGCATTTCTTACAATCCATAATATCTACTTTCTTCATCCTGCATTCTCCAAAGTGATTTCAAATGCATCTGATGGTATAAGTGGCTGCTTATACTCAGAAGTATTTTGTAATGTCTCGTTCAAACCAAGTTGTGATTGCCTGAGACTTAGGTTAATTCTCAACTCTGAACTAAAAACTCTCTTTGGCTTCCCTAGTTCACTCAAAAATCTCTTTTACATGAAGAGGGGCATATTTACATGTGCTCTGGGGGTAGGGCACTTTAATTAGAGCAGCTCTCAGGAGTCACTCGAATGAAAGTGCCTGCAGTGTCTTGTGTATTCAGTATCCCATGCTTCCAAATGGTAGCAGGGGCTCTTTAACTAGAGCTTGTTGAAGCGCAAGATACTGAATACACAAGACACCAAGGCTGCTGGAACATGCTACTTAGCACACTTCAGGAGACTCGATTAATCGTAATTACAGTGCATCAGAGCAGGTATCCCACACATCTATAGGCACCCATAAATATGAAATTTCAGTTTAGTTGTGTGGGGTTCAGATCCGAGCATTAGTCTTGGATCTGAACCTGGCATATGATTTTGGTTCCAACACTAGAATACTTCTACTTATGTCTCTTTTTCAAGGGTTACAGCTCTGGGTGATGGAAAGTAATGAGAGGAGATGATCATCTCTGTCTTAGACCTCCTCCATAATCTTCTTCCTTTTAAAATCTCATGCCTTTCCATGCCACATCTGCCACCATGTTGCATCATCCCAATTTTCTACCTTGCTCAGGTTTATAAACTACATATCTAGATGTATTTATTTCTTTTTCAAGTATCAAAATAAATTCATAATAATGCAAAACAACCACTTGAGAGTGTAGTGCTTTGTGCCTCCTCACTTGCGACATCTACATTTATACTGAAATCTCCTCAAAATTGGCACTTTATACAGTGCCAGTTAAGGGAATAGAAAGAAAAAGTAAAAGTTAAAAAAACTAAATCTAATAAAATTTGGCAAGTATTATTTGAGGTTGAAATTCATAACATGCCAGTAGTAGAATCCACTATACTAAAGCCCTCCATGTTATAAGTGTGTAAAATAAGGGTGGCTAAGTTGTGCCCTAAATATTTGTCAATTTAAAAATATAAATTCAGGGGGAAGGTTCCTGCCATGTCCTTCATTCTCATTCAATGCAGACTGATTCCCTTCCCCACTGATCAAACAGCCATGTGTGTGAGGGGGGGATGTGGTTGGGGAGACACTGAACCTCTGAGCTGAGGTGAACAGAGAGACACCCCATAATCCTAAGGCACGACATGGGCTGTGGACCCTTGAATTTTACAACCTGGGCAAGGCATGTGGAATTGCTAGAATCATGGGGCATTGGCTGAAAGCCCCTGGACAATTTGAGATTCTGGAGGTGACCTGAGGAGCAGAGCCCAGGTGAAGTGGGAACAGGGGCCCCAATCCTCTGAAGTGAGAGCGAGAATCACATGCCAGGAACCACACCCTTGTGTGTCTGCTGCTGTTTCCATCCATCCATCCACCCATTCCACCTTCCACCTCACGGTCAGAACATCACCCACCCACAGACACTGAGACCCCAGTAGGCACTGGTATGGACCATGGGCAAAGCCAGCCTGTCTGCTGCCACCAGCCAAACCCAGGCACAGAACTGGCACTATGGGGAAATAAAGGATCTCATCATCATCTGGGATGAGAAACACATTCAGCACCAGCTCCAAATAGGGCATCAAATCAAAGATGTTTTCAAGCATATTACCCAGCAGATGCAGGTGAGGGGTCGCAACAGAGAGTGGAAGCAGTGCCTCACCAAGACCATGCTGATCAGGCATTATTACTTCATGCTTGATGCTAGAAAGTGGGCTGTGGGCTGGGGGCAGACCGTGCCATTCTACAAGGACCTATTCCATATTCTTGCCCAGAACAGGGAAGACACCACCCCCTGTGCCCACAAGACCAGGGGTGTTCCAGAGGAATCACCCACAAGGACTCCACCTGAGGGGGAGAAGACAGAGATAGGCTCCATGACACCATTTCCCATGTAGGGGCTGCAGCTGTTCTGAACCAAGCTATCTTACATGTCTCTGCACCCCTTCCAGAGGCATGGATTGCACTATGCTGGCACAACCCACGGGACCTGAAACTAGTTCTCCCAACACTTCTCCTGATGAGTCAGGCGATGTGCATGAATGCTGAGTAACCCATGATGGTAAGGTTCGCCCAGCTCCATGCAACCATGACAGGGCTGAGAAATGTGAAGGCCCTAAGGGGGAAAAAAGGGGCAGTGGGAGGAGATGAGGTAATCCACTGTGGTCATAGCCCTCTCTCAAACCCACAAAGGAGTTAGGGCCAGAGGCGGGGGTGGGCAGGGGCAGGAATGATGGAGCATAGGGGGAGGGTGAATCACCTACTTTCACCCCACCCTCACCTTCCCCTGCTGAAGCCTGGAGTCCAGTGAAGGTGTCAGTCCCCACCTCTCCACACATCCACTCTTGAGCACTTAAGAGAGCATGTGCCATTTAATGGGATCATAAATCTGCCTAATTGACATGTCCTTTGTGTCAGGGACATACTGCACTTCATGGGAGATTCAAGCCTAAGTGCAGATACCTCAGGCACTTGAGCATAAACAGTTCCCCTTCTCCCCAAGGCACTCGTGAAAAGGCATTGATAATGTTTATTGAGCTTAGCAGTCAAAAGGGTAAACAGCAGCTTTTGCAGAGAGCACCCCCAAGTCAGGGACAAGAGATACCACACCACTATGTCTGCCAACCATTGCAGAAATGAGACAAAATTCCCCCTTTGTCAAAAAATTCCCTGATCTCCCCTCCCCTCTCCCAATCTAGGAAAGGGACACGTGATAGAAGGACTCTCATGTAAGAACCATTATGTCGGCCCTTTGGCTCTCACTGCCAGGGTGGCTCCCAGGTTCCACACCTGGACAGGCTGGTGAGAGGCCCAACAGCATCTTTTACACTCCCCTCTGATCTGACCTGTGGGTGAGGTCCAAGGGATGCTGGCTGATTCTGATTCTTACGGTGTAGGCACTCACTGTATTGACCCCTCAGAGCAACTCCCAAGCCCCCTCCCATGATGGGGGGACTAATGCCCCTGCTGGCCCGCTGAACGGCCCTTGCAAAGCCAGTGGACCAAGGCACTTAAGGGGGCACTTAAGGGAGCCCACCCCTGCCCCAGCCCTGGCACAATCTGTGGGCAAGGCAAGAGCCCCCAA
>NW_017728886.1:182090765-182107956 GCF_001723895.1 Crocodylus porosus | reverse complement strand
ACTTCCTGCCCTTTGGGCAGGGGGCTGGACTCGATGATCTCCCGAGGTCCCTTCCAGCCCTAATGTCTATGAAATCTATGAAATCTATGATCACAGGCCCAGCCCAGCCCAAGACCTGCCCCACCCCATCCCCTGAAAGCTAAGCAACCCCTCCCTGTTATCTTCAGGCTCCATATCTGTGCACAGAAGGCCAGCTTGCAGTAGATAGATTGGTGGGTCCAGGATGGACAGCTGAACACCTGCTGAGTGAATGAAAGGTATGTATGTGAGGTTCCAGCAAAATGAAGAAGAGATGTTACAAGCTCCTGTCACAGCTTCTAGTTCAGACCACACATTGCAGACTTCTGTCACCAAGGGCTTTGAGACTGGCAGTGATAACAAATCGGGTTATGTACAGGGGAAATGGATAGTCCAGGGGTTGCTTACACCTGGGCTGCAAAGGCACCCCATGGCATAGCAGAGCTGAGATAGTTGAAGCACCAGGATAGGGAGTTAATGCACATGATCCTGGACTGCTGCTTGTTGCCCCATAGGTGTAGGCACCCCAAGCAGGTCCAGGCCACTCCTGAAGGGGTTGTTCAGAAGGGGACAGGGCAGGGAGAGTGTCCCCCCCAACCTGCTGGGCCAAGCACTTGCTGAGCCTAGTGGCCTCAGTTCATTCACTCCCCCACTGTTCACTCATTCACTGTCCTGTTCCCTGTGGCCCCACTCCTGGCCCAAGTCCCACTACAGGGGAGAAAGGCAACTTTGCTTGGAATAAGCAGCCCACCAGCTCAGGCTGGCTGCCTGAAATGAGCCTCAGACATCAGCAAGGGCCATGAGTCAGTGGCCCTTGAAGGGGTAGACGTGGGCCAAGAGGCTGGGGATTCCATGTGGGAAGTGCCCACTGTGATGATACATCCTGACCTGTCAGACAGACATTGAGTCCAGGATCACACAGCTGTCCAGCTCCTACATGGAGAAGTCCCTGGTCTTGACCATTGGCGATATGTAGAGGGTGCATGCAGCTTTATGCGCACCTCTTAAGATCAGCCATGCACCCCCTGGAAATGCCAGGCTCAGTGATTGACTGCTGCCCCCCCCCCCCCCGTTGGCAATCTGGTGCCCTCCCCAGATTCGGGAGGCACCAGTCACCCATGGTCTTGACTCTGGACCCCTGAAAGGGTGCCAAGTCAAAAGCTCCCTACCCTGTGCCTCCCCTCTAAGGTTTCATGTTTGTTGAGTTCAGGCCCTGCAGTGTTCCCCTGGACCCCAAACCCCCTCCCAGGTTCTGTCACCCCATTCTCAAACCACACACCCCCACCCTGCTGCCACCAAAGGTTTTCTGTTTTCTGTTAATGGGGAGGAGGGACCAAGATGAGATGCAGGCAATGTTCAACAGGTTTTCTTTATTAAACATAGGAAACATTTGGCAGCAGCTATGTTTTAAACTGAAGCATGGCTCTTCCTTGTGCCACATTCCCCTGCACCACACTGTGTGCACCTGTGTGGCATTGCAGAGGGAGAGGGGAAAGGCAACGGTGTCCAAGCAGTGGTGCTTGTGGCAGGAGACCCATGGCCCAGTGCCAGGGCATGGGCACTCAAAGCCCTCTGGCCCTACACATCAAGGGAGGGCTTCCAGTCCACTTGGGTGAGGAGGCAGTTGGCAGATCTGGACAGCCTGCTGTAGTGTGGGGCCAGGGTCTCACACATCAGTGAGGGCTTGTCTTCTCTACCATGCTGAGCAGTGATGCCAGGCTCACTCCGTAGTTGAAGTGCTCCTTCCAGTGGTCCTGCTGCCTTCTGGCCACATGAGCCAGGACAGGAGAGAGTAGGCTGGCTTTCCAGTGAGTATTAGGGGGTGAGGACATTACAGATGATGAAATCACGGACCCCAGGAGCATAACACCTGCTCTCCATCATCCAGAACACATACGTCCACACACACACAAACCCCAGATATCATACACACGCACACAACCCGGGCATCCAGGACATGCTCGCACACCTGGCAGGCATAGGGCGTGTTGGATGGGCATACATGGGATGGCCAGTTGCTGGCTCATGGCCATGATGAGCCACTGCCTTATCAGGTCCAGATGGGTGGCCGCGATGACCCCACCAGCCAGTTAAGGGTGGCTTTGCCATTTGGCTCCGCTCCAGAGTCTTTTGTAGCTCAGAAAGCCCACAGGACATGCTTGGAGGCATGTGAGAGCTCCTCCAACCTGCTGCACTTGGGCCGTGCAGGCAGGCTTCAAGCTCCCCCCCGTACAAGGGCTAATATGTGTTCTGCTTCCTCCTGACCTAACTAGGGGCACTTAGAGTAAAGCTTGAAAGTCAGAGCACTTCCGCTGTGGGTTTCTTTAACATCTGTACTTAGCCTGAATGACCTTTAAAACTTGATGCTAAGTGTTACTAGATTGTAAGGCACATCAATAACTTGCATCTTAAATTTAAAACATCTGTGAGGCTTAGGGGAAAAAAACCAAAATAACTTCATGGCCATAAGTGCTCTCAGGTGCTTATTTACAGCTAATATCCTCAAGAGAAACAAACCTTAGCTATAACACAATAATGGAAACTAAAAAAGGAAAATGACTGAATGCCTTACTTCATTTCCTTTCTGAATGTCTGGTGTAGCAACTCTATTCAAAATATCTTCCTGTGTGAGACAAAATTTAACAATAGTGCACATGGAAACATGTTTAACCTTTTTCCTTATAGTTAGATTAGAGATTGCTTTATAAGCCAACGTATGGTTAGCTATGTGATTGATTCATTTGAAGAGCTTTTAACGCTTTATGAAATTAATGCTTAATAACGGGAATTCCAGCAGTTAAAAACTAAGCAATGTAGAAGGATTGTGTATATTTCTTAAGGGGAAAGTTTAATTTTAAACACATTTTACATATAAATGTCACATGAAAGCAAATGTAGGTCCTTTCTCAATACCAATGGGGAGGCAGGAAGAAGATTGACTGCCAAGTGAATGCCATTCATTTACTTGTGTGACTAAGATTAGGATCATAAGAAGGACCATCGCTACCAGGAAGGAAGATGATTCCATATAGTTCTGAGCAGTATGAAAGGTCTGTTATAGATTACTTCAATTGCTAGAGCTTTTTGAATTTGGGACTGACTGACTCAATTACAGCAATCCTGATATTGTGAATCAGGGTGAGGAGTAAAGTGATTCTGAAATAAAATGGGCTATGATATAATGTCACATCATTATGTCAGAGGGGTTTTGGAGGACAATACTATATTTTAAATAGAGGGTCAGAGTGATGGAGGGATTTCTGAATTTTGCTGTTGTGGGGTTAGCTGTTAATTAGTAATCTGTTGTAATTGATGGCAGATGTGTCTTGAGAGGTGTGTCGCCCAAGACATCTGTCATTTATTTTTGTATAAACTGCAATAAATGGTAGCTGTGTCCATGGATAAGGGACAAATATGGTCCAGATTATATAGAAACAACAATTTAAACATCCATGGTGAATGCCAGAATCCCTCTGTGTCACACTGAAAGCTCTCTCTGAAATCTGAGAAATGATACTGATGCTCAAACATATGGAAGGAAATCTTCACTTAGTGATATTCATTGTAAAATATAATTTGATCTGACACAGCAGCACTGACTTAAAGACATCAGCGTTAGTGCAGATTCTCTTGGGTGATGTCAAAAAATGGTGATTTAGTGGAGTATAAAATGTGATGGAGGGTTAAATCCTGCCCATCTCACTTATGCAAAATGCCACTGAAGTCAACAGAGATGGGATTCAACTGAAACAGCACAGCTGATTATTTTGCTTGTTTAGTTTTAAAGAAGACTTTCCCCTTATGGCTGTGTCACTAGAAGACTGCTCCCTCAGATTTCCAACCAGGAATAAAAGGGAATCTTTGTGTTTTCGTCTAAGTCATCTTTGACTTTGAATCTGCAATGTGATGATTTCAGCTTTGTGAGCCACAGCAAACCAATGCAAGATGCTTCTCGGGGTAAAATGGTCACTGTAGCCATGTTGGAATGCTCAATACCCCTTTTTTAAGGTTGAAAACAGAGACACTCTTAGCTCTGTTTTTGTTTGTTTGTTTTCAGACATACTTTCAGTATCCTTCCCTCCCCACCCCTCTTTCTTCTGCATGCAGCAACTGTTTCTTGCACTGGCTTCTCCTCTTTAAGATGTGTGCACTGAAGCCGAAAATTCCCTGTACAATTTGTGACCTTCATGCCTTTCCTAAGCACTAGCACTTCAGGCCTGGGATATCTCAAGGATGGAATTGGTAGATGTTAACCCTCTTATTAACCTTGACAAAAGAACTGACCTCTGCTAGTAACTTCCACAACAAGGTCATCCTTCAACCAGACTCTTCTGCTGGCTGAGTCATCTCTCCATGGTAACTCTTTCTATTTCCTGCCTGCTTGATTTTTCTACTTATGGTATCCATGCTAAATATATACTACATTTATTCTGTCATTTTTTTCCCCAGTCATTTACCTATTCTTTTTCTATTTTTCAGGTCATGTTGCTGGTTCTGGGCCATTTAACTTTACAGTCCTTGGCAGCTAGACCACTCTGGGCTTATTCCCTGTAGGGCATGGCGTGTAGAGGCAGCAGTGGTGGTTGTAGTTAACATGAACTTTCTAAATATTTTATTGATGCAAGAATTGGGCAGAAGGTTATGTAGCAGCATCTGCTTCTGTCTCAGAAGCCTAAGGAAGGGCACTGTAGTACTTGAAAGCTTGCCTATGTCCTTGCCAACCATAGAGTAGTCAAATAAGAGATATCCCCAACAAAAAGTCTTGCCTCTTGCTTATCTCCTGGATGTTATCATGGCAACAACATCACCACTACACTACTAGAATTAAGCAAAGCATTTCTTGGGTATTTTCCCATTATTATACTACCCAAAATATTGAAGTAGTAGCTTCAAGGAAGGTTTTTCTGCCCTTGCATCAGCCACAGTTTCTACTGATATTTCTTCAGGGACAGTTTTCAATATGCTAGGCTCTATTTTTCCTGGCTCCCACAACTCCTTTGACTGCACTGTAACCAGCATCTCCCATAGCTTTTAGTTGTCACAGCGCAGGGTCCAAGGGTGGCTGTGATCTCCCCTAGCACCCCCTACTGTGCCAAGTTTGTCTCAAAGCACCCTCGTTCTCACTTGATCATATATGTATCAGACATTTACCTATTCTTTTCCTATCTGTCAGGTCATGTTGCTGGTTATATATAGTCACACCATACAGAATGGGCCAGGATACAACAGAGCACCGTGTCCAAGAAGACAAAAGGCAGCCTCCTTTTTATATATATAAATGGGCTATGTATGCATGGCTCCAACCGCCCCTTCACCATGGCCCAAGCCTCACTGATGTCCCAGACGTTGTTCGGTCTGTCTCACTCTGGCCCCTTTGCCTTGGGGCTCATCTTGCTCTGTAGCAGGCTCAGGTGACCATAACCATGCCTGGCCCCAATTCTCCTCCTCGGGGTCCCAACCTCCCCCCCCCACCACCACAGATGGGCTCAGGTGGCCATAGCTGTGGGGATGGAGTCTGCACTCTCGCTGGTGCCAGGGTCAGCACACCCCAAATGCTGTGCCTTCTCTGGCACCTTTCTTGCTGCCCCTCTCTCTGGGGCTGGGTTTCCCACACCACCATGGGCCCCCTATGAGGCCTCCTCCAACCCCTAATAGCCTCACCCAAACCACCAGTTGTAAACAGCAAACAGAAACTCAAGCCTCTTGTCTACAACATCAATTTAAGCCACTTGGCTATAACCTTAATCCTACCACATCAGGGGTGCTCTATCCTTCCCCCAGTCTCACAGCTATACCTGCGGTCTAGCCTCTCTTCTTTGGTCAGTCCAGCAGAGCTCCTTCCTCTACAACTGCTAGCAACGAACTTCATGCTTGGCCTCAGCCCTGGGGTTTATATAGGGGCCAGGCCCTGCCCCTTCCTATCAGCTGACTTCTACTGGTTGCCCTGGTAACCCACAGTTGGGCCCCTTACTTGCTGCTCCACAAGTAGCAGGCGTCTCAGTGCCCTGCTACACACCTCCCCTCTTTATAGGAGCAGAGCACTGGGGTGCTCTGCGACAGTTGTATTCAGCACAATGTTTCTTCCGAAATGTAAACTGCTGACCTTTAGGCAGCATAGTTGCCTCTGTTTGCTATGCTATGGCCTGGACTGAGCTATTAAAGCTTCAGCAACAGCAGAAGAGCTCTCTCTCAAGTGAATGGAAGGAATGGTGTCTACAGAAGCTTCATGAAGGGACCTTTTAGAGGCAATTCTTGTACTCATCGCAAGTAATTATTATTCATTGAAATCTAACACAAACTGTGTCAATGGCAGAGGGAATTCGGTTTCAGGTTTTTTTGTTTTTTAAACATACTATTCCTAGAGTTTCTAACACTGGCTTTTTTTCTTTATTTTATTCTATCAAATCTACATGTTTGGCTGAAAGATAAAAGCAAATTATATTTTGTTTTGGAGGCAGTCTGTCAGGTTTGTTCTGGGAACACCGGATAATGGCAGCTGCTTGTACTTCAGTGAAAAACACTTCACACGGCTTTCTCTTGTAAACATGTAATCAGTCCCCACATGGGCATAAGAGGCTGTTCTGTGTTTTCCTGCACCTGTGTAGGACCCTGCTCTTGCAAGGATCTACATGCCCAGTGGAGCGTCTGGCTTTTGCAAATGGTGTGTATGCCAGTGCCGAAGAGTTCGCTTTTGAACATCAAACACAGAGCCCCATTTTAACAAACCACTCTATGATAAAACCATGTTACGCTCAGGGGAAACTGCTTTGTAAATTTCTGTGGAGAGGGAATGGGAGGAGGTTGAAAGCTGTTATCTATGCGCTTATTGCGCTGAGAGGGTTTGTTTGCTATTGACATGAATTTACAAGTAGGAAACTCCAATGAGGAAGGGGGAGGGGGCACAGATAATTTTTTTCCTTCCCCTTTCCAAATGGCAGCTTATCTGCAGTGCTTTTTCATTTTTATATACTGCATTTATATCAAATTCTTTATAAGCATAAAGTGCTGCTCAAACAATAGATAATGACTACACTTTCCTCTTATTGGCTCATAGAAATTAGACACATAAAGGATTTCTTACTGGGTTGTTTGCTGTACGAGGGGTGGACAAGGGTCATTCTCTACAGTATATGGTATATCAGAAACTTATCCTCCCTGTGCAGTTGTCATCAGTTAAGTACAAGTGCACATATCTATTGGAGCAACTGGGGGAAGAATAGATGGCTCCCAAGAGTCTGAGGGGGAGCAGAGGAAGAGGAAAAGGTCAGGGAATGAAAGTACTAGGTGTAGCACTGGAAGAAATGATTCACTTGGGATATGTGGCAGTAAAACATTTCTGTCTAAATACATGACACATGTTTAAAATGTGCGACACACTAATCTGGTCCAACTAGAAGACTGAACTTTAAAAAAATAGTGTGCCTTTCTCATTTGTCAAGGGAGACTCAAGTGGATTCTGCCTTCCTCCCAAAACACTAACCTTTTGCAACCTAGTTCTCAAAATGTCTTTTTTGTCAGACATGGTTCACCAGCTGTGTTCCATTTAGTGAAAAACCAAGTTCATGGAAATGCAGTCCTTTCAGTTAATTATTACCTTAACACTTAGTTTATATAATATTGTATTTATTTAAAAATAAATATTGGGCCAGATACATTCTGTTCCAAGCTGTTTATCTTGCATTTGCTGTATTTGATTAACTGTATATTTTTAAGATAAAATGTTTCTGTAGGTATCTCTTTCTTTTATATGTTTTTTGGCACAAGCTTTGGAACCAGCAGTCCTTCAAATGACCTACTAGTGGTCACAAATATTGGTATTTCATGTGCAGTTCAGTGATGACCTGTTAACTAAAATAAGGAACAGGCTGTTGACCTGGTACTAGGAGCCTAATAGTCTGTCAGTTCAGAAGGTAGAGGAAAATGTGTGACTCACTGAAGGCAGGTTTGTAATGGATCAAAGTGTCAGTGAGGAAGAAGGAATGAGTCAGGGGAGAATGTACATAGAAATATTATCCAGTAAGAGATTTCAATCTGATCTTAAAAAGAAAGGGAGGTTGGATAAATAAGAGGAAATATGGCAGTGTGTGAAACCAAAGTGTGAACATAGGCTAAATCAGGGGTAGCCAACCTGTGGCAGGTGTGCCACCAGTGGCATGGGCAGCCTCTGCATGTGATATGTGGCAGACTGGGGAGGGGATAGGCAGCACAGTAGCAGAGCAGGGAGCAGAAAATAGAGCAGCAGATTGGGCAGGGAACATAGGGCAGGGAGCAGAAAACAAAGACACTGATTGGGCAAACGAAAAAGATTGAAGTGGCACTTGTGTGGGGTGTGGGCCTAATTTGGGCACACATGCCAAAAGGTTAGCCCCTGCACTGGGCTAAATTAAATATAAAGACCTGTAGGAACAGGGTATACAGATAGTGCAACTAGGCCAGGATTACAGGTATACACAAACATACTTACATACAGTTAGATAAAATACATAATTGTATAGTATGAAGACTTCAATGACCTTCATAATCTCATTCATGGCCTGTTAACACTCATTACATTTTTGATCTGTCATTTAGTTCATAATGTTATCATCACAGAATATATCATCTGAGAAACTTTCCCTGAAAAATGAAATGTTCCAGAAGCAGACTGTCTGTACTATAACCTGCCTTCTGGCTCACTGAAATTCTTTAAACAATCTTTAAACTGCAAAAGGTTAAGCAAGAAAGAAGTGCTCAGAAAACTGATTTTTTTTAAATGTTCATTTCATTGAGTTAATGATGGTATCCAAGGAGTACATTTTGTTTTAAAATTCTGTATTAATAAAAAAAACCCAACTGAAGTAGGTGGCGCTGGCTGACATATGTGCCATGAACAGATGGGCTTTTTGAAGAACTCCAAACACCTTTGAAGTGCTCTGAACAACAAGCATACAGATGTGTATGGCCAAAACAGCATCTCAAAAATGGGCGAATTGCTTCAAAAATGATCTTCAGAAAGTAAGGGACACCTTTGAAGTGCACCCTTTTGAAATGTCTTGTACGCTCCAGCACAATGCAAAAGGGCTTTGCTCAGTCCTTCAGTGTCAAATAGTGCTCTGTCTCCCTGCGCCAGCTATGGGAAGCAGAGAGCAGGGTGGACATCTAATGAGCGCTTGGGTATCCTCAGGAGCACTCCTGAGCAGGATCCTTGCCTGCCTCTTGGCCTCCGGCCAAGCACACAGGAGCACTCTCATTGACTCTCCCTCCCTCCCTTACTTCCTGCAGGGCTGGGGGAAGCAGCGCACTGGGGGATACCAAAGAATTGCAAAGAATTGAGCAACCCTTATTGTGCTCCCTAGCTGCCACTGCCGTTCCAGTAATTTTGAAGCACTGTGGCGGGAGGATGTGGGGGTTGCTTACATATTTCTATGGTCTTGAAGCGTTCCAAATTCAAATTCTCCAGACTGGAGAGGAAATTTGGAGTGCTTCAAATGCATGCCTGTCTATGGCCAAATATTGGCTTTTCTGTACTTCACTGTGTATAAACATCTCTGCATTGTATGGAAAAGATTTTTCCACAAGGACGTCAGAGAAAATTTTGGACTGCCTTCAAATTCAATTAAAACAAGTGTAGTTGTCAGGGGCAAAAAAAATATATAAATTGAAACAATTATGATTCCAGTTGTACTACAGTTGCAATACTTCCCCACTCTCAACTTTTTTTTGTTTATCCAGTGACACTCAGACTGCCACTCTTAAGCCACAAATGGCTCTTCATCTTAACACCCATGCTCTTTGCCAAGTCTATTAGCATTTTTTTAACGTTTACCTCACACATTGGGTATATCTTTCCTGAAATACATGCATTAATACGCTGCGTACATATTAACTAATGTACTGTCAATTGATGGGTTTTTTCCTTTAGAAATGGCGTGTGTTTGCTATTGCTCACCTAGGGAGACCTACATTGTAGCTCTTTGGTTATTACTGACTGCTCGTGTAGCTCCTGAGCCAATCAAGACTGCACATCACTGACTCTTTCTCTGATTCGTGCTCCTGATACTACCTCTGTACTTGTTATGACCTTTTATATCCATTTTCTTGAAGACTGTTGTAGTCTAACTCACTACTGCCTCTGACAATACCGTGTTCCTAATTTTCTCATCTACATGAAATGTGGCTGTATTAAAAGGAGAGGATCCTTAGATAATAACTACAATAGCCAAAGAGTCAAGTACAGTATAAACAGGAAAAATCATTAACAGCACTTGTGATTGTTAAGTCTTGCATTAATTTTCTAGGTATGTTTATCAACTTGGACAACATGTCTCAAGAAAGTCATATGAAAATGCATGGTAAATGAAATAAAGAAAAAAGGTAAAGAAACAGCAGCCTTTAAGAGCAAGCCTGCTTATGACAGTCATATGTTGAAGTCAACAGCATTTTAAAAACGGGCAAATTTTCTCCTTTTCAAAGATAACAAATTTACTGTTCCATGGAATTTCAATCACCTTTTTATAGTCACCCTTTTGTTTCCAGTGCTTCATAAAATTGTTTCCTTAGATTAATATATAAACATGTCCAGCACCTCATGCTTACAGCTGAAGACTAATCAAACTAGATTTATATAGCTAGAGTTTTCCACTGAGCACTGAATAAGCATTGGAACACAAATGTAAAGCTCAATTGAGAAGTAAAACAAGCTAGAAATACCTAAATAGATCATGTTCAAAAGCAGTTATCATTAACACGATATGAGGAATAAGACCTATGAGCCAGATTCTGCCATCTTTCCTCAAGTAGAATAATAATTTACTCCAAACAAAGTTCCTCTGGGACTGGAACAGCTCATGGACTCAGATGCTCAACAGTCTGAGAAAGTGTAGCAAAACCTGACCTCATGTTAGCAACATTTTTGAGAGGCTATTTTTTGATGGCGTAAAGATGCATACAGTTTGGTAAAGAACAATTTAATAGGCATGAGTTACTGTACATTTCTGAAATATATCTCATTTCAGATTATTTAATGAAACAACTGTTGGCCTAAGTAAAAGAAGAAACCAAGAGACTTAACATATCTGGATCTTAAGGAAGCTTTAAAGAAATTTACACATAGTGGATTGTTGTTAGGGCCCTACTGAATTCACAGCGGAAGTGGGCTGCACTGCAGCTCCTTTAATCTTGCAAGTTCCCTCATGTCCCCCCTAACCCACTGCTGATTGGTGGACGGTCCCAGCTTGCAGCTCACTCATCAGCTGGGAAGCAAAAGCCACAGTTAAAACAGCAGTTTTTGCTTCCCCCCTGCTGATCAGGAGCAAGTTGCAAACATGGCCCCTCCACCAATCAGTGGCAGGAGGGTACACAGGGCAACCTGCAAGATTAAAGGAGCTGCAGTGCGTAGCCCACTTCCACTGTGAATTCAACAAGGCCCTAACTATCGTATCATCACTTTTTTAAATATAGGAGAGATAATAAAATAAAATGGACAAGAAATGTTAAGGAGATGGAAATCACTTGGCTGGAATTAAAGACCTATACATTTTTGAGGAATGGTGCTTGAGAACATCTTATACTGAAACCAATACATTTTTTAATAATTTAGAAATAGCAATAGTTATCTAGAATGGACTACCTCTATTCCCTTTTAGGTTAATTGGAATATTATCATTATGCACTTGAAGAATGATCCTATACTGGACTTGTAAATGATACCAAAAGGAAGGGAGTTGTTAATAACTGTGAGGACTGTTATCTGTTTCAGAATGATCATGACAACATACATTGCCAGTCATACATTGTTAAGAGATATTTAATGTGTCTAAATATGTAAAATAATTTAAAACAAAATACTCCTCAAGTTAAGTATAGTTTAAATGGCATTTGTTTACTTAATGCAGGGCATATCTACACAAGACACTTACTACGTGGTAGCCTAATAACACTGTGCAGTAGTGTGCTGGTCAAAACCCATGCTAATAACCTACTGGTCTGTGTTAGTAGGCTATTGCACAGTAAACATCACAAAAAACCATGCACCAGTGCTACTGCTCAGGAAATGTACTTACTGTGCATTCATTTAATACTTCATTAAGGAAGTATTAAACTAAAAGTGCAGTAACTACAGTGCATTAATGCATGTGTAGATGCACTCACAGTGGAAGAAAAAGACCTAGTGTGATGATAAATCTAGCACTTCAATTCATGGTCCGTTATGAATAGCAGTAAAGGAACCTAAAAATTGGCTTTAGTAATTTATATATATATCCTAGGGCACACAATATTTCCAAATGCTATTAGCTGGGTTTTATGAATGTAGGGTCAGTTCTTCAGTAAAAATCTGACCCATTGATCAAGATTCTACTCCACCTTTTTGGTGCATATGCTGACTTAGATATGTAATTCTATTTCAATTTGCTCAAAACCCTGAAAGCCTGTTAATGAAAATGTTGAGTGAATCCTCCTGCTCCTCCTTGCTGCTTTTTTGTTACTAAAGGTTAAGGGCAAGCTGACAGTGGGCACATGTACATGAGATGCTTTACTGTCCATTAGACTAATCTAACATGCAGTAAAACATCAGCATCTATATGTGTGTGGGACTTACTTCACAGTAAATTAGGCTAATGCACCATTTGCTAGTACTAACAAATATATGTACTAGATTAACGGCGTATTAGCTGTGACACGGTAGCACACGTGTAGATGCTGGCCAGAAGCAATTTGCTCCTGGTCAGCCTAGGCGACAGGGGGCCACAGCAGGTGGTGAGGGGGAACTGTCTCTGGCTCCAGTGCATAGCTTGGGATCACAGCCCAGTTTGTCAGTGCTGACTTGGGGTGATTCCCCATAGCTGGGTAGTAGCAATGTCCTAAGTTCACCCCTTGTTTTCCTTCCTGAAGAGATGGAGGAGCTCTCAGTCCCTGGTCCCAGCACTGCTCAGCTTCTGGCTCCCCACAGGAGCTGGGAGCTGAGCAACAGCAGAACGGGGACTTTCTCTGTCCCTGCAGCATTGGGCCAGGGACAGAGAGCTTCCGTGCCCCTCGGCCTGCACAGTGTACACCCCAGACAACTCCCACTCCCCACCTGTGCCCCCTTAGCAAGCGAAGCACGGGGAGAGCTCAGTGTTCTGCTGTTATTCAACCGTGGGGTATCGCTCCAATCTAGTGCTGACAAGCTGGGCTGCAAACTCAAGCTCCACAAAGCCTCCTCCCTGGAGCCCAGGCCTGACCTTCATGCTCCCTGTCAGGCCAGGTATGACAAGAAGGAAAGATAGCTACTACATGGGGGCAGAGCAGGGCAGGGGGGCAGGACCAGCCCTGAACTCAACTGCTCCCGTTGGGAGCAAATTTGCTCCTGATGCAGGTGCACATGTAAATGCATTCCCGTGTATGGATTATTGTGCCTTATTTTAAGGCACAGTAATCTTAAGGCATATTAATTGCACATGTAGACATGCGAAGTATATTATAGAAGCAGATATATTAATTGATTTTTGGGGACCTGAACAGGGTGAAACAGAATTACACTTTGGTGCCTCAGTCTCCTTAGATGCCCACTGGGTGAAATAGAATGTCTCCCATGGTATCCAGTTCCGATTTCCAGTTGATAAAACTGAGATTTTTTCTTTCTCATGAAGAGAAGTATTTTAAACTACAAGTTATATAAAATTGAGTTTGATGCTTGTAGAGTATTTTGGACAGATGATAAAAATCTGGAAGAAATGTAGTTTAAAGAAGCTGGGAAGGAACATGCAAGAGAAGAATTATGATGTTTTATGGATGATAAGGCCAACTTCTATATAAGGTGTTAGAATCTAGAGCTATTAATATTTTTAAACAAAAGGCATTGATTGGATAGCTATAAAATTAACAGTTTGTGTCCCATCCTGTAAGACAATCATAGCTGCCTTTCCAGTGCTGAGCCTTCTAAACTTCCACTGATTTCAGAGAGAGTTGATGAAAGATTCTCACTTGAGTGATCTGGGATTTTCTGAGTTTTATGCTTGGCAGTCAGCCACCCTTGCTAGAGACGTAATGCCTTTGCTCTATAAAGATTTGTCATCTCATGAGCTGGTAGAGCAGAAGTCAGTCATGCCTTTCTCTTCTTTTCCATCATAAATGCTGAGAATTGTGTAGATATGGCATATCCACTGGTATAATTCAGTCATCCTTCCACTTGCTTCTCTCCCTCTTTCAAACATGCACACACAAACATATGCTTTAGTGCGGTAAAAGAACTGCTTGCTTGTGGAGGATACAATATATTTAAAAGTCTACCAAACTCACAGCTAATTACTGGACATGGTGAATAAAATTTTCAGGTTAACACCTGCTACAGACTAGCTAATAATGGTAATGAAGCCCTTTGCTCCACAGAAAGAAAGAGAGAGGGCAAAACACTAAAGAAGTCATTTAAAAATATAATCATGTTGCTAAATTACTGATCTTCGTAAACATACATCTGGGGGTTAGCAGCCATAACTGCTTCTCTGAGCACTTCATTAAATTAAAACAAGAATCACAAGGCGGGGGACTTTTGCCTATGGGTATTTAATGCCACGATTAAAAATATTTTCTCAGTAGGAATAAAATAAAGCAATGTAAAGTAGTACAGGAAATAAATGTAGAATTTTATGTTGTTTTATAATGCAACCACTTAAATGCCAGTGTTATTGCATATAATTGCTAATACAGTTAAAGCATCTGATTGCATTTCAGGGTTTAGGCTTAAATATTGCTGTAAGGGGACCAGTTCTGCAACTCCCCCCCACCCCACCCTCTTAACTCAGCTAGGACCAAAATGCTGTATAGCCAAATATAAGTTTTGCTTGAATAATGCACAAGTAAAGAGCACAAACAAAGACTCTTAATTAGAATATTTTGAGTTCCTATAGTAGAATAGTAGTTAATATAGCAGAATTCTAGATAATAGATTGTCTGCTTGTTTAGATTGTGAATTCATTAAGCCAGGGACCATTTTGCCCACTTTGAGCTATATCTAGCCTGAAAACAATGGTTAGCTGTGCTGGTTGAGATTTTCATATGAGCCTAAAAGAATTAGGTGATAATTCCTATTTACTTTCAATGTGAGATGGACACCTAATTCCACTGACTCTCCCTTGAAAACCCCCAGCCTCTGCTTAGGTTCTTATCCATTTCATGAAAAAAGGATGTTCTAGCCATATTCTACAGCAACTGAATTTCTACAAACTTTTCCATATTTTGCCTTATACATCTTCTGTTGCAGATATCTAATCCAGAATTCCCAAATGCATTGTTGCATTGGGTTGCATGTCCATGTAAAACAAGTAAATCTTACAATTTCTTGCAAAGGGGAAGGCAGGAAGGTCTTTGAGTGCAGTAATACTAGCTATATGATTTCAAGAGAAAATGCAGATCCAGAAGTAACCCCAGGTTTCAGGACTTATTAATGAAAAGTAGGTTTATTCCAGTCACAGGGGCTTTTTGTGATCTCAAACAAATAGCATGATGTCCACCTTATTTGCATTATGTGTCAGCCAGTTCCCTATTGCCCAGATATTGAAAAACTCACTGTTTAGAAAAAGAGAGGGTAAAGTGTAAGCAGCTACATGTAATCAGCTTACTAACAGTACTAAAGCCTAAACTATTTTCTAGGGGCCCTATGTATGTTAATAGAACGATAAGGTATTGTGCCAGGTAGGATAACTAGAGTGGATGTGCAATTACCAAAAAGATGTCTCTAGTGGTTTATTTTAAAATAAAATGAGCAGAACCACTGAAGGACTAAGGAGAGGGATGTAGAGAACTTAAATATAAAACTATTAAAACAGTGTAAGTGCTAAGAAATAAGAAGTAGTAGTTATAAATGGTATCAGGTAGGGGAATAATTTATATTACTATTAATTTTCTGAAATCAGACTATTAGTCATTGAAGTGGGACATACTTGAGAGATTTGAAGATGCTTTGTAATATTCTTCTGCATCTTGCAATTATTTTTTAACAATAAAATATTGTTTAAAATATTGTAATTATTTGCTGGTATTTTCCTCTGTGAGAAAAAGTTTTACTCTTCATAGCAGTTAGCACTGAATCCTTTCAGTCCTCGAGAGATTTGCTTGTTCATTTTCTTTTCCCTCTATAAGCTCAGACTGTCAATATTGCCCTCTAGTTTGTTAGAAAAATGTGTATATGGTGTACCTATTCTTTTTTACTGGAAATCTGATTATCTTGTAATATTTTTACATAGCACTCTACTAGGGATAAACCTAATTTAAGTTGGCTCTATTTATTACAATATTTTAAATAGTAACTTCACACCAGTATAAGAAAACAGAGTAAAAATATAATTTCCTTGTAAATGTGTGAAAAATTCTAACTATTTTTTACCCAATTTCTTATTTATTTTTAATCTTACTCGTATTTCTGGTTTTATTCTTTTATGAAATTGATTGTTGTTTATAAATACTAGATATTTAATAGAAAGATGTTTATTTATACTTTTGACTGGAGTAGATAAATGCATTTAATAACTAGGTTTGCAAAACTCCATATCATTATGGAAATGTGTTTGATAAAAATAAATTAAGTTAAATGGAATAATTCCATTAGATTAGCCATGGAACAATTTAAAACAATTTTATAAAACCATTGACTAAAAATCTATGTACTATAAGCCATTACTCATGCTACTTCAATTTAACAAATTCTTACATTTTGTATAACTAATGCTTTTTTATTCTTACATGAGAAAAAATATATATTGTCAAAATACCTTTCCTTAACATTAAATCTACATTTTGTGAAGTAATCCATTACCCTGACTTCAGTTCTCATCCAAATTCATCTCCTTCATGCATGCTTTGAATATAAAGCATGACTTTATGTTTATAATGCCTAATAAGTTTGCACATAGCTTGATCTTATTGTAATATGGCTAACTACCTCTGTCAATACTCCCCAGTTACTCTTTCAGGTTCTTCTGACTGAAATATATCAGTTATAGTTTATAAAAACTTGTAATTCTGGATCTTTTCCCCTCAGAGGAAGCCTTAAGAAGTGCATGGCTAATCTAAAACTCCCACTGAATAGATTGAGTGACATTCTTAGTTGTCGGGGAAAACCGAAGGATCGGGCCCCAAGGTCACGGTGGGCCGGGGTGGCAATTAGGTATGGACAGGTGGGATTAGCGGCGTAGAGTCTGGAGTTAGGGACTCGGAGCGG